>NW_026781901.1:0-512500 GCF_031769215.1 Ylistrum balloti
AGTGATGGGTGAGTGTTCTGATCGGAAACCAGGCTTATCATGTGAATATTAACTTCTTTACATGGTATTACAACAGCGCCTACATGTTGTTTCGAACTATTTTAATCAGTTACAACAGCAAATACTAAACTGGTTGTGCGACATAGAAAAACGTTTGCATAGATGAAATATCTCAGCGGCATAAGTGTTGTCAAACCAGCCCCATTGTCAACTATTGAGGAAGGCCGTTTGACGGTTGAGTGATTAAAATATTAATATTGTATAAGTAATAACCGAACCAGGACTGTTACTATTTCAAATATGCTTCGGAACCGTTATGGCGTATCGTTATTGCTATATATGTTTCGAGCTATATTAGAAATAGTTCTTTGTTGGCATTCGTGATGTCACTTAAGTAAACTCTCTAAAGTATACACTTTCCGGCTGCCAATTTGGCATTCTGTCATATTTTGACAATCAAATTTTCCTTGTATTGACCACTATAATACCTCAAGGTACTCAGTGCTTTACAATTATATAAGTTAAAGGATTGTTTATCAGGTGTTATCACTGACATGACTTAATTCATCATTGCCACATATGTAATTATATGCATATGTTTATATAGGAACTGAAAAATGAATTACGCAGGTGCTACAGGATTACATCAAAGCGTCTACGATAGCTTCTTCGTAGATTCCTTTAGTAGCTCCTGGATTTCGCTCTTGTCTATATGGTGTCATCACCAATTTTGTAATCATTAAGTATATTGAGAGTGCCACATTGATAGTATAGTTATTTATTGACTAATTTATTCGCTAATTGCTAATTACTTCATGATTAAGGATTCGAATTCCATGGTTCGCCTCTAATTAATTCTTGTAAGAATGAGAGCAGGAGCAACTAGAGTTGATATTTGTCCATTGTATTACACTTATGGAATACCTAAACTGAATTACAAAATGTAGTACATTAAACGTTGAAATCACGCATAATGTTCCTTTCTGGTTATCTCATTATGTCTTAATTTACTGCAACATGGATATATATCCTGACAGATGTTGTTGCCTGGATTGACTAATGAAACCAAATGTTAGCGGTCTGTGACTACTATTTCACCACATCATCGATGACCCAGTGAAGAGACCAGGCTAAATGAACCACAACACAGACAACTACAGTACCACAATGTATCAAGTAATACTAGGACATCGATATCTGAATTACAATTGATTGATATTGAAAATATTGAAAATATTTTCGAGAAAGATGTGTTTTTCATTATATATCGGTAAACTTAAGTCCTCTCGTGAAAGCAATCTATCAAGAATATTTTGTCAATGATCGTGACTAGATCGTGGCTATTTGTGAAGTTCTCCTTCCCGTGTCAGAGTCTTCTCTGGAAACTGATTCCTTTTGGAAAAAACCCATGTGTTTATATCGGATAACAGGGAGGAGAATCAGAGACATATTTGACAGAACAAACATGGTAATGTATCTAGAACCCAGGATGTAGATAGTAGGCGTTCTCACAATGTGAACGGAAACAGCCGACACAGACTTCAACGTGTGCATAACATATATACGTTAATGATTTATGTCGTTCTGTTAGAAAAAAAATGTCAAAAGAAATCACCATCATTGTTTTACGTGATGTTTGGATACTATTATTGTTGCTAACGGGATTTCTGTGTCACGAGATACAGACACAGGAAGAAAGGTATTGTAGACTGATTAAAAACTGAAGCAGTTGTTGGTATGAATCGGTGGTTATAGTGCTCTTGTTTAACAGTGGAGACATATAATTAAATATTTCTATATAAGTTGATTATATAATTGTTTATCACTTTTCCAGGTGTTTAGAGACACAAATTTTGTCTGAACAAACATACATGCTTGTACTATTAGAGACTATGTTTTGTCTGCAGTGTATTTAAGTCACAGAGGTATACTGGAAGAAAATGTGCGTTTATCAGTGTAATATAAAATTGGCTACAACAGCCGCAAGGAAATGTATGATCAAACATCTATATGTAAACTGCAGTACATGATAGTTAAAAACATGTTTGTGCAAATAGTACACCCGTTCGCACTGAGATGTATACATTTTCATTAGTCAGCCAACTTTCATTCTGTTCTGTTCAATAATTGTTGATCTTGTGTTCATTTAAGTCCTGGCATCAATTATTCTGTTGCGGAAGAATACAAATGTACGTCCGGATATCGATGGCTAGCAGAGGAAAGGAAATGTGAAGGTAAATATGTGTTATCCGATATATGTGCAAATATGTTACAAATGTACAATACCATAGAAGTTCGTGTTACTAAATAATGAAATTGAATTTATACTCCTTTACACTTTTCCAAACATTTTGCTCTCAGTACTCAGCAATGGATCACTACAGTAAGTGGATTTCTTTGCATATGTTATTATTATAATAATCGTGAATCCGACTTGCTTTTAGTTTTAAGGATCAGTATCAGTTATAACGTCAACAGATAAATGGCGTCACATTAAAGCAAAAATGACAACCATTTAATATGACCGAGAGAAAATAGTATTTAGAAGAGAGATGAAAATAGTGTGGAACTCTCTCCACAGAAGCCTTAATTGGTTTTATTAGATACAACAGCCAATTATATTTGATCTCCTCACTAGGTTAATTAATGTTCTGCAACCACCCAAAGTGTTGTCGTTTTTTGAAAGTATATAACAATGCATTAATTAACCATTCAGAAGGTTGTTATATATCGATTTGCTATATAATTTTCAAAATAATACACTGTGTACATTGCAATGTTGCTTATATCTTTTTGCAGCATGTTCTTACTGGACTTACGGTGATTCGTGTAAACAAAAATGCAACTGTATCCCAGAAAATTCGCTGTTTTGTGATCACGTGACTGGAACTTGCCGATGTAAGTCTGGATGGAGAGGGAGAACATGTTCAAAACGACGAATAACACATCTAGGAAAACGTACGTTATTTATTTTTCATTGTCAATTTAGGAAAATTATATAGCATATGTTTATTAATTGTGATCATAAAATACAGTTTGTTCATATTTGCTAAGACGATAATGTCACCACTAATTAATGTATTCATTGGGAAATCATTAATGTTCACTCTGGTCGTCAATGTACACAGAGCGCGAATTCAGGATGGGATTATATAACTGTTTAATATAATCCCCAATGGGCTAAATGAACTTGAGACGAATTCATGTATTTCGATACAATAGCTAAAATAACCAGGGACGAAAATATATTCAGCTTATGTTTGGAAAAGTCAATTGTCTTTATATCGAAATATTTATCTATTCATATATTTATTCTTTTATATTCAGGAGAAGTTTCCCAGACAAACCTAACTGGAATAGGTAATGTATCTCTATTTGGACCATTCCATTGAGTGGGCAAACGCATGTTCATTTATGCAAGAAAGTACATTCTTATTTCCAGGAAATAGATATGTTTGAGGTCGGCTTGTTTTTGAGTTTTTAGTGTATGGTACTTAAATAGCAATCAGTTGTAATTTAAAAATCAGTAGAGAGATAGTATTGGAACATTGTAATAATGACAGCTAAGCGGAATAACGAAAGAATATGCAATGTCTTTTAATATGATATTTCTATAATTACAAGAAACAAAATTATGAGTTGACAATAGAATCGTTTTCTTTCATTGTTCCTTCATTAAAATCAAGAATTACCAAACCAAATCAATTCTAAATTTTCAGACTTCCAGCACTTTATTTCAGTTTGAAATAAGAGAAACTACACTTCTTAACAAAGCATCAACTAATTTAAATATTGTCTGAAGTAGCAGTAATTCAGATAAAATATCCTGTAATGGTACTAAGTGATATTGATCCTAAAGTTTACAAATGATTGTTTCAGCTCCCGCACAAATAATAATAGATGGTGGAGTAGGTATGTATAATTAGATATATGAATGTAGAAATATTAACTGTGATTTAATATTTATACACTGTGTCGGTGCATGGTTACTGATTACTGAAGCTTTGTATATAGAAGATATTTGATAGTTTCCCGTTTAATATCATAAGCATTTCACGGATATGATAAATATCAATATTTTTCACGAGTGCGAAGAAAAAGTGAATATTCACAAAATATTCTGTCATAAGAGTGAAATACATATCTAATGATAATGAAAATTTCGCATTGTACTACTTTCGAGTTGAATGAGTAACCAATGGGTTTAAAACAAAATTATAAAGTTGTGTTGTTGAATAATACATCTAAATAACCTACTGATCTTTACATGGTTATATAGTTTGCATAGTAAATTGTGATCTAACGATATTTCCAGGTGCCTTATGTAATCTATGTGATGCTACCAACACGGAAGCCTGCGGCCAAGATACTGGGTTTGCTTGTCAGTGTAAGATCGGGTATAGTGGCATGAATTGTGAAAGTTGTAAGTAAAATTTTTCGTGACATTGATAATATAAGGTATTTTGATGCGTCGAGTTATCAAAGTATTACTGAAGATATTTACTTTCAACACACGTGTTATCAACACACGTTATCAACTAACAACGGCAATATGCATACAAAACATAACCATGATAATGTTAACTATTTTCAAATTCAATTCTGAGGTTAATTTTACCATGTCAAAAGTGAGTTTCCTAAGTCACTTCATCCCATGAGATGTAAAATAATACACCTTTATCACCACTGTCCTAGACGAACGGATTGGCTCTATGAATATGATGCAATTCAGTTTATATTGTTGCTATGCTGTGTATGATTATGTTTTTGTAAGGTACACTTGGGGGAAATTTTGCATAAACAATTGATTTTCCAATGAAAGGATTCTACATAAACGTAAGCGCGTTAGGTCGTTGCTAATAGTTATCGCCTACTTTATGAATGTGTTATACATCCATTTAGTATTTCATATATCAATTGTCTTATATTATGCAAGAAAAACGATAGAAAATGACAATAAGCCCACGGAAACTCAAAATTTATCAAACCTATGGTAAATATGATGAATATTTGAATTTACATGGAGACTCAGGAATGTTCCAGAAGAGTAAGCGCCTTCTACTCTATCGGCGATACCCGCCATTTGAAATTTAGTCAGGCCAAGTAAGTAATGTCACGTTCCCAAATGAGAACAGTTAAACAACGAACAGGTATACTAACGAACATCCAACACGTCCAGCTTCATATTACATCAGGAAAAATAATGTTTTCCAGTGAGATTTTTACGACGACTATAAGAATGTATCGTCAATTGTATCACTGTGACACCATCAAATGTTAGTTAAGTTTCTTTAAAGTGTTTGGTTTTCAGCATGTAGCGCCTGGAAATACGGGGCTGGTTGTGGAAGTGATTGTACATGTGTACAGGCTAATGCTGTGTCCTGTAACAACATTAATGGTACCTGTACCTGTAAGCCAGGTTATATAGGGCTTAACTGTGAAACTGGTACGTATGTTTAGTGACTTTTCTTCTTTACAATCCTTGGAGCTTACATGTTGTAATCACTGATTTGGACTTAAATTTTCTGAATGCCAAGTTTAAAATCATTTTGTTAGTGGCACAGTTTAGTCAAATCTGACATCCATTTTTGAAAAGATTCATTATGGAAATTTAGGTTTCAGTTCACCTTCACATCCGATTCTATTACATATTTATTTCAACCAATTCTGATTTCCCTCAGCCGCCTCTTATGCTTTCACAGTTAAGGCTACTGACATGTCTGGCAAGTCCTAAAAGGACGAAGCAGGTGTAAATGTGCATTTTTGCGGATCAATGGCCTGGATGGAAGACAAAAGCTACATGATGCAGCTATATTTTTACGTTTTGTCTTCTGTTTCTATTTCATAATTGATATTGAAAGGTGCTGTTCACTTGTGTGTGTTTTATGAAGTTGTTAAATATATACTGAATGGTTTGCAGCTTGTTCTAATAACACCTTTGGCGCGAGCTGTGAACAAACTTGTCTCTGTGATCCCAATAACACCCTCACGTGTGACAATGTGAATGGAACATGTACATGTGCAACAAATTATGCAGGCCCGACCTGTAATGAGAGTAAGTACATTTATAGTAGATTCATTTGTTTAAATTCATATCCGTTACCCTTACCACAAAATCGTAAGTGTACTATAGTCAGTAACTCCAGCTGCCTTACTCCACCTTGTTTAAATCTTACAGAATAAAACCAACTAACATTGTCGTTAGCTTTGATGGAACCTTCATTAGCGTTTTTATCAAAATATGACGGTACCGTATCTCAATCTTTTGGAGGGATTAACATTTGTTTTCTTTTTTAGACGTCATATTGATTTATTGACTGTTTTGTTTACCCTTCATGCACCTACTGTAAATAATATTTTCATGGGGCTGAAATTTCGCGGTTTTCCAAAAATATACAATTATGGATTTTGGACACAAAATCCACTAGCACTATGATCAATGTTAACCTTTATCTATAATTTCGTGGACCTATAAATTCATTGAAATAAAGGACCCGATAACATAATGAAATAAATTCTCCTCGAAAATTATTGATTTTACTGTAATGTTATATGACATTCCTTAGGTGAACTTATCACGTCATCCAGTTCACCGAAACAGATACTGAGAGTTTCGATTTTTATTGACTGGAATGCGACATCTCATACTCAATATTTTGTATGAATTTACGTCCGAATCTTCATTCTGTCATCTACAATTAATATTTCAAATTATGTGGAATAATTTTCTTATTTCAAACATCACGAAAACACACTACTATATGTAGAGACTAAACATGGGTACAATATTTTATATATCGCAGCAAGGATCACTTTAACCAATCACGTGCTAACTGACTAACATCCACACATGTTTTATTTCTTTACGCAGCTTGCCCACTTTGGACTTACGGGCAACAATGTACAAATTGCTCGTGCGACAGAAATAACACCGACACGTGCCACTACAATGGGACGTGTTCATGTAAACCTGGATATAATGGAACAAACTGCTCTCAGGGTAAACAGTAAATGAACTCTTACACAGCTTTAATAACCCCATATCTATATATCTTTACACAATATATAATGTACATATTGATGTGTTGACTCAGTATTACAGTAATGAACACAGTATTTACATGCTTAGCGTTCGAGATATCGGTAGTCTTACGTCTGGTCATTTTGACGTTCTAGAAATATATCCTTCCTCTTTTTAAACAATCAAGTTAATCTCATCAAAGTGTCAGTGGGAAATAACGTTGTAATATTGCTTCAAGGTATTTATGTCGTTCCTTTATCTTTTATAGCGTGTAATACTGGTTTCTACGGAACCGGATGTGCATCTCAATGCGCCTGTCATGCTAACAATTCTATTTCCTGTGATCACGTGACTGGATATTGCACATGTACTGCGGGATACAGCCAGCCTCTTTGTGCAACTGGTAAAATTTTCCAGATTTTCTTTCCCTTTGCCTGTCAAAAAACCTTTTGCAGTAACATATATCAAAATCTCCAGTCATTTTTGGACTCAATTATGCGACTTTTGAAAAATAGAAATGTCCCTCTGTTGATTTAGTGAGCGCAAAATAAAATATTTCAAATTTCACATCCATACCTAAAACAAAAAAAAACATAATATTTCATAGAGACAAAAAATTCATGATAGAATTTTCGTCCTTTATTTCCAGTGTGTGAGTTTTTGAAATACGGTGATCAATGTTCACAATCGTGTTCCTGTCCGCTAAACGCTTACCAAGTGTGCAATCACGTGACGGGTGTATGTACGTGTAAACCAGGCTATGTTGGTGACACGTGTAATACTGGTGAGTCAATTGTAAATAATACAAAACAAGCATGAATACTTCCCTGTCTTTAGCAATAGAGCATTTTATAGCATTTGGCTATAATGCTATAATATAAGTAAGATATATAAGGCTATAATATATAAGGCTATAAGATATGTAAGATATATAAGGCTATAATATAAGTAAGATGCCAAGCTATTCGTATTTCAATTTTTCCTTTTTTTTTTTTTTTTTTTTACTGTTCATAGTATCATATATACCTTCTTTACATTCCTCATTACAATATAAGCATGTGCTACCGAAACCTCGTCCACAAGTTTTGATTTTTCTCAGTTGACTCTTAGGGCCTCTAGCTTCACTGACAAATTCTGGAAAAGATGACACAGCTGAATGATTCTTCATTGTTTGGCTCTACTGAATCTAATTTTAAATCTATATTGAAATGAGTCCTTTAAATAGAATTATCTCAGTACTCTACCCAATACAAATACTATTACAATGGAAAACAAATCAATATAAAAAAAATGTTTTTTTTAAGTTTGATGTCAATATTTACTTGAGATTGAAAGCATTTGCTGGAAAAATAACAATCTTGGTATGTGAAATATTGATCTTTTATTATTTTACAGAATGTTCAGAAAACACCTTTGGGGCAAACTGTGTAGGGCTTTGTGATTGTGCAGCTGGTCAGACATCTCTTTGTGACAAAACGACAGGTGTATGTGTGTGTAACAGTGGCTGGGAGGGAACTAGGTGTGACGAAGGTAAGAGTTATACAAAGTGACAGGTGTATGTGTGTAACAGTGGCTAGGAGGGCACAAGGTGTGATATAAGTGAGTGTTATACAATGTGGCAGATGTCTGTGTGTGTGAGGGTGTATGCGTGGGCAACAATGGCTGGGAGGGTACCAGGTGTGACACAATAAATGTTACACAAAGTGACAGGTGTATAGTTTACAAAACTGGCACTGGAGGACACCAGTTGTGACACCGGTATAATACTGGTTGAAAACAAAATCTTGAACAGCACGTCGGGTTTCAATGTGTGCAACAGATGCTAGATAGATGCGAACATAGGTGTGATGCAGGTCTGCACAAAATGAAAGCGTTTTTGTCGACAACTTTGGCTAGGATTAGTCAAGGTCATGTGCTGGAACGGTGTCCTGGAGAGCATCAAGTGTGATACTTGTGTATTTCAAGTGAGATACAGGCGATTGTTACTAACTTTACTTAGTGTTACGATGAGGATACCGGTAGTAATACCAGCAAGACAGCGCTACAAACCTTGGCAGGAACAAGGTTATTTACGAAAACTCGTCATTATATTTGGTGACATGAAATAAGGAACACAAAAGTGTTAAATCTTTGTCTATTTACTACCTCAGCAAAAGTTGAAATCTGCAATAAATCAATACTTTGAAGAGTAAATAATTGGTTGATCTGAATATTTAACAAATTCATCCCTAGAGCTATAGTAGTAAGTAGTAACCTTTGTTACTATACTTACGCTACATAGGTAGCATATTCCAGTAAACGAAAAATGTCGAGCAACAAAATAGTTTCTTAGGGTTAAGATATCACATTTATCGTATGACTTGATTGAAACTGATTTGAAGAGCTTTGGACAACCATTCAATGCCAAGTGATTACAATTTATTACCTGAGAACACCAGATCAGTTGTCTGCAATTCTTTTAATATCTTTTATTGTTTAGGAATATTTTCATCGGGTTGGCAATGTCAATTCAGTAGAAGTTCTTATAACACAACCAGTAGATTTGAGTGTGCCGTTTCAATAACTACACGGTCACCTTCATCAGAACAAAAAAATATTCGTTATTGTTTTTACAACAGTGTATTTCCATGGAAAACCAATTGTAATGACTTAATGTGAGCTTTCCACTCTCAGAGTCGAATTCTGTCGCACCTGACCAGCTCAAATAACACTTGCATGACGCATATCGTTTATTGAACACACGACTTATTGATGTCGATATTTTGTCACCAAATTCTATAAAGGCATGTTATATTTCTTACGTAAACGAACACCGAGGTATTGCCAACGATAATATAAACATATAAACATCTCTTTCCTAGTGAGTGCCTTTTCACTGCTTGACTATCCAGCCCTGGTTGCTGGTCTTGGGTTCCTGGCCGCGGTGGTCCTCGTGGCAATTATCGTATTAATTCTGTGGTGCGCTTGCAGGTAAATTTCTCCACATTTTCATGTCTGTATTTGCTGTCTCTAGGTTTGTATTAGTTTTATTTCTTACTTTGTTGTCATTTGACCTTGACCATGACCTTTGACCTACATTCGAATAAAATAGCATTGGCCATAACTGTTGCTCAATAAGATGTAGGACTTTCATATTTGACATGTGTGTTTTTTGTTGCAAATCCTTTCCAATGGTTCCAATTTTTTTTCACCATGTGACCTGACCGTGACCTTTGACCTGCATTTGAATGTAAAAAAAAAATTAATTACCTCATAAAGACATAGGTGATTCACAAAGTGTGCATGTAATTAGCACATGCCTTACACAGCTCAGTTTTAATGTCCAACTTAAGTATTCGTTGCATCTGTTTCATAAACACATTTTGATTAATTTACAAAGGGTAGGCGATTCATTTGAGTATTATTCCTTTCTGAGTAATCATTCATTCTATGCACATAAATATCGAAAAAAAAATCATGTTTTAATCCTCATTCAGCTATGCGTGAGTAACACCATAGTTAAAATACGACGAGTTAGGAATGTGTAAGGTTTAAAATAGCTTAGTTAATATCGCTAGAAATTAGAATAGAAAATAGAAACTAAAGTAATATGTTTAACATAGTGTGATCGAGGGACGGTCCCCTGATGATTAAGAGTCGTCAGTACAACTTTCTTCACGCATCCAACTGTCTATTGTCGAATAAATATATCGTCTGTTAATTCATATTAGCCTAACTGTAATATTAAGTTCGTAGTTAGGCAGAGCTGAACATTTTGTGTACACCCTGTTAACAGGATGGTTGTAAGCTCCGCGGTGAGTTGAGAAAGATTAGAAAAATTGAACCGCTTTGTGACAGTTTTTGTTGTTTTTTATCAAGCGGTTTATAAAAAAAATCTTCGAATTCTTATAATTACTGAATTCTTATAATTACGTTTATCATTACTACAATTAATACCTGGTTTTATTAATTTGAATTAAGATGTTCCTGTCGAGAGCTAAAATCTCGGTCACGAAGGAAAAAAGATTTTATTGAACTGACTGATGGGCCTATAACTGCTACAGCCCCAACAGGTAAGTATCGGGGACATCAAATCTTCAGATACATCAGAGAATGTGTAAAGTGAGAGATCGATAATTACAATATCTGTAGTATCGCTATCGAAATCATGTTTAGAATTGCGTATGTATGATATTGATAAAATCATACAGATTTGTTAAGTCTATTGTGATTTTAAGAATTAATAAAGTTATCTTGAAGTCAACGTCAATGTAATTACACAAAGATCGTGAATAAGATTTCTATAAAGATACATTTTTTATTATACCCTAAAAACTACAAAATAAGGCGACCACAAATAAGCCTCTCCTGAAAATAAGCCTGTCGTTGGTAACAAAATACAAAAAAAAATATTTTCTTATTACTAAAGGAAATAAGCCACGTCTATTTTTCTATTTTAGGGTATTGATATGAATAGTATAGCTTTGTTATTTGATCACGAATCATAATAACAACCGATGGTTTTAAGAATGGACAATAAAAATTGCTGACCAATTAAATTTACAGGAGGACTTTCATCATCAACAGCACCAACGCCAATCAAGACTCCTGGGGATAAAGGAATACAGAACGATAATGACGGGGTATACTATGGTCGGGATGTATTAGATAAATCGTCCAAACCTACAGGACAAGATCCACCGGTGGCGCCACCTGTTGCTACTGGTGGTGACGAGTACTATTACGCAGATGGCATTGCTGCTGCTGCTGCGGCGGCGGCTGCTGCTGCTGGGAAAGGAAAAGGCGGAAAAGATTTCAACCCACAGAAAGATGTTCCAGTGGCATCTACTACCGTGTATCAAAACTTGGAGTCAAAATCCGGAACATCAAGTCCACGACCCAAACACAGTGCGATAAAAACACCCCTTCCTCTTCTGCCTGGAGCCAAGACTACTACACAGCCAGTTTACGGCAATACTGGTGTCGAACTGCAGGACGATTACGCTAACTCAGACGCAAGAGTTGTGTCGGAAACTTATGCTAATTTGAATTAAAACGCAAACCCAAATAAAGATTTGACGTTACATTTAGGCATCGTGGCGTAGAGCAAAAACCAATTCAGTCCTGCGTTTAAATCACTTTCTGTAAAATTGTTTTATTTTTTCTCAACTCTAGAAATAGACATTATATAATCAAATGAATTTAGATGTATATTTTTTTTTATGAAACTTACAGAGCGAAGTATTCAAATATTTATCACATAATCCGCCTGTTATCCTGTGCATTATCCCACGTAATATCTCTTTGTGACTGCTGTCATATACCCTTGAACGTTTTTCATTCGCTGTACCAGTAAGAAATAAATTGTGATGTCATGATGTCATGATGTCATAATGTCATGATGTCATAATTCAGACAATGATGTTACGTTATGAATTGAAAATGACAGAACGGCTGTTCCATCCTTTTAATTTTTGTGAGCCTTACATAAACTTTGTTCTGTTGCAAATATCAATTTTGATGTCATGATGTCATGATGTCATAATGTCATGATGTCATAATTCAGACAATGATGTTACGTTATGAATTGAAAATGACAGAACGGCTGTTCCATCCATCCTTGCAAATATCAATTTTGTTTCAATAATTCAATATAGTTACTTTATTAAAAAAAGGATTATGACAATGATGGGTGAGTGTCACTTAAGTCATTTATATTGCTCCTGGCGAATAGCTAGAGGGTAGGGCAGAGAAATTCATTAATAGAGGAGGTTATTACTGATTGTCTAACCTGATGCTTTACCGAGTGTATGGCAATCAGGTATCTCCTTCGAGAGTAGAGATTTCTCTGTCATACCCTAAAGGTAGGGAATTATCCTTTTTCTAGCCCCTTTTCCCCTTAAAATGAATAAACAAATGAATATACGTGTGACATGGGTATAGTAATTTGCGTTTGAGGCACGGATGACGATTGTTAATGACGTCGATGACCCCATCCGACCTCGACACGTCATTAAAATGACGACATTATCAATAGCACGAACCCGGAATGTCACTTCCTGTGCGTGCGCGCGGTCTTGCCTGGGTAACATAGAGATATCTTGCCCTCACCGGAAGTATAGATTTTTCTGTCCGGTAGGGTAGAAATTATCATCTACTGTCAGTTGTTAATTATATTGACATATCGTTAGTTTCGTTATTGTTGATGGTCAGTATCTTTATGGTCAGTATCATGTGACTGACTGTCCTTATCGATTGACAGCATATTATGCTAGGTGTATCTTAGGATGTATTAGGCGATCATTGTCTTATGAAGGTATTCCGTATATCTATAGCCAGTATATTGATTAAGACGGTTAGTATATAATATGATATTACATTTTGCCAGCGTCTTATGATATATATGGTTAGTAGCTAATTTAGAATGCGTGTTCAATATCTGTTACGGTTCGTGTATTTATGGTCAGGAAGTCATCAGTATCTTTTGGTATATGATCCATACCCCATGATATGTAGTCAGTGTCTTGAGATATGTAGTCAGTGTCTTGAGATATGTAGTCAGTGTCTTGAGATATGTAGTCAGTGTCTTGAGATATGTAGTCAGTGTCTTGAGATATGTAGTCAGTGTCTTGAGATATATAGTCAGTGTCTTGAGATATGTAGTCAGTGTCTTGAGATATGTAGTCAGTGTCTTATGATATGTAGTCAGTGTCTTGAGATATGTAGTCAGTGTCTTGAGATATGTAGTCAGTGTCTTGAGATATGTAGTCAGTGTCTTGAGATATGTAGTCAGTGTCTTGAGATATGTAGTCAGTGTCTTGAGATATGTAGTCAGTGTCTTGAGATATGTAGTCAGTGTCTTGAGATATGTAGCCAGTGTCTTGTGATATGTAGTCAGTGTCTTGAGATATGTAGTCAGTGTCTTGAGATATGTAGTCAGTGTCTTATGATATGTAGTCAGTGTCTTGAGATATGTAGTCAGTGTCTTGAGATATGTGAGATATGTAGTCAGTGTATTGAGATATGTAGTCAGTGTATTGAGATATGTAGTCAGTGTATTGAGATATGTAGTCAGTGTCTTGAGATATGTAGTCAGTGTCTTGAGATATGTAGTCAGTGTCTTGAGATATGTAGTCAGTGTCTTGAGATATGTAGTCAGTGTCTTGAGATATGTAGCCAGTGTCTTGTGATATGTAGTCAGTGTCTTGAGATATAGAGTATGATGATATGTAGTCAGTGTGTCTTCAGATGTAGTCAGTGTATTGAGATATGTAGTCAGTGTATTGAGATATGTAGTCAGTGTCTTGAGATATGTAGTCAGTGTCTTGAGATATGTAGTCAGTGTCTTGTGATATGTAGTCAGTGTCTTGAGATATGTAGTCAGTGTCTTGAGATATAGTAGTCAGTGTCTTGAGATATGTAGTCAGTGTCTTGAGATATGTAGTCAGTGTCTTAAGATATGTAGTCAGTGTCTTGAGATATGTAGTCAGTGTCTTGAGATATGTAGTCAGTGTCTTATGATATGTAGTCAGTGTCTTGAGATATGTAGTCAGTGTCTTGAGATATGTAGTCAGTGTCTTATGATATGTAGTCAGTGTATTGAGATATGTAGTCAGTGTATTGAGATATGTAGTCAGTGTCTTGAGATATGTAGTCAGTGTCTTGAGATATGTAGTCAGTGCCTTATGATATGTAGTCAGTGTATTGAGATATGTAGTCAGTGTATTGAGATATGTAGTCAGTGTCTTGAGATATGTAGTCAGTGTATTGAGATATGTAGTCAGTGTCTTGTGATATGTAGTCAGTGTATTGAGATATGTAGTCAGTGTCTTGTGATATGTAGTCAGTGTCTTGAGATATGTAGTCAGTGTCTTGAGATATGTAGTCAGTGTCTTATGATATGTAGTCAGTGTCTTATGATATGTAGTCAGTGTCTTGAGATATGTAGTCAGTGTCTTGAGATATGTAGTCAGTGTCTTGAGATATGTAGTCAGTGTCTTGTGATATGCAATCCGCACCTTATTATAAGTGATCATTATTGTATAAATATTAATTTGCATTTTTATACCAGAATATTACCAATAACGACAAGAAATGTAACCTAATGAATGCATTATGTCATGTTAGAACCAACTTCGGTTCAGTCCTGATTTGTTGTGCATGTATTGACAGTAATTACTATGGCATTGTTCTCTGTCAAAACGATTTTCTTTACTTATCTATTCAAATAATGATTTCCCATTTTAATTGTAAATGGTTTTATTGATTATATACAGTGAGTTTTAACAAATCTACGTCCTCGATATAGTCTGCGTATTAAGAAATGTGTCAGTAATTACTGAAACTAATTAGGAGACAGAGAAATATTCTTTATCACTGAAAGTCTCATGAATCAAATTATTTCTGATGATGATATATTATAAGGTTTTTTTTTCAAATATGATTTTTAGAAACGTCCGTGCAGACACCATTTTATTGTTTATCGGTGTGTAAACTTTGCGTACTGACACTAAACATACGGACGTTCGTAGGATACATATCATTTAGGTATCGCCACATGTCATATTTAGAACAACAAAGAAATAAAGAAATATTCTGGTATAGATTAGTCGCCTTCTCTACGATATTCTTTTTTATTTTTTTTTATCATTTGAAAACTTTTTGGGGTGGGGCTGGAGACATGAAACAGATATCAGAATCAGTTAAACGTTATCAGGTCGTGTAGGAAACAGGTATCGCCCTGGTGATATATGTATCAGAGCGGATGTCACAGTCAATCAGAGTTACCTACCTTGGTGTTGGGAAATATAGATTAACTGGTGTATGATTAAAAAGGTATCAAATCGCACTGTCTGTAATTTGTTATTGACTCAAGTCCGTCCGTATGCAGATAGAAATCAAAGTTTTGATCTGTTGGCATTTCTGTTCCATATTTTCCGTAGATACGACAGAGTCCCATTTTGGACACATCCACAAACAACATGGCTGGGGAACTGTTGAAAAACCCTCCAGGAAATGCTGCCATGTACTGTGTACCGTTCGATAACATATCTATCTGGTTGTCCTTGCAGTTGAGGTTAGACGACGTTGGGAGTCCCATCAGGAAATGAGTATCTATCACTTTATATCCGTCTTCATCAAACACCGTTGTAGTGATAACTAAAACTCCACCGTGATCTTGCAAATTGGATAAGCCAAGTGGGGTTTCTTTATATGAGATGTCCTAACAATAAACAGTATATTACTTTAGATACTATACAAACACCTGTTTGGATACATAAACTATTTATGGGGAATGCATTATAGGGTAACAGATGTCCATTTGCGTTCAAACTGTACATGCGTATTATGAAGTCTTAAAAGACAAGTTTGATGTCTTAAAATCTAGTGGTTCGATCTCAAAATGAAAACCTTTGTTTATGAATTGAATTACTAAACAATTTTGTTCCTATCACGAATAATCTACAATATTCATGTTTAGTTATATAGTTACGATTTACCCTTGATTGTATTTGTTACTTCCATCTAAAGCTGACCTCTCTCCTTCCATAGCTGTCCTTATTCCATATAGAGCTGACCTCTCCATCCATACCTGTCCTCCCTACATCTATAGCTCTCCTCCGTCCATCAATATATGGCACTATATTGTGGAATTCCCTCAACATTTTCTGTACATGTGCAGTGAACTCCCTTCCCTGACATCCCCTACACCACGCCGCGTTTCCCTCCATCCAACCGTAGTTGTCCTCCCTCCACTCATAGGTGTCCTTACTGTATTTAGAGCTGATAATCATCCTCCATAGCTTGCATCCTGAGCAGATCGCCCTCCATCAAGAACAAGTATGCAACCAGCGACCAGTCTTTGTCAAGGGATGCTATTATACATACAACATGTTTACACATACAATTGAAAATCAAACTGTGTTCCGGTTATACAACTAATTGAAATTCTACCTGTGCCCTAGATATACAACCATCTGTCAAATTGCTCGCATTTTACAGTGTCGCTCACAGAAAACATAAGAATTTAGACTCAATGAAGACGAAAAGGTCGTAAAGCGTGGCGTTATCCCTCATGTCCTGGTGTTGATAGTGACATCACAAGATATATATAGATCTACTTTACCATTTTATGTAGAATATCCGTGTCGTTCTTTGTTGATATTTAAATGGTAGCCGGAAATTCGTACAATCAGTAAATTTTGTATTTCTCACTTGACAATCTAGTTGTCAACACGAAATTATCCCGTCTTACTGTGTCTACAAGACTTATCCCTCAAAACTTCACTCAGTCAAAGTCATTGTACACCATCATCGGTTTAGTGTTATGGTCGTGATCTACAATATACCTGTCACGTGTTAGATGTTTTATTATATGGTTTAGTAATAGATTGGAAGATCAAAATGAAAACACAATGGTTCTGAAGCATAGTTTGTGTTACGTTTAATGTGTTTTGAGACATTTAACATGGATGCAAAATTCAAACACGTAACTCCTCCGTGAATTGAGATATTTGATTATATCAATTCTATAAAGCAAGTCTGTCTGTCCGTCTGTCTGCACTTTTTCTATCTATGTAGCCATTTCTTCAGACGGTTGTCGTTACTTCGCGTTTAGTCCCTGGAAGCGGGAGGTTGACTCTGAATCGGTATCCGTGATGTCATCGTTGTTAGAGTCTTTAAGAAAAAAATGATAAGAATCACTGATGAAGGGAAGTCATGAAGTAGATACAAGTAACATAAAAGGCAGTTTCTCATTAGGCCTGGCTCTTTGACTGTATTATCTGAATCAATGTTTGACAAAGTCTCAATTGGCAGTACAATGTTATAAACTTATCGGGATTGATCATTAGGAAAACTGCCTCTTGATCAGTGTCCATTTTATTCATTTCGCAATAGTGACAGAATTTACATAATGTATTCATTCGTATTCTTGCATACAAGTGTACGTAAGATGATAATATAAACAAACCTTTTGCTGCCTCCTCCTCCTCCACACAGCTAAAGCAGTGTACAGAAACGGATTGATGGCAGCATTGATTGGCAGCACAAACACCATCACCCAGGCATACACTCCATCTGGGATTTCTACTCCACACTTTGACGCCACCCCTGGATCAAGTAATGTTAACATAAAGATATCGAAAGTTCATATTACATTCTTGAGCTTTCATGTAACCAATGTTTTGTCCTGAAGTTAACTTTAACGGGTTTTCATTTGATATATAGTTCAAACATGTTGTATATAGATCAAGTACACTTACCTGTCATGCATTTCAATGGGCGATAAATTTCCAAAAAGTAATAAACAGGAGACAAATGATTTCGGAGACTTACCCATGACACCAATAGGAAACCAGCAGCAGAAGTCTGTCATCACCACAAAGAACAGAGTCCTAACAACTGCCATCTCTCTTTGACGATTCTGTGGCAAGGAAATGCGTCGACCACTTTCCCTTACACTTTTGCAAATAGAAATTTGACCTATGACTATAACAAGAAAGACGGCACTATTGAGACAAACAAACACTGCAAAAGAATACTGAGTTCCCGGTCGCTCTTCTCCTGTGAGAGGAAGGGCGAGACAAACACTTGACTGGGAGTAGAACTGTCCTTTGAAGTAAACAATGGGAATTATCGCAAGTGTTACTGAAACAATCCACAAGAACACGGAGACAACTAGTGACTGTATCCATGAGAAGCTCCACCTGGAGAGTCGGGACAGGGGAAACAAGATGACAATAAGTCTGTCTACAGTCACCAGTAAAATCAGAAAAGTCGACATCTCACTTGATACACTAGACAAGACACCTGCTGTGGTACATAAAATACTACTTCTCCAGTCTTGGTCATTCCAAGCATAGATGCCGTTGTAATGCGCATCGACTACACCTATTATAAATAGGTAAATACCCATTAGTAAATCAGACATGGCTAAATTTAGCGTGAACAGAGAATAACTCTTTGTTATGTTATCTCTGTCCATGAAACATCTGTAGAATAAGACGACTACGTTGCCGATCAAGGCAGATATTCCAATGATCCAAAGACATGCTCTAAGTACAGTCGAACTTATCAAGGCGTAACATGACGATATCGCATCGCCTTCTGATTTACACTTATCAGGGTTCCTGACACAAAACCATAATGGATGATGTGTTTCAACACAGCTGTCCTCATCAACAGACGGAGGCTTAGCGCAACACATAAATGGAGTATCTGTATAAATCTTAGACAGGTTATCCAAACCTTCGAAAATATTTTGAACTACTTTCAATTTGTTACCTATAATATTTAATTCCGATAGACTACTAGGTAAATATGGTAGGTGTGTCAGTAAATTGTTTGCCAAATCTAGGTGTTTAAGGCTGGAACCCATTCCAGATCGAACATAAGACCCATTATCTGGTTGATGATTCACAGTGAACACATCGTTAGAAATAAATGCAATTTTGTTGTTTTGCAAATTAAGTCTTACAAGTTTAGACAAATTACCGAATACATTATGAGATAGAACCGAAATGTTATTGTTTGACAAATGGAGATAGGTAAGACTTGACAGCCCTCTAAATACATTAAAGGGTAGTTCAGTGATGGTGTTGTAAGGAAGAGAAAGAATGGTAAGTCTGGACAGTTCACTAAATACGTTGAAAGGGAGAACAGTTAAGCGATTTTTTTCCAGATAGAGATGGGTAAGTACAGACAGTTGACTGAAAACATTGTACGGTAGTGCATTGATGGTGTTGCTGGAAAGAGATAGAATATTCAGATTGGTGAGGCTACTGTATACGTCGGAAGGTAGAACAGTTATCCGGTTATTTTTCATATGGAGATGGGTAAGTGCAGACAGATCTCTGAAAACATTGTGGGGCAATACTTCAATGTTATTATGGGATAGAGAGAGGTGGGTAAGTTTAGACAACCCGTTAAATACATTGTGATGCAGATCATTTATATTGTTGTAATTCAGATAAAGATGAGTAAGCTTAGAAAGTCCACTAAATACATTGTATGGTAGTTCTTTAATCTTATTGTTCTTCAAGGACAGAAGAGTAAGTTCGGACAGATCACTAAATATATTGTAGGGAAGAACATTAATATTGTTGTAGATTAGATGGAGACGACTCAGTTTATAAAGTCCACTAAACACTTTGTTATGTAGGTCAGTTATGCTATTGTGAGCCAAATTGAGATGTGTAAGCTTCGAAAGTTCACTAAATACGTTGTTGGGTAGCACAGTGATGCTGTTATGAGACAGAGAAAGGTGACTAAGTTTTTTCAATCCACTAAATATGTTGTAATGAAGATCAGATATGTTATTGTAAGCCAAATACAGACGAGTTAGTTCAGGAAGCTCACTAAATATGTTCAAGGGTAGTACATTTATATCATTGTTCTTAAGAGAGAGAACGGAAAGTTTGGACAATCCATTAAAAACGTCAAATGGAAGAGCAGTTAATTGATTTGTGGACAAATAGAGATGGGATAGTTCAGAAAGTCCACTAAACACGTTGTGTGGGAGTATTTCTAAGTTACGTTTGCGCAGGTCCAAATCGATATGAAGAGAAGATTGATTTGCAGACGAGCAGATGTAGGACTCTGTGCAGTTGTATGGTTCTAAAAAACAGAAAAAAAGAAAAACAATAAGCAAGGTCTTTGATTGTCCTATATCTACATATAGAGTGTTGTCTATGAAGCAAAAGGCGCATTCACCTCCGAAACACTTGGTCTTATCAATCTCGTTTTTTTCTGGTTATAACAATTGCAGCATAGTTAAAACTTCGCTGATATCTCAGTACTTTCGTAGATTATTATACAATGTATTCAAGTGTTCAAGGTGTAGCAAAACGTTTGAAGTAAAAAGATGCATATTTCATTGAAATCATGTAACAAACTTAATTCGTAATCGATTTTATTTATAATATTTTCCATTCATTTTATCATCGTTTTTTTCAAAATGTGAAAATGATACATAGTGGACGATGATGGACGGTATTTGGTAAAGAACGTATTTAAAGTTTCGGGACTGATGACCAGACAGACTACACGTAATTATTTACGTGACATACATACCACAGACGACTCCTGTTTCTTGTTCCGGACAGTAAACACAACATTCGTATTTCTCAAGTTGACGAAATCTTTCTGGTGCACATGAGTACAGCTGATGACTCCCTAAAAGGATAAAACTAAATTCACTTTAGTACTCCTTTTATGGAAAATACCAAAACTCCATATTTGACCTTTAAATCGTTTGGTGTGTAATTAGATGCTATACACATTAGTTATATTTGTTTGGGAGTTCAAGTTAAGCGTACACCATTGCATTTCCAATGCGATCAAATCCAGTCCTTTTGAGTAAGAAAAGTTTAACATGTTCACAAACACCCACATAACATAATGTTTATCTCCTACGTTAGAATGACATGTATAATTAGAAAATTCTTTGCAATTAAAACCACTCACCAAATGCTGCTTATATATAGCATAAACATTAATTCGAGGTTCTTATATATCGCTTTACAGCCTTATATCAGTCAATGCTGTTCACTATCAACAATGGTCATCAGGCCTTTTTGATGATAATGTTAATCCGATAATTATACATTGACTGAACGACACTGTTACTGGTATACGAAAAGCATTCTGATCACATTCCGACACAGATTTAGAAGCGTCCAGAGTGAAATGTATGGTTGACTGTTAAATCGTCGTACATCTCTTTACTAGTCAGGCTACTGACAAAAAACCGAATTTCAGATTTTCCAGGAATCCTCTTTTTGAAAGAAATCATCTGTGGCCTTCTTTTAAGCAAGTATGAAAAATAGACCGTTTCTGAAGTCTGTTAACAGTACTTTTCTCAAACGTAAGTGTTGTTTTACATGAATTTGGCCTGCATTTTTCAACACAAAAGAAACGTTTCTCCAGAAATAGTGTGATATGTGGTATCAAAATCTCAGTTGGTACAATGTGCACACATTAATGACATAATTTTATTGGAATTGCCTCATAATAATGCACTAGAACGAATTATATAATAACTACTTTATCACCCACCAAGGTGTTAGTCAAGGAGCTCCCATTTTATAAGAAATCAATTCCGAGACTAACTTTTCCGTATTTAAGCTTCTGATACCTATATCTGTTTATGGTTATCATATTTTGAAATTCTAAGTGGGGGCCGATTCTAATGTTAAATTCTCATACATGTTGACCTCACCTCTAATTTAACATGGTTTTCATTGTAAGATTTGGCTTTCATTAGTTTTGTTTGTCAATATTTGGTGTTGTATGTAAAACAAATTGAAGAAGTTTCAGTTTCCATTGATATTTCATTGCAAATTTTATAGATATTGGTTCAGACTCTAATGGGTGATCCATCTGCCTGAGCTGCCTTTTTGATAAGGGCGTGCCACTTAACATTGTCTGACTAGAATATATACACGTTTACATTTCGTGTCGTATTTGCCTACATGTCATTAGCAGATCACATTATAACCAATATATTACAAATTATCCTGCAATTGGCAATACCGTTGTCGGTATACATTTACCACATATATTTTGCCTTTTGCGGCAGCGACAAAAAGTCTATTTTAGCATTTGCATTAATTCGCAAGAAATGCTTTCTGATTTTCTTTAATATTACAGTTTAAAAATATAGATGATTTTTAATCGTTGGAACTGTATTACCGCGAGAAGCGATTTTCTGGACGTACGTCATTTGACCTAATTCAGCCAATTCGTTAACGTCAGGTCACTTTGATTGAACAACAAACTGTTGAAGTTTAAATAGTCTCAAATGTTAATGGTTAATGCAGAAAAGATAGCATACATGATTAGTCTCATCAAATATAAGATGTGGTCTGGTGAAGGCGAAGAAAAATAAATTAGCTTTATTCAGCTTTAACATGTGACTAAACGCATTCATTATCAAAAATGTGATTTGCCGCAAAAAAAATCTTTCACATCATAATATGCAGCATTATCGAGAATTTGTACATCGTTCTGACAGTCCACAAGAGGAATCCGTTATAAATAGCGTGAACGTGGTCTCTGTCGCTTATTGACAGAAGCCATTTCCATTCAGAATCGTCATGAACGTTCTTAAATCCTCTACCCAAAAATGTAAATAATTCAGAAAAAAACTGTACGACTTAATAAATGACTTTTATTCAAAACAAAAAACCCACTGTTATGTATGTAATTATTTCAACTATTTACTGATGTTACTAGCACACGTCGGTATCTTAAAGTGGAACATTTGATCGCAATCTTTGTTTAAGAGTACAAACAAAAATTGTATAGCTATGTATATTTTTAACATTGTATTGTCCCCAGTTCGGTGTATCCAGTCCATAACTATATAAATACAATTTGGTGACACATGAGTAATCATGTCTCTCTAACGACCGTCACCCTATTTATCTTTCACCTATAAACTATACACAAACAACTGCGCTTCTAATGCTGAAATGTACACACGTACGCACATGCTATTGGTAACAAATATACAATTGATATATTAAATTCTACCAGACTGATTTGATATTTGGTCCATTTACTTTGTTTGTAGCTAAAACAAGTACTCATGGAATGATTCGCTATTTTTAAAGTCACCCCAAAATATTTATGTAAAATACTAATTTCCTTTTGTACCATCGTTTCTTCGAATTCGAAATTAAAATTAAAGAAGGTTGGCATTTTTATTAAATAGGTATCAAACGTTTTAAAGGGGTCGAAAAAAATACAAAAGAAAAGACCAGCATGTCAACAAGGTGATAATTCAAGCTCAAATTTAATAAATCAAGGGCAAATATGGACTGAAGACAGATTAACAACTACTGAAAAATACAAAGAAAATACAACACTGAGTTTCGGGAAGAGAACGCGTCATGTTGATATTGGCCAATCTAAGTTAGTAATGTCACATTAAAAATGAGACCATGGTAAACAACAACGCAAGCAGTAGATGCTCAAACGAGAATCAAGCATGGCCAACTTCAAATCGCACAAAGAAATAAGATATTTCTCAATGAGTTCATTATGACGACCCAGAACAATCCTCATGATTTTATCAGCGTCGATTTCTCGAAACCATGTGTTGTTAGTTTGTCAGTTACCGACATCTTACACGGAAATCTTAATGTTAAGAGCACGCCATCAGATATCGAATCAGTTGCGTCATATAAATACCATAGGCATTGAATGCAGGACTGCTGCTCTTCAGAAATGGAAATTTTACAATAGGAAATTGGATAATGTACAGTATAGGTAGGGTTTCCAAAGTTATCAAACAAACTCAATTAGTTTTGTTTGCAGGAAACAGATTTACGATAATAACGGACGATGACGTCATGGAAAGATTTTTTATAGAGCAATCACAATGAAATGTCATAAACTGGATACTGTAACATGAAATTTAAAGCAGTGTGATCAACAGGGAGTTTGAACTACCATTTAATAGCTTGGTTATGTCAGACTTGGGGATAAAACTTAGAACATCTGGTTTTAATATCCTTGTACCTATTCAGTGTTTATTTTATTTATTTGTTCATACATTGCCCTCGTTTCATTGGCTTTAAAGTTGGAATCAAGATTCTGTTTGATTTTTTTCTCTGTAAACAAATGATTTCGCCTAAGAAAGTTGTAACGACTGACCGTCGGCTAACCCATCACTTGTATCACACTAGACAGAGTTCAAATCACCCATAACCAATATATATAAAATCTTGGATAAGTTTTCTGCTCGTGGATTTATTGAAACGAGTCTTAGAAATTTCTTTCAAGGCCCACAAGGATCATTTTCATTTCTTGATAACGGTATTGTCCATATTAGGACATCAAATCGATTTCTGACTGGCGTGGCCAAAGGAAAAAATCTCTCCAGTGTATATTACACTGGTGTCATATGGAAAAATATTACATGACCGAATTAATTGGATAACAGGACGATCATGTGATTAAAACATATCAGTGAGACGATACGTCACAGCATTCTGGGTAAACGTTTGTTTAATACTGTAAAAATTCAAAATAATGAGGTAAAAATGTTTATTGTATATCATAACTGTGTTTCTGTAAAAACATGTTAGCAAAATAATATTGGGTGTTAAAAACACTTACTTGTGGGACATTCTTCTATTAGTGCTCTTTTCTTCTTCCGTATTATGGCACTTTTCCTTCCGACAACGAAACTAGTACTTTTGTTAAAGTCTCTGTGTATCTCTTTGTCATTTTCTTCCGAGAAAACGACGTCAGAATTATCAACTTTGATCGTATTATATGTAGCCAGTGAACAAATAACTACAATCAACACACACTGGACTATTGGGCTCGACATGCTGGGAGTTATTACAATAATTTGATGATGAGAGAACGTTTTCACGTTTCAGCTATCCGATCTTAATATAGACAATACTGCATGGTAGTGTTCTCAATGACTGCCGTGATTGTTATACAAAGAGTTATATCAAACTAAATCCTTAGTACCTGGGGAGATTCTCTCTGAAGATCGGATTGATGTCACAGAACAAGGTTTGCGGTAACTGTAGAGTTTTAACAGAACAACTCTCCCGGTAACTGGAAAGATATCACAGAACATCTGTCCCGGGAACTGGAACGATATCACAGAACAACTGTCCCTGGAACTGGAACGATATCACAGAACAACTGTCCCGGGAACTGGAACGATGTCACAGAACAACTGTCCTGGAGAGTTTAGTGATGTCACAAAACAAATGTCCTCGAGACTGGAATGATATCACAGAACAACTGCCCTGGACATTTTAGTGATGTCACAGAACAATTGCCCTGGAGAGTTTAGTGATGTTACAGAACAACTGCCCTGGAGAGTTTAGTGATGTCACAGAACAACTGCCCTGGAGAGTTTAGTGATGTCACAGAACGACTGTCCAGGATACTGGAACGATGTTACAGAACAACTGTCCTGGAGACTGGAACGATATCACAGAACAACTGTCCCGGGAACTGGAACGATATCACAGAACAACTGTCCTGATATCACAGAACAACTGTCCTGGAGATATCACAGAACGATATCACAGAACAACTGCTGGAGAAATGTCAACTGAACGATATAGAACAACGGGAATGATATCACAGAACAACTGTCCCGGGAACTGGAACGATATCACAGAACAACTGTCCTGGAGACGAGAACGATATCACAGAACAACTGTCCTGGAGACGGGAACGATATCACATAACAACTGTCCTGGAGAGTTTAGCGATATCTCTGAACACCTGTTCTGGAGACTGGAACGATATCACAGAACAACTGTCTTTGAGAGTTTAGCGATATCACAGAACAACTGTCCTGGAAAGTTTAGCGACATCTCTGAACACCTGTTCTGGAGACTGGAACGATATCACAGAACAACTTTCATTGAGATTAGAACAATGTCACAGATCAGCTGTCCTGGTAACTGGAATTATATCACAAAACAACTGCTCTGGACAGTGTAGCGATGCCTCATCGCAGCTGTAATAGAGATAAGAGCAATTTTACAGGAAAAAATATGTGGTGGAATCTAGGACAGTACCGCCGCACAAATGTCGTGGAAAATCGTGTAATAGGCATTATAGCATCGTTCAATGAAACACCATAAACGAATCCTTTTTGTATTGTTATCTGCTACTTAAAGTCTACTATTACATCATTGTCTAATTACAGCCGCGTTGTTACATTGACTTATATTGGATACTTCTGTTGATAATTTTCACACTGTCCTGTGTAAGTCCAAAAGATCAGATCCAATAAAACGGGAAGTACATTAACAAGATATGAAAAGGGTCTGTTGTAGTGTGATATCCCAATAGGGTTTTCCTGGCATTTCTGTATATAGACAACACGATGAAATATTCTAATTGTAAAGCAACATTAACAATACAGAACCATATGTAATTTGATCGACAAACAAACAACGCTGTTGGATTGTAAAAGTCACGCGCGTCCAATGTCTGACGCTGACCCCAAACAAAAGCATTACTGATATTTGATGTGCAAAAAATAATACAAGTCTCACGTTATCAAAAGTCAAACCTTTTACGGGGATAGTAAATATTTAAACTCATTAGGGACATATGTCATCAGAGGATACAGTTAAACATGACATCAGAAAACACTATTCATTATTGATAGGAAATGGACCTGCATCGGACAGGATACTGAAGCGTCTCCTGGATATATCGCAAGTAAAACCCAAATCGACATTCGGTGGACGACGATAGTGGTACAAAAGCTATCTTATCAATAGCTTAGGCATTCTGCAAAGTATTGAATCATTCAAAAACAATTGATATTTACAATCTGCTTCGGCATTTCTCAACTTCTTGTGTAATGTTTTGGAGAAAAATGCTTCCAGAACGATTGGAAATTTTTTGGTGCATACATGGGATTACAGTGTCTTGAAAGTAAACTCACTATCTAGAAATGAAAATGGCGACAGAAATCTGATTAGCAATCATTATAAATAAATTCAGAAAAAGATTACTAATATATCTCTGTATTTTACTACAGTATATGACAACGCTGTGAAGAACAAAATATGTCAAAATAGCTGTAAATTAAAAATAACAGTTGCTAATTAAAAAGGTTAATTAATGAAGTTTATTTTTGTAGTGGAAATGTGTAATATATATTCATTCATATATCAGACAGTGATTATCCAGAGTAGGGATACAGAGTGAGGTATAATCATATCAACTCGAATTTATACTGAATTGTCCTCCAGAGTAATTTTGAAATGGACGTTTGTAATTATCAACTTAAATTTTCGGTGGAGATTGTTGTAAGCCGATTTGTGTAAATGAGGCTCTCAATATACGTTAACATCGTTAATTATATTAGATTCCGTGAGTCAGAAGGGAGGTTAATAATATTTGATTATGTTTAATGGTGAGCAATTTCAACATTTACGGCAATTAGACATGTGTTATTTCTCTGTTCGCGGGATGTTTTAGGGTAAATAAAATAGTCAGATTAGGGTCCGACCTTAATCCCAGTGACAGTGAGATTCAGTGTACTCTCGAGGTGTAATGGTCGACAGTTGGAGAGCGTTAGAGAGGCCGAGCGAGACAGCGAGAGATCTCTGTGTTCAGAGACAATGTGGAATGGAAATAAAAAAAAAAAACACTATACGATCACAAAAAAAGTGTCATGTTCTGTAACACGTCCAATTTCTACATCTCTTTTCCCGATAAGTGATACATTATTTGTATTTTTGAAAGCGGTCAGACATTTGGGAGAACAGGCTCTCCTCTGTTTTCCCTATCCACGGCAAATGTATCCACAGTTTTTGTTAAGCCGCTTGAGGCGTATGATTTTGAAAAAAAAAATGAAAACGATCTATGGAATATAGACCTTAACGTTTTCCGGAATTATACGCCAGAACTTCTAGCAACTAATGAAAAGAAACATGCAAATTTTCCAAATTTATATTGCTAGTATGATTCAGTAAATTCCGGAAAACCCCGACTGACAATCATAATCACAAATAAGCTTAGATGTGTTGTCCGGATATAATGGTTTCACTTCTGTTCGTCTGCGACTTTCAGAAGTAAGGTAAATGGTGTGTAAACCATTATACTATGCAGTGTTCCATCACAATAAGATATGGGCGTGTCTTACACCAAACAACATTTACGAGTCATCCAAACAAAGACGTTATTATACCTCAGATTTAAAAGCATTAAATTGCTGACATTCACTTTCCTTTCTGAAGCTGTTAATACGTGTACTTGTGTTATATTTCTATCCCTACTCCATTAGCAAAAAAAAAAAAATATATTAAAAATCCAAAATTCCTGTCAGGGTGAGACAGTTCTTTCTCAGAGCCTGGATAGGTGAATCCTAATTTACACCTGTGTTATATATCACTGGAATCTGGAGAAGATTTCTTGATATCTTCCATAGAGATCGAAACCTGCACACTTATGACAGCGCATGCCTAACGGAAGTCATGCAGTCAAATGTTAAACATAAACAACATAGGTTTGATACCGTTAAATAATCAGTGGTCAATAAGGTATGGTTGTACTTGATATAATCCGTATTTACCTCTGTCCAGTTAAATGAAAATCATTTTCTATTACTTTGTGGACTTATTCGGAGAGCTGTGCCTCTAATGGAAGTGAGATTCATTTTTCCTAGTGAAAATGATTAAGTGAAAACAACAATAACTCAGTTTTTTTGTATCGAATATAATTGTCTTCTTCTTCGGGAAAATACCCCTTACCTAAACTCTAAAAGGAGATTTTATAAAGTGAACTCGCGCATAGGTTATGGAGCATTTTTCTCCTTTCCCAATCCTTAAATACGGTAAGTTGAGACGACGGACCAAATGAATGCTCTTGACCGAGTTTCAAGGTTTACGAGATGAAATGAACTCAAATCTTAAAATGTCTTTCACTAAAGAAAAATCCTATGTTTGTACGTAGAATGAATGTTTATAAAACGTGATATTCCTAACTCCCTTTCCTGGATATGTTATCTAAACAACAGTAAACACAATATGAATGATACTTCTCCCTCCATAATATTCTTTCGTCTTATAAATATTCGTTAAAAGTAATAAACCATATTTACATGTTATATCTATATTTGTTACCCTGGTATATAAATATACGCAGCAATATAACGTTCGGCCAGACAGAAATTCTCTTTATCTTATGATCGTTTGCCTTGGAGCATTAGCCTGGTAAACCAGAAGTTCATGGTTCGATAACTAGCATTAGATTTATAAAGGAAATATTCAGTATGAAAGAATTATACTGCTCTTGGAGTTTTCACGGAAAAACACAGATTTGCTCTCTTTTAAGGGGAAAATCTTTTGTCCGATCTCATTGTCTCGCGTTTACATTATATCAATCCTGTAATAGGTTACTGTTATCGAGATAGTATTTCTCCCAAACCTGTGCATAAAGTCGTTTTCATATTCATCATATTCAACCTCAAACCGAGATTTGCTGGAAGATGACTTCACTTTGTTAGACGTGAATGGTTTAAATCCGAGACTTGCACATTATATAATCCTCATTTTAATAAGAAATTTATTTAACACGTCGCCTCCCCCCACCCCCTTCTTTTCATTTATAACACAACATTATGTAAGAATGAATTTCTCCACATAGAAACGTTACAAACGGTAAACATTTTATAAGGAAGTTTCCTGTGGTGGTTTTACATAATGATAAATATAACACGTGAATGACCCATGTACACTCACTCACATCAAGGTTAGTGTCACGTTCTGCGCGTGCAGACACGTTATTTGTCGTAGTGGAGATGTCGGACTCTCAACAACAGACTCGATGGCAAAGGTGAGCGATGTCCACTTGTATTTAAACAATATGTCTAACCGTGTTCTTATGAAATCGATTCCCCTCCACATTCTAACCTAGTATTAAAATTTATGAATTCTCATTGCCCGCTTTCGATGTCCAACAATATATAATTTTGAAATAATGAAAACTCGTCCCTTTCGCATTACTGACGTATTACTGTAAGCAAACAACACAGACTCGTCCCAAAAGCTTGTATTACTCGCCCCAACAAACCACAGGGACCTGGAAATTTATAATTGTCTTGGTGAATGATGTTCGGTTAAGATTATATCCTCTGTTTTGATTTTACCTGTATATATCATTGAGCTATAATTGTACATAATACTAGCTATATAGGTAAGCTTCTAAATCGTCAAATAATATTATATACAGAACACGACAACTTACCTACCACACATCTCAGGTCCCTGTTGTCCGGACGTCTAACACATTGAAACACATTCTATATCGAACTTATATCAAATACATCCCTGGTAGTCGTAGGAGTTTGTTTGTTTTTTGTTTTTTGTTTTTGTTTTTTTAAATACTGGACTTAATTTATATAATGTACAACACTGCTAGCGCAGGAGTTTCTTTTTTAATCAATTTATTTGCATGGCTAATTGACATTCAATGTTAATTTCATGTTAGATTTTTGATAAATTTCATTTCGGTTGATATCCATGTAACACTATCATTTACATAGGTTTCAGTATACATCAATAGTTAAACAGTGGAAAATTAGAGCAAACACTTCCGCTAAAAGCGATGAAAACGATTGTGACGTCAAGGCATGCATTTTACAAAAATCAGCATGTACGTGAACTTTTTATCACATAATGCGCGTGTTCTATAAACGTGTTTAGCCTACAACATCATCATACATAAACATCAATAAATTTCATATGTCATAATGTCATATTAACATGGAGCATATATGACATGAGTCTTTATTTCAGTGAGACTTTATGAAACAAGTCTTAAAAAAATATTTTTTTTTATCATTTTATTTTTGCAAGCCTTGGTGAGCACATATTAAACTTTGATGAGAAATTCATAACATTTCATATCAAATTAAAGTAAAAATGAAGACATCTGAAAAAGAATTTAAGACACTGTTATCACATAAATCTAAAGTGACATTTTGCCGGGTTTTGAAGTAAAAAGTAAGATTAGTCATTTTATTACCATATTTTTAATTAATGACGTAACGTCATTATCCGTATTATGATGTCACAATCGATTTCTGACAGTTACTTCCAGTAAAAACGACCCGTAGTGCATTACACTAGTGACATACATGTATATGCAAAAATATTACATACATATAAAAAAATAATGAAAAGTCGCCATTTTAACTTATCGCTTTGGCGTCCTTTTTATCTCGGTTTTACGTCCTCTCGTTATCTAGCTTTTGCGGGGTTTCGTTATTTTGTCTATTCGCTCGGCATTTTGGGCAACAAAACGAAAAGACGAAACGTTAGGTATAAACCATCATACATAGGGGAATTCACAGGAAAGACTGTACTGAACGAATCATTCACACGTGAAGATACCTAACTTACACGAAAACGATGATGACTGTCACTATTATGTCCGTCCTAAAGCTGGTGATTTATCAAACCATTAAATAACCCAATAATTCGCTATAGTCAGCATCCACGATGAAGAATTAACTAACGTCCGTCATCATAATTCAGCGATCGGACAGACAGGGTCTATGAATATTTCATTAAACATCGCTAACTTTCTATTCTCATGGACATGGTACAAGATGGAGTTCTCGGACGTTAATCTTCCTCCACTGTCGACCAACCCTGATCGTCGTTAGTGTCCTCATCGTCGTCGACTGTCTGTCCATCCTCGGACAGATGATGAGCGATTTGCACGCTATGAGGAGTAAGTACCAAGTATATGGTTTAGATTTCATGGAAGTCTAAACTTTCACAATGTTCTGTAGTTTGTTGAGATAATATACATGTACACCACACCTGACAATTCGATGAAGTGTATATCTGTTGGGACATATAACCCGTTTGTATACATACTGCCTAGACGTTTCAGGAAGCTTATATCAAACAAATAATAAACGATAAGATGCACATAAGACCTGCATCGCTCACCTAGATTCTTTAGTAAATAAAATAAACGTTCCTTAAGATGTATCTATAGGTTTAAGAGCTATTCACAAAAGGGTATTCAATACAAAACCAGTTATAAAACAAAAGCACTTATACCGGGTCGAGCTACGGTCTACGGTTCACATAAACATTTCACAGTCATGTAAACCGTGCAAAAGTAACTAATTTATTCTACTTCCCTACTTGACCCCACTACAACATGCCAGCCCTAGTCATTATTCAAAATTTACTCTCCAATATGAAAGGATTTTCCAGAACAAATGTCTTTTAAATCTAACTCCCTAAAGAGGCACATCGGAATACACATGTCCAAATTCAACTCTCTTAGTGTATGCAGTACAATAGATTTTTTTGAAATACACATACATTTCACCACATTAATTCAGGTAAGATTTGGTTATCTAGAGCGTATAAAACTAGTATAAACCAGACTTACCATCCCTAGGGAAAGTATTTAGAAAACCTCTTTTACATTGGCACTAGTGTAAGTACCCGGAAGATATATACAGAAAAAATACCTAGTCTTGCTCCACAAGTATTGCTTTCACCCATGGAAAACGAGTTGTTTCCGGGGAAGGAGTATATTGTATAACACCCTGGTTAAAAGCATATTGCTTCCTTAAGGAAATATTGACACCTGTTACAAGCATAATTTTAGTTAAGATAAAGTTTTCCAGTTTCTCAATATATCTATTCAGTTACCTTATTTTATCTTCATTGTATTTTCAACAGCCTTTAACGTGTTTGTTTTTATCCTTTAGTTCGATTTCAATTGGAGGAGGAAAACGTGCATTTATTTGAAAAACATTTGAAAATGGCGTCAGCCAATCAAACCTCCTTGGACATGGAAGATATCAGTGACATCATGCTGTTTTTACGGGAAAACATGGATGTTGTGCTGAGTGACCGATGTTCTGACTACTGTGATCGCCAAACCTCGTCTTCGGATTATAATAAACAAAATACAGAGAATACTAAATTGCCTATATTCGATAGAAATTCTTCTACAAACGTTACCATAGAAACCAAAGATGTTTCTTGTATTAAATCAAATCCTATATGGATACAATTCAACAAAGGCGCTGAGGCGTTATATGTTATTGGCGAAATGGGTGTAAATTTAAAGCGTCTTGATGAGCACGAACCGCACGGAATTCTGGAAGATATTGATGTCGCCAGAGAAGTTCTCTTTATTATTGGTGTAGTGATCGTATCAATAATGCTACTGGAGGTAAATATAGTTGTATTATAGGTGTATGTGTTTGTCTGTCCTCTGGCCGTCCGATCTGTCCGTCGGTCTGACCTCAATCAATTATACTTGTTGATTGCATTCACTTTTCAAAAATCTTTGTTTCCTATAGGCAACGAAATCTACATATTTTTAACCCCAATTCATCATTAGATCTGAGAATGCATTTGCCAACGGAATGAGCAGACATTCGAGGAATTTTCAAATTTCAATGTGGGATGCATCCTACTGCCGGACGTGCAAAATCTGTCAAAAATCAATACCATACAGTTCTACGAGGCAATGTTTTAAAAAATGATATCGAACTTGACGTTTATTCGTCAAAAATTGTGACGTCATACATAAACAACCATGGCATTACGTCTCAATTTAAATGTTGTCCTAACTCGAAACAATTTTGCGGTGTGTACAGATATAAACGATTGTTTGAATATAGCATTTTACGTAACGAGATCAGCGTGTATGTTTGATCAGTTTGGTTTAAAACAGACTGACATTTTGTCGGATTAGACTTATCGATGATATAATGATACAGTTGTTCCATTTGTCATCTTAAATGCAAATATTTATAAATAAGGGAAAAAGGGGGACAATGACACTAAATAACATATGGACATTTAGTTTACAAACGAATAATCTTTTTAATATCATATTTACGACTAACCTATCTTTTATGTATGAAATTCCCGATATTGATTAACGTATTTGGAAAAATCATATATATATATATACCTGTATCTGATTATGTTTATACCATTGCTATTTAGGTGATGATGAGAACAATTTGCAGGGGAAGAGATTTCTACAAGAGGAAGTTTGAAGTGAGTATGTTTAGACTCCCTATATGACCAGATAACCTTTAGATTCACAATGTATGTATATAATATGCAAAATGCTAACTTAACTTTTTCTTGTTTTTTTTTTTTTTTTTTTAATAATTTTCTTTATATATATATATATATATATATATATACCATTGTATGTGTAATATATCATATATATATTATATATGCCTATTCCTGTCTTTCTTTACTGAAATCTAGTTTACAGAATGTCCGTCCGTTCGTCTTTCCTTTATCATTTATTTTCGGTTTATTGATATGTAAAAGTCCGTCCATACGTTTTCTTGTTATCGTTCATCATTGTATTGACAAGTTTCAGTCTGTCCTTTCGTCCCATTTTTCATTATCAATAATCAGTTTATCTTGCTGCAGTCTGTCCATTCACCCTGTTTTTATAATTCATCATCGTTGTATAAAATGTAAGACGTAAACGTGTTCGTCCTATTTTCAATCTTTGATAGTTTGTTTGTCCGTCTGTCTGTTTGTCCTACAGGTGTTTGATACTGCCATTGTAGTAGCTGCGTTTGTGGTTGACTATGCATTCCTGAGTGGACAATGGAGTGACAATGCAACCGACTCTGCCACTATTCTTATACTTCTGTTGCCTTGGAGGTTCGTCCGAGTCATTTCAAGTACGTTAACCCTTAATTCTCGTCAGTCTTTTGTTTCGCTTTCTGTTTTAAGTCCTCTAATGTAGTATTAATCTGTATTGTATAAGTTGTTCTGTTATCTGACAGTTCAGACTTTCTTGCATAATGTCGGCACTGACAAACAAACTCACAACACAATATTTTACGGTCATCATAATGATTTCAGTGGGGAAAATATTTCCAGGTGCGATATGAAACTGGACGTGTTTGATGCCCGTTTGTTTGTCTGTTGGTTCCGTTGTTGTATACCATGTTCTCATTTGAGAATGTGACATTACTTCGATTGACCAAGGTTTACATGGCGGATGTCGTCGATGAAGCAGAATACGCTTTCTCTTCCGGAACACCTGGTCTTATTTTCCTTGTACTTTTTAAGAAGTTTCCGTGTAAATATTTTTTTCCTTTATTCATATTTATTACCTGAATTTGGGTAATGATTATGTTAACATGTTTTCTCGTTGATTTAAAGACATCGAGGTAATATATAGATTGTTTGAACATTTAGTAGTGATATGCACATCGATATCAAAGGACATGGTCAATCGTCACCTTTATTAATGCTCTTTAATTAGCTATACTACGGAGTATCTTTCGCCGCCATTACGTCACAATGTGGCAGGACCACTTCATGAATAATGCCACAGAAAATATCGATATATTCATCAACATCTTCTTCAGTGTTGAAAGACAAGTCACAAGCATCATTAAGGTCCTCCACTATATCAATGAGACCGATTGATAAAACACCATTATTATTTCTATTTCACCTGACTTTTGTGGAAACATTTCTGTACATGTTTTATCAATACAATTAACATTAAAACTACCACAATCAAGGTTAAAAACTGGTGTTGAATGATCAGACAAAGTGTTAAACTCGCCTGAAGTAAACGTTCGTACACGTGACAATCTGTCAGTAAATAATCGATAAAACCTTGCTCTATAACTACTGTATAACGTCCTTATTTGTCATCTTGGTGACGCCCATTACCTATATACATACCGGTAGATTTGTGTAATATTAATAACCTCCTACCGTGAGTATAAACATGTATGTCCATGTTCTTATTTTCTTCGATTGCATTATCAATATTGTAGTCAAAAATATTTACGTCATTTGATCTATCTAGACCATCGCTGGTAGTAAAATCTAACCTCGTCCTTGTACGAGCATTAAGTTTAAGGAATAATAGAATCGTCAAGGTTTTTGAAGTAAGATCAACATCACGATTATGATCAAATATTCTATTTTCTGGAGGAAAATAGCAAAAGCATAGTAACAAAGGCTCAAATGTAAGATTGATTTTAAACAGAATATGCAGTCGTTAATGTTTTCAACAAGTTGAAAATTTCCTTTAAAAAAATACCACGCCCCCTCCTTTGCTGGTAGTTCTAGGGCTAACATAGACACAATAGCTAAGTAAATCAACCTCGTCAGTGTTCGATATCCAGCATTAGGAAAGAAACGCTATCATAATCATATGTAGTTTCTGAAGATTTTGAAGTTTTTCAGTTTGCGGGTAAACCTTTGTCTATGGTTACATGTTGGGATTGACCGACCACTCTATGTACTATCTTATCTGTTGTACTGTATACACAAGATATGTTTAGTGGTTGACGATTTTACACAAACAATTTGAAATATATGTTTACACATATGAACGATTTGCAATGAGCTTGTGAAAATATAGACAGAGATGTAATCCAAACAGTCTACATTTATGTTTTTCATGTCATTTCTCTCCAGGTTTGGTCACGGCTATAACGAACAAACATCAGATACAGATACAGCAACTGAAAACCGCCAAACGGACTTGTGAGGAGAGATTAACTCACGCGCGAAATCTCGTGCTACAGATGGAAGTAAGTACAGGTAGTCATTACTATGTTTTCATAATACTGACATTTATTTACACATCTATTCATAATCTTTTGGTACTTTGTTTTCAGAAAGATGCACAATCTTTGGCTCTGCTTTGTAAGAGGAAGGGAGCGAATGAAACCGATATTAAGTCATGTTACTGTAAGTATTCAAATAAATTGAGTCAAGTTTCTCTAACTGACACTGTCAGAGAAAAGCAAATTAAATTGCATTTGAGAAGGTAACACTGCCATCAAAATCAGAGAAATAAAAAAATAAATATCTTTATAAAAAAATTACTATTTTCAAAATTTTATCACGTATTTTCAATCTTTAATTAGGATATCCATCGAAATCAATATTTTTACCATTAGGTAAGACAACAACTGCTGCCGTGTCGACATTTGCTTCTACATGTTTGCTGATTACGGCCCCTTCTTTGAGTGAAACCAGTTTCTACCACCAGGGGTCTCGGGGTCATCTGTTCCGGAAAGTGTTTGAAGAGGCTGATGATGTTAGTTGTGAAGAGAACAATAATGTCCTGGTAACTTCAGGGGATGTCGTTGATTCTGAACATCCCCGAACACTCAGGCGCGCAGGTCCCAGGGTACTAAACACCACTCCCTCACCGCCTGGGACCCGTGTAAGTGTGGTTGAACAATGTCAAGGACTTCTCTCTGGTGATGAGGTCAGCTTGTCCGAATCGTCTGAAGATTATATTACTCCAAGGACGGAGGTAAGTTTACAACCTCGCGAACCAAAAAATAAAACTCTCGATAAGAATGGACTTGTTGAATAAACTCTGTTCACTTCCTACAAAGCAGATAATTTGATTGACCAACTCCGTCCTCGGAACTGTTGGATGACGTTACCATTTTCACGTCACTGTGTTTGTTTCGTTCTGACCCCGGTAATACATCCTAAAAAGCCGAGTCAATGTTCAATAATGCGCCCATACATTGTCAAACTCCTGTGTTGTAGTGGGATTGATCTGATATAGATATGAATATTCACTCAAGTGTAAATTATAAAGAACATATGGTCTGTTTCAGAAAACGACGCGTTTATGAAGTGTGGGGAACGACTATATGACCATCGGTAAAGTACAGCACGACTTTCCGGCGAATATCGGGGGGGGGGGGGGGGGGGGGGATGAGTGACATGAACATTGCTGATTTCCTCTCTCTCTCTAAGTAGTCAGGAGGATACATACCCATACGTACCTGTATATGTGCACGTTGAGACAGGTTTTCAAGATATCCTCGTTGTCCTCTCCGTCCCATGTTTATATTTTTTAATAAATTGAAAAGAAAATTGGCATGCAGGGTAAGATCATGTCCAATTCGTTATCAAAGGGAGGGCATTCTTGTATACCGTGACACCTAGACGTATGGTATTAGCTCCAGAAGGAAACCAGACCATGTTGGCCTCCCCTGATGTGACAAGATGAATTATCATCCAGCTATGATGATAGTTATAAAAATCATGATTAAAAAGATCAAAACACAAAGTCGGTTTGAATATTTAATGTGGAAATGCACGACTTTTTAATTTTCTGTTAAAGTGACCAGTCAAAATCAATTACATTACAGTATATACTTTTCGTATTTTGCTGAAAATGCCGATCAAATTTCGTAAGAGAGGAATTTTTACGAATTCTAACACATATTGGTCACGAACATAGACTCTGAGCTGACAGTGAACTGTCCTGACGTCGTCTTGTTAATGACGTATTCACTCTTCACTAGTCTCCGAACGAGAAATGAAAGAACAACCGGTAACTTGACCGGCTCAATTCAATTCATACCGGACTGCATCACACCTCTTCGTATTATCTCCAATGGGCTAAAAGTATCTCGAGTTTTTAATGCACCTTTTCTTATAAATCTTTGTAATTCTGTATCATTCCTCTCCCAAGATAACCCTAATCTTTATAAATGAGTTTTCTACATATAGAAATACCCTCTGTGGGGTTAGAATATGAATAAGGCCATGTGACGCTACATGGTCCAATATGATGACGTCTGTGGTTCTAAGAATATAGGTATTTACATATATCCTCATACAAAATAAACAGTCGGACAGGTAAAAATAATATCCTCACGAATATACATATCATTGGTTCATAAATTTGTAAATGTCAAATGGGACATTCGACAAATTAGCCTTGACCGGTGACCACCTGAAATGGCTGGGACATAAAAGTACAGTTGAAAATATTAAATATCATTGATATCAAAATAAATACTAGGCACATTACTGAAGTTGTTACAGATATCACATTTCAATTTGCATTGCACCGCATTTTGTTCATGCATTGAATTCTTTAAGTCAACGCGGATACTCTTCCATGTCAAAATCGTCCGCAGGATCAAAAATATCAGAAGCAGCTGTGTTCTGTTTTTGGATATCAAAAGCTGATGGCAACTGCGGCATTTTAAATGGCCTGGAATTGTTTTGTTCTCTGTTAGCCTCCGGGCTGATATTTGCGTGACTAAGATCTAGGGTAGACGCTGACTGAAGTTCGATATCGATAGATGTTGCCTTCCTCGTCAGCATGTAGAAATCTTCTTCACTTTCAAACCCTTCCAACCAATACGTCACCATCCTACCTTTACCCTAGAAAAACGAAATAAAATTCGGTATTTACAAATGACTTACTACAATTCCTTGGCTTAAACACTATTACGTGTACTTACTGACGAGGACCACCAGTCTTGACATTTTATCGCTTCCGGTGAATGAAAAATTTGACAAATTAGTGCATTTTCATTACAAACGAGAGTTACGGTTTAAGCGGACAAAATTCAATTTCTAAGAGTAACACAATTTTGTTCAAACTTTTGCCCAGACTTTTGAAACGCGATATTGGACGTTGATAACGGATATACTAATTTCAAAATGTAGAGGGCAGATGCTGAATGGATTAGTTGTTCTACGAAGACTTAATTGGTGTACACTGCCGTTATACGGTCTATACCTTGATTTCCATTTCTCCTCTTTCAGATATCTTGAACTTTCTAGCCTCCTTTAGTAAGGTATAGGTAGCATCACTCATGTGTATTTTCAAGGCTAAAAAGAAAAACAAAGTTTTTTTCATTAAAAGCATGCCTAAAAGCAAACTATCCCGTGTCTAGAGGCTAACCCATATCTACATATATTTACAAAAATCATCTACAACTATTTTTGAATAAACCAGTCCTGGACATGCCGTTTTTGATTCATTCGAAATAATTGACATTGTCTGAATACAAACATGTACTTGACGTTCTTTCGAAATAAAAAAATCAACTTGTTAAATCATTGGGCTAATCCAAATGTAGATATATGTTTTTACATTCCTTTCGATCTATCTAGATATTCCTCAGTCTTCACCTATTCTTAAACACTTTAGGCCCGTAGCATCACCGAGGACTCCTAGAAGGACGAAACAGCTGTAAGATGAAGTGTCCCTCTCTGTTCGAATCTACTCATTAACATGCTATTCTCAGTTTCAATGAAAGGTGATATTAATGTGTCTTTTGTACAATCGTTTGCTTCAAAGATGATGTGTTGGCGTTACTTATTGCACGGAGAAAAACTTTACAACACTAACGAAACTACATAACATAAATTCCGACAGAGGTCAACAGATGATTTTCTACAGAGGTCAAAAAATTTAAATAATCTATTCATAGCGTTCCAAACATTCGTAAACAAGATGGCATACCAGCTGATATCCTAGCATTTTTCCATTTGAGTTCCTTAGAAGAAATGTTTTACTTCCAAATTACTACGGTTGTTATCAGGAATCCAATTTTTTTAGAAAGTATTTAATTGCATTTTTATTGTTGTTCCTCCAGCTGCGGCTGTTGTGGTTCATATGTTCGGATATGGGTTTCTTGTTAGTCATGAAATGCACTTTGGTTTGTCTTTATTAATTCTTAGTGTAAATTTCACGGTTTTTTCTATCCTCGATAAAAGCTAAAAAAAACAACCCCTCGAAAAACTTTTACAGAATCCAGTATGTCCGCCCAAACATACCTTGACCGTTTGATTCCATTCTAGAAGCGGTATTGACCGTGTCTCCGAACAAACAGTACCGAGGCATGGTAAGGCCAACCACTCCAGCCACCACTGGACCGCTGTGCAGGCCTAGAATAAACAAATGTGAATCTGGTATTTCTTATATAAGACATCTACTTACCATCAGTTGGCGTTCAGGCCAAACAATGTCTTCACATTGAATAAAGCTTTGTTGACAAACGTAATTTACAGTGAAACCTTTCTTATAGGCCTCCTACCCACTAAATAATGGCAACCTCGCTATTATGACCACTTCATTTCAATCACAAAAAAATCTCAACGTTTCTGTATAGCATTCTTTACTATTATGACCACTAAAGATCAGTTTTAAAAAAGTCACGAAGACTTGTTTTGTATTGAATGCTCACTAATCACTGACCACAAAGTTAGCTGATGTGTATTCCACAGTGAGCAATAGCAAGATATCCAAGTTTCAAAATGGTTTACAGTGTCTCTTTACTAGTGTACGTTCTTATTTTAAACTTACCAATTGCTGACTTTGAAAAAGTAGTTAAAAGAGAACATAAAGGAAGTCTGTCAGCTTGGTTATACTTTTAAAAACACTTCATTATTCAGATCACCTGTATCCGGTCCTCAAGGTGGTCTTAAATGTTTAATAGTATTCCCCCACATCGGTCTTTACAGGGACGCTGAGGCAGATTACACAGTCCTAGCAGCACCATTGTATTCGTTATATCTTCATTAAGGTAATAATCAACAAGCAAGGTTTACATTACTTTGTGCGTAGCTTACTCTCAACAATACTGTAAACAACTTTCTTTCGCGGGTACTTATTTTCGAGATTTCTCCATCACCACAAGTTCACGGCGATGATTTTCGGCAAAAGAAACTACACTGTGATATAATATTGCCTTTATTAACAATGTCCGTCTAAAATGCCTGCTTTCATGTTGTTTTGATTGTGGAATACGAAAAAATAAATCGCACGCATCAGAAAATTGGGTTAAAGTAATACATTTTGTGTGCTATAAGGTCATTATAATAGTAAAAGAATAATTCTAGTCCCTGTTTGAAGTATCAACACACTAATATATGCATTGGTGAATTGAAGGTAACTGGAGTTAAATCCAATAATGTTTTGTCCTTTGACAAACCACTAAAATAGTCCTAATTATATACATATTGCATACTGACCGATGCGAATTTCTAGGTGGACGTTAGGTTTGTGTGGAATCTGAAATTTCCTGACTTCATTCAAAAGAGCTATTGAGACAGAAGCCATCTCTGTAACGTGTTTGTTCCCATTTTTCTCTGGAAGTCCACTGACAATCATATAGGCATCTCCAATGGTCTCAACCTTTTATATAGAAAAAATGAATCAGAAGATCATCCATACGTATAAAGAATTAAAGGTATTCGAGATATTGAGATTAAATTGGGTTTACCACACAGGTGCCGTCCATACAGAAGACTTCCGTTCTAGAAGATTATCTAAAGACACGCAAGTGAATAGCACCATTCAATACAAATTTAGAATAAGTGACAGCTGAACCAAATTGATGAATTAAACCGTATCATACAACTGTGATGCTAAGAGACAACTGAGGAAGTCCAAAGGAACCGAAAAAAGATGGAGAGGTGCATTTGCTATATATTTCAATAGATTTGGCAACTTTCATATATCTGTCAGTCTTATTTTCATTGCACGTTTTTTCAAAGTCTCCGGGTACATCGTTTCGTTTATTTGTTATATTTTTGATAATCTGACTTCGATTGTTAGTTTGGTTTTGTCTTTGTTGTTCTCACTGTTTTTAAACATGTTTGTATTAAATATATGATTAAATTGTTTATTTGCCGGCTTTATTCTCCCGTGAAGCCAAGTTGACTCGAAGTACTTTACTAAACAACATGCAGTGAAATCCGCCGCAAGCTATTGAAAGCAAATGCAATAAAGCAAAACAAGATCAACAGCTTCATAAGAAACACATGATTTTCCGAGTAGATATCATAAGCAATACCGTAGGAATTGCAGGCAGTGACAACACATTATCTAGGCTTCAAGAGAATGCTGCTGTTTATCATCAAACATGTTCTATGTATAATCCATTTAGGAGTGATTAGAATTAGAATTACTCAAATCTTTCCGCAATTTCTTTGTAATTTAATTATATTGCCTGCACCGATATTGTCATAGCCTGTTCACACCTTTTTAATGCCGCACGTGAGTAGCACGTGAACAACACATACTGTTGATTATACTATCTTACCTTGTAAACATCGAAATGTTTGATCGTGTCATCAAATACTGTATAAAGAGCGTTAAGTAGATCCACGATCTGTGGAGAAAAAGATCAATTCTAAAGTGCCTTATCTCCCTTACATCACATATAAACACAAGATTTGTCTTCTGATCAGTGAGTCTTCAAACGTTTATAACGAAGAATCTGATAGAGTGTGGCCTAGAAAAGATTAACATACATGTACATTTGTTTATTAAGAACAGCATCGTTTTACTTACAGAAACAAACAAAAATGTTTGCTTCGTATGCAATGTAGGAATGCTTCTTCACTAAGGAGGCTCAAGTATTTACTGAAACTAAAACAACTAAACAACATAAACAAAACTAAAAGCAAACGGAAATGCCTCAAGAACACAAAGGGATCGATGGAGTAATAGTTAATCATATATATGTAAGGTTGACAAATTAAAGTTTATACATTCAATTCTTAACATTGCCACTATTCTCTGAACTTAATACAGATATGAACTCAAAATAAAGAACAGAATTTGAAGTGCCTCACAATGTATATATGCCACAGATGTTAACGGGAAAATGCATAACCAAGCGCTGTACTCGAGTAAGGACGGAAAGCAGTTTGTTAACACTGGTCTAAGATAATATTAGCAAAATGTATATACGTGTATCTGTGTTGTAATTTCGTGTTAGTACCTCTATGCATAGGTTTAGAAAAGGACCATGGAGTAAAGTTTTAGTTGACATTTGTATAACAATATTTGTATTAAGGTTTCGTGACTTGATCTGACTAAATATACTTAAAATATGACTGCTGTATGATTTAGGAGACATACCTGTAATGGTGTACTAGCAGCAGCTATGGAAGTAAAACCAACGATATCCGAGAAATAAATTGTCACCGTCTCAAAGGCCTCAGCCTGGACAGACATTCCTATCCTTAACTGTTCAGCTATCTTCCTACAACAAATTAGATTTTTGTCTTCATTAAAAACATTCGTGATAATGTAATAGGTTGACTGTATACTTGTATTATGATTTCTCATGACTGGTACATATTTTTTCAATTCATAATACAAAAGTTCAGACATGGTTTTATATGTAATAATATCTTAATACTGTATAATATCTTAACTGATTCAACAAACTGCTTCTCATTTCTCATAAAAGAAAATTAAAGTTTATCCAGTTTCAGCTCAAAAATTTGAGAAAGGAATCCAGTTGATCCATGATTTTCGTAAGCAAACAAGACATAGAGACCTCTGACGATCGTATATTATTATAAAACGTCAGACATTAAGAACAATTTGATACTGATGACGTCATAATGACGTATTTCCGTTAGTTACCTTGGTAACATCCTGTAGAGGAGAGACTCCGTTTTGCGTTTTTCCTCCTCCAGCTGGGCCGTCCTCTCGTCAACAAGGTCCTCTAACTGATTAGAATACTTCTCCATCATCGTCATCATATTCTCGATCACATTAGATTTCCTAGTCAGCGAATAGAAATTTCTTTTAAAGTTATTTCAATAAAGTTGATTCTCATATGATTATAAATTTTCAACCAAAGGCAATATTTTGCGACGGTTTGGTAGTGGACTGGTGTACATCAGGCACGAGTGGTGGACTTCCTTCTTTCATCCCGTGTTTTATACAGTACAAAATACTTAAAACCAGAGAATGGAAGATGACGTTTCACTCCATGATAATCAGTTCCTTATGCTTTGAAATCGGGAAATACTAAAAGACTTTTTGGAAATCGTCTTCCTCTCTATAGGTCAAGTTAATAACGATTATTGTGTTAACTTTAGACGTAAATACGTCACTTCTGGTTATTGCAAAAAGAATATCTTTTATACCTTTCCAGTTAAGCCAGACCTGAATCAGACGTTACAAGAGCAAATTTTTATATGAAGATCATCGGGTTAGGATTACTCGGATTATAGATTTACTTGTATGGATTGATCTTGTTCAGAACTTTGAGGACCGTTTTAGCTGTCGGCCGGAGTGACGGATCCTCGTTCCAGCACCTCTCCACCAGTTTCTGTATCCCTCCGATATGTTCAGCTTCCGGAAAGTTGTCAGTGAGTGACGTAAATTTTGGTCGATAATACAAACCATCCTTGGGTATCAAAATATTCCGGATTATTTCTGTGAAATTGGTAACAGAATTATTTCATTCTGGGAAACATTTTTTTCTGTATGGCATAGCAATAAATGGCCAGTGTAACAATGGTTAAAATTGAATTCTGTACTTTACATGCATGTAAAACTAAATTTTGTCACATTTTTCTTTTTACATGTACATTATTCGTTTCAATGTATTTCAAGGATAAATCCAAATTATGGATTTCTATATCAGGCTTTATCCGACTCAGTTTCTATACGACACTGTATTTTGGATGTTAAAATCAATTTCATTACTTATATGTAACTTAAATGATTGTCTCGTTTCTTTCATATATATAATTTTGGTAGTTTGAAATTTCTCCTTGTGGTTTTTGGCCATGGCGGCTTTCAAACTGTGTCGAGTAGTTGTTCCTACCGTCTGCCGTGAAGTCTGAAGACTGGTACGGCAGCTCTCTGGTCACTATCTCCATAGCGATCACCCCAAAGCTGTAAATGTCTCCGGATTGTGAACCAAGCCTCATCCTTTTATTTAGGGCTTTCTTCAGAAATTCTGGGGCCGTCCAAAATAACGCTTCAGAAATACAGTAAAGGTAATTGTACAAACGCAAATTCATAAATTCGTAAATTCATGAAGTATTGCTGCCTGCCATAGTTCTCAGCAACGTAATATTTTAAATCGGTATCAAAATTTTGAATTTCCATGGCAATCATTCTGCCTAAAAGATAAAATAATAATAAATAGATATCAATAGATAATGTTGGGTATTTCTGTATTCACATACACAAATAGGTTAAGATTAATATTGTCTTTGATGTGCTTCCAACATTTTAGTTCAACATATCAAATTGCGTAATGCAAAATCAAGCTTATTGCCTAACCCTTGAATCGATTTTCCTCTGTAGGGTCTGCCTCAACACCATTCATGAGATAGCGTGGTCCGAAATCGGTCAGTTTACATGTCCATCTACTGTCCACTACGCACGTGGAACTCTGAAGTCCACCATGGAACTTGAGGTCTGATCGGTGAATATATTCGAGTCCCTGGGTCAGTAAACAAGACGATATATTGACATACATGTAATGTAATGGACCCAAAAGAAATATAGGAGGACAATGCAGGATATTTTTATACCTTTATACCTTGGATTGAAAATAAAACTTCGAATTCTTACAACATCGTTGTGTCTCAAACACTGGAGTAAATCCGCTAAAATTAAATACATAAAGACATCGCCGCGATTTTTCGTTAACGGATCTATGTAAAAAGATACACCGTGAAAACTATATGAAAATGAAAGTATTGCATTTATTTGGTCTATCACTAAATAATGCACTATCGCATATAATTTTCATCAAAATATATACACCTATGTATACTTTGTATTAATGGTCTAGCCTTCATGAATGTAGTCTATATCTTTCAACATACTGAAAATGTGGTTACTTTAGAGAGATGATCATTTTCGCTATTTTCGAGGACGGAAAAAGCGGTGAAAATTATATATTTTGTACATTAGAAATAAAATTAATAGCAAAAATCTCAGTCCTTGTACTGACGAAATACATCCTTTTAAACCGTTGCCTGTTAACTGACTTATGTTGAAAGTGCATTTTCTTTGTTTCATCGTTTTGGTAAAATGCATGTATTTGAAATGACGGGAAAAAAATGAAACAAACTCAATATGTCACTATTGTTCGAGTCAGTTACTGACCTGGTTATCCGTCATCATGCAGCCTTGAAAAGTGTCTTTATTTGTGACTAATAGAAAGAACTCACCTTACAGATGTCAACTGCCAATGATAATTTGAACATTGTGTCTAATTTTATATCATCATTAGCAAGGATATCCTGAAATAAGAAAAAGGTTAATTAAAACTAGATAATGTGATTTCAATTGATGAATATAAAAATACCTAATCAAGGTACTTCAATGATACGCTTAAAGTCGTTATTTTTGTGCTGATATCGCGAAAGGAGACAAAGAAGGCAATAATATCTAACATATTACAATACAATGACAGAGGAATAGTAAGGCAGAATTGTTGAAAAAATTTTAAAAGCTACAATGGTATGACAGATGTTTAACCACAACAAAATATTAACCACACTACTGTGTCTTGTTTTTTTTCTTTGAAAGATTTACCTAATTACATTCTCAACATGTTTTGATTATATGGATGATTGGCAATGGGATGGTTATTCTTTAGAACATTCGGGTTGTAAAAGACTTGGCACATACAAAATCATAAGCGGTCTATAAATCTAAATCATGTCCAACCTTTAGACTGCCTTTACCGCAGTATTCCCACAAAACGCAGATATGACCAGGATCGGTACAGACCCCCCGCAACGTTGTCAGATTGTTGTGCTTCAGATCCATCAGCTAGAAATTAAGATAAATGATGAAGAAGTAAATATTATTGTACTTTCAGCGTTTTGTTCAGCAGAATATTACATGACAGACATTGCAGCAACCATGTTGTATAAAAGCATTCACAACAATAACGATATTGTAATTTATAAAATAACCAAAAGGATGGAGCATGAAATACGCCACCGGACAACAATGCTAAAGATCAGAGTATATGACTATTTAAGGAGAACGTCAAGTACACTCACATACATGTGTGTATTTATTCTGAATCACGTTACTCTTCGAATGAGCTAAAATTTAGCATGCAGGTTACAGCAAACATCGGGGACCAAAAGTCTACCAGCAGTGTCTACCATCTGCAATCTCGAAGATACACATGAGTCCATAACACCTTTTAATACAAATTTAGAGCAAGATACAGTAGAGAAACATATTGACCTTGATGAACCAGGAACGTAATAACTAGAAGTAAATTATCGGTATACTCTCTTCTATCGTCTTACCATTTTCATTTCTTTGAGGAATGCTCGGTCTGTAGTGGTGACCTTCTTTTTCCTGATATGTTTGACCGCTACTACTGACCGCTTAAACTTGGCTATTGCTACAGAGCTGTGCTCCTGTTTTTGTATGGCCTCTGAGAAAGAGTCGGTCATAGTCGTCTGACCGTACGTGTACTCTGTTTGTCTGTCCGTTCCTAAACTCTTGGTACTCTTGGTCATGTGAACCGACATGTTCTGAAATTTAGTTTTTTGGTAAAAGGATTAGTTTCTAAATTTTAGATGCTTTGTTGAAATTATTAAACTTGTTTGGAAGTGATGTACATTTTAAGATATCATTTCCTGGCACTTGTTATAACGACATCTTTTTTACTACTCGGTGGCCATTAAGACACTTGAGCCTCTTGTCTTTTTTAACAAAACGATGTTTCACTTTTTGCAAGAACAATGCCGTCTTTTCTATGGTAATTGTCAACAAGTCCATGTATCAGTTCAAATTCGAAATCACATGGCAACTGTCGTGTTCAATATGACTTATACATGCCGTTTTAGCGACCGAATGAAATAATACTAAGCTTCTGTGTTTTAAAAGGCTTTGTTCAGACCAATTCGTCCCGTTCTAACGATTCTGTTTGATTTTAGAATATTGCCATTTCTAAAATGATTTGTAAACCGCAATCATAGAAAATTTGTGTATATGTATTCCGGCAAAATTTAACGGATTAAGCATTGGGAGAAATGAGTTCACAATATGGAATACGATAAAAGGGATGCCTCCAAAAATTATCATCTCGCAATTGAAAAATCGTGTTTTCATAATTTCTAATTGCTGCTGGATGAAGCCGTTTTCTTCTCTCCATTGGATTTCATTTGAATATCATATTGTATCATAGAGAACAGCCTAGTAGAGCTTAATGATACCAAGGGAGATCACTTCGAAAATCTTCGTCATCTTAACGTTTGCTTTATTACGTAATACGCAATTGGACTGCCAAGCTACATACTGACAAATAAATCATTAACGAGATCAACGGTACGAAGGCAGGCCACTTTGAAAAACATGGTCATTTTGATTGGATTTAGTACGAAATATAAAACTGCATGCTAAGCGCCTGCATAACATTGTGGTAGACCATGTATGATGGCATTTTTTATGCCGACCGCAGGGAGCATTTAAACTGAATATAATTTTAACGTTTGTGATGTAACTTGAGATCTGCCCAGGGACCATTGCTGATCTCGCCAATATATAGAACTACATAGTGTTGAGGTTGTTAGGCATGGTTGAGTAAACTTCTATGTTTATTGATTAGCATGCTGCTGCCGTATTGCTATGTACAAATTGTAAATACATATAGGTACATTGTTATAAACACGTCGTGCACATTCATTGTACTGTAAACATCTGCTCGATCTGTGTTTATTTGTGGAAATACCTGATAACTATTCAAATGCTTAGTGCGACCATAATGGTAGATGATATACACAACTGTAGTGAAAAATATAGAAAAAATGTGATAAACGCCTCTTCTGCATAAAGGATTTCATACCAGTTTCCATTCAATTGAGACTTTTGAAACGAGTCTTCAATAGAATTTTCGTTTGACCATGCCTCAGGTGAGGTAAAATGAAAAAAATACGGAAGGACTTACAAAAATCCCATATGAATTGGTAAACATATAGAAGATTCTATTTATCACATGATTTAGATACTTTTGCCTTTTTTTTTTTTTTTTTACCATTTTTCCCCTTTGGTTGTTATTATTCGAGGGTGAACTTTGATCGTGAATTGGTTTATGCCAACAGTAAATTTTGTTTTCTATTACTGAATAGAGCTATTTCTTATTATTTCGTAACATATTGCAATATCTCGAACTTATTTCGCGAATCAGGAGTTTGCCACTTTACATGGTATTCAACCATTTTATGCAGGTTTTTGGTAAGAAACGTTTACAAAACTGATTTAATTTCAAATTCAGGGAAGCTCCGTAATGTGCACGGAAAAGTTTTGATAAAAACACAACTTTTCCAACTTTCGCATCAATTGCGTCGAAACAAGAAAATTATCTGTCTTGATTTGTTTCTGTTGATGTAGACAACCTGTTGTTCAAGATCTACTTAAACATTGCACATAAGCATACCGGCATGTATCATATAAAAATATATTTCATGTGCGGCGCTTACCTACCTGCAAATAAAATCATTCTTTTGTTCTATCAATTCCATATTTCAAGAACGTTGTATTCATCATAAATACGCTTCGGACTTTTACTATTGAACATATTTTCATTTACCCTACAATATTTCTTAATTCCATAAATGCGCGCTCTCCTAAAAGCATACATACCATTAAAGATCGATTCCTTCTGCCAACCTCGAAATCCAGAGCATGGAAAGGAATCTTCCAGCCCATGTTATTTAGTTCCCTCTCACGTCGCCAGAACCTGGAAAATAATTAAATATTTTAGAAGATAATCTAAACGGATTTTCTTTCATCTGAAATAAATATTTTTTTTACATTACTTGATGGATTCCAAATAAACTTATTTCATAACAACATACAGAAAATCGTGAATATCATGAATCCGTCATTACTAAGGTAAGGTTTTATATATTATGATACAAGCGTTATCAATTTAGAGGAAAACACGAGGATCTTGTTTTCGGAGGAAACCGATTATCCCCGGATAACTCACGAAGTCGAACAGGTGACTGTAGATACATTTCCACATCCTATCTGGAAATGGAGCCGTGGACGAAAGGCTCTCGTGCATGTGTTACCAATTATTATCGTCATACTGTTTCTTGAGTATTCTGCTGATACGATTTGTAGGATGATTTTGTTGGAAAATGATTTCAAAAATGTGTTTTAATTTACCTATGTAGCTTACCTATGTATGTTGTAAACGCACAATGCACTTGTAAATTATTTTACCTGAAAATAAGCAGAAGTACGAAGAGAAGTCCCACCATACCGACTGACAATCCGACATACAGTTCCACTTGTGTTCCTGAAAGTGAGAATTGGGTTTGTAAATTTGTTGGTTAATAATTGTATTAGTATATATTAGAAATCATTTGTCAAACCACGCGAGACTTCACTCATTAAAAACCTGTGGAAGGTCTGTAAATAGTTTATTCAAGGCAGAAAATTATAGGATATATATGTATACTTTGTGCAGTGATGCGTGCATACAGAATGAATACTATACATCTTTACACTACACTGAATAACTTCAAGGTCTCATATAGATTCCAACTAAACTTATACATTTTTTTCAATACACAGGAAACCTGTCATTGTTATATATGTGTATCACCATCATTTATACCGGTATCCATTGTCACGGCATTAAACAGTAAGTTCCGGTATATGCCATAAAAGGCATCATCTTTGTACCTGCAAACACGTGATAGTATACTATAATGCACGTCTATGCTTAGAAACATTCATGATATAACAGTCAGTCTATCATAGTTTCATAAAACACGACTACAATCTCAACACAAGCCAGTAGTAACGGCGACACGGCATTCAAACCATATTGATTATTGTGTTAAAATAACGGGTAAGAAGTGTGAATTAGTTTGCCAGTACTCTCAGTACTAAAACGTCCTCTAGTAATGCAAGACATTTCCACAATTATGAATGTGAATTAAATGAGTTAACACGTGTAGTGCAATAAACAAGATACAAGAAGAATTTACCTTATTTTGTCATCTGTCCCGGGATCACCTGTTCTGTCTGTATTGGTTTTTACCTGTATGTGTGGCTGTGACTGACTGGTTCTACGATGATCGATACGGTCCTATAGACAATTTTGCTTTTATCGATCTTTGTATATTGTGTCAAATGCTAGACGGTTGACAACTCTCATTAATATTCCAACACATTTATAAACATGCTCGTTTTCAAAATCGTTCGTGTATGAGTGTAAGTTTCGATTTCCATGAGTGCTAGAAAGTGTAAATGTGCAGGTGTCAAGTTTCATGAACGCGCGCCGTTCTAGTAATGTGTAGTATCACGGACTGTCCGTGGTAGTATCAATTCTGTCAGTACTACAATATCCTGCACATTCAAAATCAGATATATACTCTTGGTTATTATAATCGTTCTAACTAATCCATCTAGCTTATTTTAACACACTCGTCCAAGCCAACCTGTTATAAAAGACTCGACCTATATAGCTACATGTACTTGAAGATGATCCGTTCTAACATGTACCGGTTTCGTTTGTTTATACTTACATGCTCCAGCTAATCCGTTCTAACTTTCCAGTCCAAGCTAATCCGTCCTAACTTACCAGTCTAAGCTAATCCGTCTAACCTACCCGTCCCAACTAGCAACTTCTACTTTACCGGTCTCAGCAATCCGTTTTAACTTACCCGTTCGAGCTAATCCGTTCTAATTTACCGGTCCCCACTAATCCGTTCTAACTTACCGGTCCCCACTAATCAATTCTAACTTACCAGTTCAAATTAATCCGTTCTTACTTACCTGTCCCAACTAATCCGTTCTAACTTTCCGGCCCCATCTACTCGTTCTAATTTACCCGCCTCAGCTAATCCGTTCTAACTTACCTGCCCCAGCTAATCCGTTTCCTAACTTACCCGTGCCAATCGATACGTTTTTATTATCCCGTCTCAGATAACCCGTTCTAATTTACCCGTCCCAACTAATCCGTTCTAACTTACCTGTCCCAGCTTCACCGTTTTAACTAACCTGTCCCAGCTAATCCGTTCTAATTTACTCGTTCCAGCTAATCCATTCTAACTTACTGGTCCCAGCTAATCCGTTCTAACTTACCTGTCCAAGCTAATCCATTCTAACTCACTGGTCCCAGCTAATCCGTTCTAACTTACCGGTCCCTTTTAATCCGTTCTAACTTACCGGTCCCAACTAATTCGTTCTAAATTACCCGTGTCAGCCAATACGTTCTTATCATCACGCCCCAACGAATCCGCTTTGAAGTACCCGTCCCAGCAAATTGTTCTAACATACTGGTCCCGCTAATCCATTCTAACTTACATGTCCCAGCTAATCCGTTCTAACTTACCCGTCCCAACTAATCCGTTCTAACTTACCCGTCCCAACTAATCCATTCTAACTTACCTGTCCCAGCTAATCCGTTCTTATTAACTCGTTTCAGCTGATCCGTTTTTATTAACTCGTTTCAGCTGATCCGTTTTTATTAACTCGTTTCAGCTAATCCGTTCTAATTAACACGTTTCAGCTAATCCGTTCTAACTTACCCGTCCCAACTAATCCGTTCTAACTTACCCGTCCCAACTAATCCGTTCTAACTTACCTGTCCCAGCTAATCCGTTCTTATTAACTCGTTTCAGCTAATCCGTTTTTATTAACTCGTTTCAGCTGATCCGTTTTCATTAACTCGTTTCAGCTAATCCGTTCTAATTAACACGTTTCAGCTAATCCGTTCTAACTTACCCGTCCCAACTAATCCGTTCTAACTTACCCGTCCCAACTAATCCGTTCTAACTTACCTGTCCCAGCTAATCCGTTCTTATTAACTCGTTTCAGCTAATCCGTTCTTATTAACTCGTTTCAGCTGATCCGTTTTTATTAACTCGTTTCAGCTGATCCGTTCTAATTAACTCGTTTCAGCTAAATCGTTCTAATTAACTCGTTTCAGCTAATCTGTGCATCAACTGGTTCTGAGTTTTAAGTTTCATGGGTTTTACTTTAAAACCCTTCCACAGATTTGGCCATACTATCGTTTAAGAAACGTAACATTTAAGCCAAAAACTGTTTTCTTATTTTAAAACCCATGGACACATGCATCTTTGATCTTACACTCCCTAACTAGCTATGGTGACAGAGTTCGATTTTTCTCTATTACTACTTGGACTGTCCTTTTCTGTGATCACATACCTGACTCCTGGATACAAAGCTCCCCGTGGAAGCCACAGACGGGAACATCGGGCGGGACATATTCATCGCTAGTTCTGCCATCTCCCCACCGGATAATTCCTACATGGGAATCCTGGAGAGAAGAAAAAATGATAAAAAAAAAAAAAAAAAAAAAATCTTACTCGATGTGTTTTTAGTTTCCTACGTTTATGATGACAGGGCAAATTTCATAAAAAAAAATCATCTGTTTTTCATTTTCAGAAAGCGAGATATGTGCATTCCAAGTGAAAACCTGTGCTTATTGCTGTATACAATGACAATGTTGATTTTCCATATAATGAAAAAATTCGATACTTTTTTCTGTTCTATTTCAGTATTATAAAAATTCCGAAGAGAATGAGAAACAATTAGATATAATTGATTATGTTGTGGTAACGTTCTGTTTGACTGTTGAAGAAGCAGGATTCATTGTTTTCTGTTGCACTAATGAAACATTGATATCTTTTCAGCACAATACCATATTTTCTCACCACAACGCCAATAACTTAAGATATATTGTCACGATTAAATGTCTGGAAAAGTTAACATTATAACATATTTTCCTGATCACTTTTTGGATGTTTTCTCCGAAGTCTTCCACAGTTTCTCGTCTGAATTGCTTCATACAATATGCTGTCTTTTAAAAGTGCTTAATAAGAAAAATATCTTTGTTTCCGGTTTCAGCCTGAAACAGGTTAGGGTCGGTAGGTTGGGATTTTTGCTTCCTCTTATTTCTCAATTGCCACATAGGGAATGGTTTATACCCAATGTGTGAGGTATGCATAAGTATCACATGTGTGTGTTTTGAGTTGTTTGTAATGTTATATATCACAATCTATATTACAAGGTCTATGCTGTTTTATTTTCGAAAATGATATTTTCCATATACCATCATTATTGTCTTTACTTTTTGTCATATGACGAGTTTCATCTGGACAGATGGACAGACAGACAAGGTAATTCCTATAAAACCGTCTGAAACAGTAATGCATCATTTTACATACACCACTTCTATAGTCGATGCCTTGGCTTACATACCGAATGAGGCTTGCCATTGAGTAAGTCGTATTGAAGATGAGCGACTTCCGCGAAAGTGTTGTTTTCAAGAAGATCGAAGATTGCCACCCCTGGGTAGCGGTCAGCGTGAACGGACATCAACACCAAACCAGACAGACCTTAAACATGTTTACAGGGTATTATAAAATTGGTTAGCAATTACATAAAACCATCACAAATTGCTTGTTTTGTCAGTCAGCTTTAACGGAACGCGACACTTTATTCCCTAGTAAAGATCCGGAAGGCGTTCCCTATTGGAGTGGTTTGTGTTTCTCAGGAAGCTGTCGTGGTTGTGTTCTTGGCAAAACACTTTTCTCCAGCTTATCATGACAATAGGGGACGAGCCTTCCGCATAATGTTCATTAAGGTACCCATCAACTATTGCGAGGAGACCTCCTCAAAGCATGTCTGATTGTTCTCGAAACAATAATCACAGCAAACAAGCAAGCAAACAAACAAATAAACAAACAGGTTTAGTGCCATTTTTAATTCGTGATTTACTTTTAACTGTCAAACTTTATCTATCACTGGTATTTTCTTGTTCGACATTGTATGTAGACCTGACGACAAACACATCACTGATGATCATTAAAAAGAATTTTCTTGTATCAAATATCATCACGTGTTATTTTAAGAGAACGCTTTACATTTGCGGAATACTTAACGATTCCTGAGAAGAAAAGTACCATTTAAAATATGAATAGCGTTTTACCTTGAAATGAAATGGTGTGAGTAGTTTTTGCGATGTCCGCGCCGCTGAGTGGACGGGTAGGCGTCGGTATGTAAGTTGTGTTTAATACTTTGGCGTAAAGCAAGATGGCGTCGTGTAGATAGATCGAATATTTATCTGGCTGGTTAACAGAACAGCAAAGATAAGTAAATAGTTCTAATATAGTATGCTCACAAATAAATACTGTAGAGTAAATGTCAGCTTGATTGAGAATCCAAATTATACTTCACTTTTTCTTTCTTTAATTATTAAAAAGACTTGAATCCCTGCAAAGAAAACGGCTAATCGATCAACACAAATAATGAAAATTTACTCTCTATCATCGACTTTTTATGAAAAGTAGACGATAAACAGAATCGTTGGAGACCTTTCCGAAATGCCGATGTACGTTAAGAACACCAGTGTATAGTAGTATACCTCTGATAAGACAGGCATGTTGCTGGAGCCGGGGGGATACACTCTCGCCGAAGCCTCCTTTGCTATCTGATGCCAAGCTCCAATATCTTCATGTGTATTTCCAAAGATCACCTTTAAATTAATTATAGCAAACAGAATGGAAATTTAATTATCCAATTTGAAAAAAGTCTGGTGTAGTATATGTGTATCTAATATTCACGTACGTTCAGTCAGTTTAATTCTTTCAAATTCAGTTTAGATGTTTCACGGTACTTTCTCTTCTTAATTGAAGGACGAAAAAAATTGCGTTACATGGACGGCGTCATTCTCCAGTTATTGCAAGAATTGATTGTAACATGATGTATTTAAAAGAATGTTGCTGAAAAGAAAGCACAATTGCCATAGCTACCGATCGAATTTTTGCTTTTGCTTTGAAATACATAAGCATTATGAAAATAAACTAACAAAACAAGGTTTTGAAAACATTGAAGTATATTTTCTAAAACACGAAGAAGCTTATTAGATATAAACTAAACAAATTATGCAGAGGATGCTGTGCTACGATATTGGTGATGCGACAACTAATCTAGAGTCATGCGATTGTCGTTGTAGTAAAACGTTCTCCGAAACAAAGGACTCAAATACACAATTACATCTTTTTACCTTCTTTTAATATCGTAAAATTTATAATGAAATAACTTGTTTAGCTTAAACTGAGACATGAAATTCGTGGCTCCCAAAAAAAAAAAAAATTCTGGTTATTAATGAAATTTTCAATGAAATCAAATTGTATTTGAAAACTTACATATAAGACATTTCTGAAGGCTTGTTTCGCCTCAGCGTCGTAACCGTCCCCTCTCTCCCACATCCATGTACTCGCTAAATTGTCAATGTCACTTTTCGACGGAAGTGTGGTTTTTAGGAACACAAACTGATAATCACCTCCTGTCATGCCCAGTGCGGCGGCCCTGAGCATGTATCTACGGAGTTCTGTTTCCGGTACAATCATGACGATGACTGTTACAATAGTTTGAAAAATAAAGGTATTTGAATAGTTTTCAAATGTTTAACATGTTTTTATGTCATCCATATAAAAAATGCAATTCAGTGCGAAATAAATTCGTTTTGAATGAAAGACACAATAAAGTACACCCCTTTAAATAAACAAACAAATACTTTTTATTTCTATCATGTACAAAGTCAACATAGCGGTGCAAAATGTGGGCGAAGTAATTATTACTCTTCAAATTGTAACAGTGAATCAATTTTATTTCCAGATGTCAACATGTACTAACATTAGATAACTATAGCAAAACCCAATGTCATACAGACTTTCTTATTTGTCACATTATATCAACATGAAGAATTTTCCGTCCAAGACAGGTGCAACTCAATACCATTCATGGTTAAAATGGAACATGTATACGCTCTGACAGATTCTGAACGATCCATCCTTGCTGATATTCAAGACAAACGATATATTTTTATTTTTTTAAACATCAACAAATAGCAATACAGATAAATTTGTTACTTTGACACGCGTACTTCTGCTCTCGTTTTTGACGGCTTGAAATATGGCGTCCACTTCCGCTGACGTCATGTTCCAGGTGACTTCCGAGTAGTGGTGGGCGATATAGACACCGAGGTTTTCACTTGGGGATTGTAGCGTCGCCACGATGGCGTCGGCGTAACCCTGGGATACGGTGTCTGATGCTGATATCAATACAATCCGGTACCATTTGAGACCGTACATAAAAAATGTCAGAATTCCGCCTGTGTCAATTTAAAAATGTACTTTTTTTTACTTATAAAGAAGTAGATAAGGATGGTGAGATTATATGTGTCCACACCCCGCCCCCTTATTGAAAAATGTACAATATAAAGCAAAGGAGGGAGAGGGATTTTTTGTTGTTGTTTTTTTAATTTTTTGTTGTTTCTTTTTTTCTTTCTTTTTTTTTTTTTTTTTTTTTGATGTTTCTGATAAGAAATATTTTTTTGCAAAAGCAGGATCAGGAAAAGGAAAAATAGATTCTCCATGGACACTAAATTAACTGTGTTATTTTTCTTTCATGATGATTCATAGGATAAAACATGACTGGTGTAAGGACAGTTCAAATACACTGTTGGCCTTAAGGCGAGGGGAAATAACTCCCATAGAGTTTATTAAATCAAATAATTGATTTTTCTACCGTTTTGGTAAATCAAATAGCTTTTATTAATAATTCATAGAAAAGTCAGTTAATCAATATATATTCTCTACAGCGAACGCTTTTTGACAGGTCCAGCTTCATATCGTACAAAGAAATAAAACAGTCCTCCAGTTATCAATACGGTTTGAATAATTCGTAATGCAATAAAATATCTTCTATAAAGACAATTTTAACCAATCAGGATAAATAGAATTCGACTTCCTGTTGATCCGGGTTTAAAGCGTGGGCACATTAACATACGGAACGATGCAATACGTCACAAACCATACTAAGATACGAAACGGGGAGAGCTGTATTAAGACGTCTATTTATATGAAGAGCTATCTACCATCTGTGTCTCAAGTCAAAGTGACAAATGTTGACGCATCTCCAGTTGGACAGAATGCAAAAACTGTCACTCAAGAATACGTTGGTTCAATTCATATCTCACACCATGACTACAACGTGCCGAAGCATTTTGCCTCTTCAATATTATGAGTGTTTAATCTAATGTCACATAGTCATTTTCTTTTAATACGAAATATTGAACTATGGCGGGCGTTAGTGTTGTTAATGTTTAATAAAAACAATAAATAACTATAGATCTTATCTGACAATGTATATCTACTTTAGTCCTCTTATATGAAGGGGGAGATAATTCATAAACACATTGTTGAATCAAGACAAATTAAAGGCGAGAACAATAGAACCAATGCATTGTATTTGGATCCATTTATCTAGTACTGATAGCAAAATATGTTTAAATCATTGTATTTGGAGTCATGGCATAGACTTATAGAGGTACAGTCCCATTGCATACTATATATAGTTCCATTACATACTATATATAGTCCCATTACATACTATATATAGTTCCATTACATACTATATATAGTCCCATTACATACTATATATAGTTCCATTACATACTATATATAGTTCCATTACATACTATATATAGTTCCATTACATACTATATATAACCCCATTACATACTATATATAGTCCCATTACATACTATATATAGTTCCATTACATACTATATATAGTCCCATTACATACTATATATAGTTCCATTGCATATTATATATAGTCCCATTACATACTATATATAGTCCCATTACATACTATATATAGTTCCATTACATACTATATACAGTCCCAATACATACTATATATAGTTCCATTACATACTATATATAGTCCCATTGCATATTATATATAGCCCCATTACATACTATATATAGTCCCATTACATACTATATATAACCCCATTACATACTGTATATAGTCCCATTGCATACTATATATAACCCCATTACATACTATATATAGTCCCAATACATACTATATATAGTTCCATTACATACTATATACAGTCCCAATACATACTATATATAGTTCCATTACATACTATATATAGTCCCAATACATACTATATATAGTTCCATTACATACTATATATAGTCCCATTGCATACTATGTATAACCCCATTACATACTGTATATAGTCCCATTGCATACTATATATAGTCCCATTACATACTATATATAACCCCATTACATACTATATATATTCTCATTACATACTATATATAACCCCATTACATACTATATATATTCTCATTCCCATTACTATATATATATATTACATACTATATATGTCCTATATTATATATAGTCCCATTACATACTATATATAGTCCCATTACATACTATATATAACCCCATTACATACTATACATAGTCCCATTGCATATTATATATAGCCCCATTACATACTATATATAGTCCTATTACATACTATATATAGCCCCATTACATACTATATATAGCCCTATTACATTAACATACTTACAAATTTTGGGAACAGGTCGATGTACGTATAAGGATTGGTGTGTGTGTGTGGGGGGTACTGCATGAATTACATCAATGGTGGCACATTCGTATTGCGAGGAATATAATGATGAACTACAATTTTAGATACCCAGTACCGAGAGAAGCGAGATGATGGGGCTCATTCTCGGTATGGAGAAATCCTGGGTGTTTGGGGCATATACTGTATACTAAGCGCGGGCTTGAGTGATACACACAAGGAAACGAAGGAGGCGAGTATAATACAGACTTGCGGGACTTAGAGACTAGAATGGTGTGTCCGATACAGAGTACCGAGAGAGAAGAAAATGTGATTACATATTACATATACATAAATACCTAGAGCCGACAAGGGTGGTATACTCATTATCAAAGTATCCAGCTCCGTCTTGTCATCCAGAGATTCTTCGTTTCCCAGCCACTGGAACACGGCGATGTCGCGATAGGACGCCAGCTGGGCTATAGGGATCATAGCTGAAAAAGACACGTCCTTTGTTATGACGACGATCCAAAATGTATGTAACATGAGAAACACAAAACAACGATAAAAAATCTCAAACATTTACAATGAAAAAACTTGTGTTAAAATGCTTTATCTTATCGTAACGTAATCACAATAAACTTTTATCTCTCAATCGTACTGTATCACCTATATTCTGTTGAGTTTAATTTAATTTGATCTTATTCAGCTCAACTTTAATTGGTAAACGAAAGAAAGGTAAAAAGGACACTTTGATTTTTTCATATCTGACTTAGTCCGAATTCACAAGAAGATACGATCAGAACAGTTTCATGAAAATATATGTTTAAAGATACAGATATAGAAATCAAAGAGACGAGCACAGCAAAAAGTTAAAACATAAGAGACGCCTCCTATACAGTTTGTTTACCCAGTCAACAGGTTTGAGCAGTATTCCATTTTCCTATATATTGTGACCGCTATATTTAGACGTACTTTCGGCTATTTATGCACATGTACTTACAGAACGCTATCCATTTTAATCCCACAAATCTGTTTGGTACACACTGAACAGCTGTATGTATCGGTGTACGATTTTGAAATAAAAATCTGTTTACTAGCAGTAAGAACGACTGAAATTTTACAATCATACAATATTTATTTTTAAATTTATCATATTAACATTGTTTCGTTAATTAATTTTTTGCAAATATTACTCTTTTATACAATTGTCTATTTATACCACTTATTTCAGCCAGTCACCGACGGACAGTAACGCTACATATAAAATCAATTTTTAAAAAAGTAACTTTACCTGAATACTTCATCATCTTATCACAATATTCAGATGTTACCTTTGTATACAGAGACAAAAATAACGTTTTTATTGAGACACTCTGTCTTACCTGACCAGTCTATTTAATATTTGTATAGACATAGCGTAGAGAGTATCAACTGCTTTGTGGCAGTAGAAACTTGTTTAAACTTACTTACCCCGGATGGCGAGCTTAAATTTCAAAGTCAACAGTAAAAACTTATTTCTTTATTAGTACACAAAATATTGCTAATTTAGAAAGATTTTGAAAGCGAACTTGCATTTAAAATATACACTCAAAATTTAAGGCAATTGAAAATTACCTTGTGTACATGGCTGAGACAAAGACTTATATAACTACCTTCGGTATATTGTGGAAATGGCAGACATGTCTTATATAACTACCTTCGGTATATTGTGGAAATGGCAGACATGTCTTATATAACTACCTTCGGTATATTGTGGAAATGGCAGACATGTCTTATATAACTACCTTCGGTATATAGTGGAAATGGCAGACATGTCTTATATAACTACCTTCGGTATATTGTGGAAATGGCAGACATGTCTTATATAACTACCTTCGGTATATTGTGGAAATGGCAGACATGTCTTATATAACTACCTTCTTATCTTTAGTATATCTTGGACAGAGAGACATATCTTGTGTACATGGTGGAAAGAGAGAGACTTTCCATGTGTACATGGTGGACAGAGAGAGACTTATCTCGAGTACATGGTTGACAGAGAATGACTTATCTCGAGTACAAGGATGACAGAGAGTGACTTTCCATGTGTAAATGGTGGAATAAGATAGACTTGCTTTGTGTACATGGTGGACAGAGAGAGACTTATCTCGAGTACATGGTTGAAAGAGAATGACTTATCTCGAGTACATGATTGACAGAGAGTGACTTTCCATGTGTACATGGTGGAATCAGATAGACTTGCTTTGTGTACATGGTGGACAGAGAGAGACTTATCTCGAGTACATGGTTGACAGAGAGTGACTTACCTTGAGTACATGGTGGAATAAGATAGACTTGCTTTGTGTACATGGTGGACAGAGAGAGACTTATCTCGAGTACATGGTTGAAAGAGAATGACTTATCTCGAGTACATGGTTGACAGAGAGTGACTTACCCTGAGTACATGGTTGACAGAGGGAGACTTATCTCGAGTACATGTTTGACAGAGGGAGACTTATCTCGAGTACATGTTTGACAGAGAGTGACTTACCTTGAGTACATGGTTGACAGAGAGTGACTTACCTTGAGTACATGGTGGATATGGAGACCAACCTTGTGTACATGGTGGACAGAGAGAGACTTACCTTGAGTACATGGTGGACAGAGAGTGACTTACCTTGAGTACATGGTGGACAGAGAGTGACTTACCTTGAGTACATGGTGGACAGAGAGTGACTTACCCTGAGTACATGGTTGACAGAGGGAGACTTATCTCGAGTACATGTTTGACAGAGAGTGACTTACCCTGAGTACATGGTTGACAGAGGGAGACTTATCTCGAATACATGGTGGACAGAGAGTGACTTACCTTGAGTACATGGTGGATATGGAGACCAACCTTGTGTACATGGTGGACAGAGAGAGACTTACCTTGAGTACATGGTTGACAGAGAGTGACTTACCTTGAGTACATGGTGGACAGAGAGTGACTTACCCTGAGTACATGGTTGACAGAGGGAGACTTATCTCGAGTACATGGTTGACAGAGGGAGACTTATCTCGAGTACATGTTTGACAGAGAGTGACTTACCCTGAGTACATGGTTGACAGAGGGAGACTTATCTCGAATACATGGTTGACAGAGAATGACTTATCTCGAGTACAAGGATGACAGAGAGTGACTTTCCATGTGTAAATGGTGGAATCAGATAGATAGACTTGCTTTGTGTACATGGTGGACAGAGAGAGACTTATCTCGAGTACATGGTTGAAAGAGAATGACTTATCTCGAGTACATGATTGACAGAGAGTGACTTTCCATGTGTACATGGTGGAATCAGATAGACTTGCTTTGTGTACATGGTGGACAGAGAGAGACTTATCTCGAGTACATGGTTGACAGAGAGTGACTTACCTTGAGTACATGGTGGAATAAGATAGACTTGCTTTGTGTACATGGTGGACAGAGAGAGACTTATCTCGAGTACATGGTTGAAAGAGAATGACTTATCTCGAGTACATGATTGACAGAGAGTGACTTTCCATGTGTACATGGTGGAATCAGATAGACTTGCTTTGTGTACATGGTGGACAGAGAAAAACTTATCTCGAGTACATGGTTGACAGAGAGTGACTTACCTTGAGTACATGGTGGAATAAGATAGACTTGCTTTGTGTACATGGTGGACAGAGGGAGACTTATCTCGAGTACATGGTGTACAGAGAGTGACTTTCCATGTGTACATGGTGGAATCAGATAGACTTGCTTTGTGTACATGGTGGACAGAGAGTGACTTACCCTGAGTACATGGTTGACAGAGAATGACTTACCTTGAGTACATGGTGGACAGAGAGTGACTTACCCTGAGTACATGGTTGACAGAGAGTGACTTACCTTGAGTACATGGTGGACAGAGAGTGACTTACCCTGAGTACATGGTTGACAGAGGGAGACTTATCTCGAGTACATGGTCGACAGAGAATGACTTATCTCGAGTACATGGTTGACAGAGAGTGACTTACCTTGAGTACATGGTGGATATGGAGACCAACCTTGTGTACATGATGGACATGGAGACGAACCTTGTGTACATGGTGGACAGAGAGTGACTTATCTTGAGTACATGGTTGACAGAGGGAGACTTATCTCGAGTACATGTTTGACAGAGAGTGACTTATCTCGAGTACATGGTGGACAGAGAGTGACTTACCCTGAGTACATGGTTGACAGAGGGAGACTTATCTCGAGTACATGTTTGACAGAGAGTGACTTACCCTGAGTACATGGTTGACAGAGGGAGACTTATCTCGAATACATGGTGGACAGAGAGTGACTTACCTTGAGTACATGGTGGACCGAATATGACGTCGACTGAAGAGTTAAAGACAAAGTCCGTGAGAACGCCTATGCTTTGTTTACTGCTGCACGCAGAGTCTAGCCATATCACGCTGAATCAAAGAACAATTGATGGCTACAAAATGTTCATCGTTCAGACATTTACAATGGTTTACAGTCATCATTATGTCCTTAGCTAAAGTGAAGTGGTAGATAGTACACAACAAAACAGACACACAATCGTGACAGTGCTAAACGAATCTCCGCGCCGGTAAGCAAGGAAATGTTTTCAACTTGTATGGGTTTAAAGAGGTTTACCAATGACTCGTGAATAAGATTTGAAAGTTCTGTCTACAGAATCCATGGTCAAATATATGAAATAAAGTTGAAGTTCTGAATTCAGAATGTTTGTTTTTTTCCATTCGAGTTAAGCAAGGCCATCCAGGATTGGTCTTACCGGGTTTGTAACAGTTGAGATATATCCATAATTCTAGGGAAAAAATCATTGACCGTTTCCTAATTATAACTCGATAAGCATAACATCAGTATGCAACTATGTACCAAATTAAAGCTCTATATCTGTACCCGTTAAAGAGTAAATAAGTGGGAACGAAATATGACAGAACAACAGCCAAAGGTCACACTATATCCGAGCACATGATAGGGCGTAAGCATTAAAAATCCGTATATGATAGAAAAGGGCGGACGCAGGGTAATTAATCATTCTAAGACTATCATCTTATTGGTTACGGATATGGGGTTTTCGTCATTATTACACGCAACTTTAAACCCGCATTATTTCTGTCTGAAATTTCTTTTCCAGGCAATCACTTGATTTTTATATTCAAACACAAACTAAGCAAGTCGGTTGTTCCAGCAAAGAAAGAGTCAAAGTGTTTCACTTCAAAACAATATTCATTTTTTACCTCCCATTGTTATTACATGCGTCCTTGGCACTCTGTTATTCTCGTTTACGAAGTTTAAACCTGTATTCTACATCCAGTATCCTTACAAAGACCCGCCAGAGTCGGATAAACACATATTGTAATCCATCTGACTTACATTACATAGACGTATGTAATCGGCTTTATATCTATATAAACACTAAGGTAAATGAGTTCTACACGTGCATTAGCATTTCATCTATAAGTAATTACTAATATCAGCAATTCTGTCTTTACAATAAACAGCAGTATTAATTCATGTTTGGTATATGTATCGTTACATGCTAAACATTTAAGTGAAGAGGCCACATGCTAAATGACATAATGTATTAAAGAAATTCTCATCCAATGTAAGGCAGTCTTAGTCTTAATCTTATGATTAAGTATAAAGTTATTTATAGATATTGGCATCAACTAAATCTTTATTTTTTGATGTAACGGTAGAACACGCACCAATCGGAGTTATGATTCGCCACCTGGTCACAAGCTTTACTCTGAATGTGAGGCGTTTTGCTTGCTGAATAATAGACTGTGACAGGTGTGCAGACATTCAATGTCAATTCAGAAATAATTCTTTCCTGTGCATGATGTATATAATAGCGACACCCTCATGCTATTATTTCAGATATGTTAACAATATCACGTTTCCATATTTTGAAACTTTTTAATTTTTTAAGACCACTGGTTTTCAAGGAATTATGAGAATTTGAAGGAATTATGATATTTTGAATGAGTTATGAGATTTTGAATGAATTATGAAATTCTATAGTGACTTCTTTTAGTGTCTACCAAAACAAAAATAAATTGATCTATCTAACCTCTTTGAGTACTCTTACTAAAGATAAACCACAAAAATACAAAATTATGAAGGATAACAGTCTTTGTGTCCAGACCATTTCGCGGTCATTAAGTAATGTTTTAATCTTTGATGAAACACAACATACATAATAGATATGAAACAAATCAGCTTGTTGATTTTCAAAAGACGCTTTTCGAGTATAATGAAATTTTACCCATGGCCAAATGTAATCCCACCCTAGTGCAATTTTATACAAACTCGCCAACCAATATGCTTTTGATTCTATTGAAAACAAATCCTTTACACAACAGAGATGGGTGTCATTATGTTACTGTAAACTTCTGAAACCTAACATGATTACATACAAACCCGAATAGGATAATTTACCTTCAAATTTTAGCAAAGTCCTTGTGGATATAAAATCAACATCTAAGATAGATGATGCAATCACCACAACACAGCACCAATTCGTGTTTCAAATCCAAAAAAAAAATGCTTATTTACATTTCCAAAATCGTTTCCAAACGATACTTGCGATATCGTTCTTTAACAAGTAATAACATTTCGTTTGAACTTTTTTTTAATTGTTGAGGTAGTGTATATTACAAGATAAGTATTTGATTAGCGAAATCTTACTTTAGTGTTCCTCTTGGAAGTATGGATTCGTTATAAACCGTCTCTATGGCCAAGGCCAGCGCTCCAAGGGATGTAGACGCATTCACCTGCAGATTAGTGTGTGGTGCCACTTTGGGAGCCATCCAAATTACTGTCAGCGCATGCGCAGAGACAATTATAAGTATGAGACAAAGAGAAACACTATGCTGGTTGTATGTTCTCATCCTGTGTAAATAGGAGTTATTTTACACAATGCACGTGTTTGTTTTACAGAGAAAGGTATTGTTTCTACGAAACTACGGCGGATGACATAAACGATATCAGCTCCATGATATCGTCAAGTACTCGTCAGGTACAAGATGAATCATATTATCTACAGTGTTTATTTCTGACGTACCCCACGGTGAATGGAGTATACACGTCTCACTCAGTACACGGGCATTTCAAGTTTACGTGAACAAATGAAATGAAAACCTGTTTGCACCGAATCTACTTTATGCCAGCAAAGTGTGGGTCGTAAGAAGGACTACTTTCCTAAAACTTTAATATCTTATCCAAAGTTCAATTTTTGATGTTTATTTGTCATGAGTCACTGCATACTGTGGATTATTAAGCACTGTAGTATCAATCGCCTCATAAAGGTATACAGCCTTTCCATGTTATACTGCCAAACCGCCACATAATAATTTTCATTATATTTGCACCAACTCCATTGATTTCACCATTTCATTTTGATTTAAGAATATGTTTATCTTTCTCCGTTCTGTTTGTCACTATCTATTTACAATGTCCTATTGACGCGGAATTATGTCAGTTATTCAGTGTATTTTGCCGTTATTTCACTACTTCCTCTGTATTCCGAACAAACGTCACTCCTATCCACCGTATTCCACTGAAATCTTCAGACATAAGTTAACCAGGTTTTGCTAGTTAGAGTCCGATTACTTGTAAAAATCGCTGACAAATATTAAACGTACATCGTTTAACTATAAATGTAAGTCCTACAATTTATGAATGGTGTTACGACGGAATCGGCGTTCATCTCTCCTGGTGAACGATGAACTTTAGTAATAACACACAATATCACTTCCTAATACACTCCTTTAGATGTGATCTTTGTATCAAATGATAACGATATCTTTTAACCACATCAAGGTATCCTACACGATTCACTTATTAGTGTCATAAGCTTCGCGTTTCTGTATTCGTTCTAACTAAGATCATAATGCACATAAATTGATGACGTCATTGATTGATGAGCCTGTCAAATCAGGCAAGATTTAACAAATCTGAACGTTCTTTAAACATTAGATATCAAAGCTACAGCAATTGGCTGTATTATCACGAGAGTTTGATGATTTGTGTCAACATGTACTGGAGTGTTGATCAAATCCAGTCAATGGATTAGTATGCTATATATTAAATGGTCGGCTTGCGCGGTAGTAAATAAACGTGTTAAGATTAATGGAAAAAACCTATTTCGCTTGTGAAGTTTTCTTGATCGTTATGCACGTGTTCAAGTGTTAATAATTAAGGCAATTAAATTTGTATGAAAGAGGTAATAATGACCAATTATCTGTGATTTTTAGTCGAGGTACAAATAGGTTATATTAACACTAGAGAGAACAGTGTAATAACTGTGGAAAAAGCTGAATCTTGTTCCATATTAGTAAGCTCATTTGAGATTCTGTTTCTCATACATATACGTAATACGATGTCGTTCAAAATGTTTGCCATGCAAAGAAACCTTACTGATTAAATTATCATCTAAAATGTGTCTATTCATAGATTTTTACTATCTGTCCATCATTTTTTATAATTTCTTTGTGTGTGACATTTTTTTTTTTTTTTTTTTTTTGTTTTTTGTTTTTGTTTTTTTTTTTTTTTTTTGAGGGGGTTGGGGTTACACGGGTTTCCTTGGTGTAGTTGGTTTCTACCTTACCGGACACCATGCGGGAGGTCCTCTACATCTTATTCACAACGATCGGGGTAAAGTGCAGGAATTACTTCAGCACAGGAAGACCGACCTGGCATTCCGAGACACAAAATCGACCTAGGGTAGAGATCGAACCACAAAGCCTCGGATTTTCACATGAAATTGTAAATTCCTATGTCCGACTAAGCCATCGCATCCACCTTTAGGAATGAATATTGAAATACAATAAACACCGTATGTAATTGAAAACGTTTTATTGAAAACCCATCAACAGATGTTATTTACAATTTAAATTTATGAAAACAAGAATACACAACAAAGCTTATTCAAATATCTAATTTCGCTGTTAAAAGATTAGAAATAACACAGCGATAGAAAATCCATTATCATATAAACATTTATCTTTGTGTTCTTCAATCTTATTTCCTATAATCTACATTAATGATTTTCATATACATATTTCAATTCGAAATACATTTCTGTTGATAAAATCCACCTGATTTTCGACCTCTGTTTAGAACACACCCAATGTTCATTTCTTTAATATCCATCAACTCTAAGACATAAATCTTTAATATTTTTCTTAATATACATTTTAAAACTTTCGAGTTTAACTTTTTTTGGGAAAAAGTGTTAAGATCTCTAGCTGAAAATAAAAATCTCACAAAAATCATTTTACACATGTGCATTTGTACTTTCGATATGGGTGTGGCTTTTAAATGAGGAGTGTTTTAGCCATGAACATCGTACGACTATAGCCTTTGATTTACTCTACCGCTGTATGGTCAAAATCTGAAGAAGCGAGATACTTAAGAAAAAAAAAGTGGACAGCGAAGAAAATAAGTTTACTTGAAATTTGCCATTTATGCAGAATATGTGTTTAATGAATGATTTAGTCTTTATAGATATATTATTATTCGAAATTGGCGAAAAATTGCGAGAGCTTTTCGTAAGAAACAAAGTTATATAGTTATATAATGAAATATTGCACATAGTGAATGTTTTATTTCATAAGTATTCAAGTGGAGTCAGCCATGCGCGTAGATACATGTTAGAAAACCAACCACTGGGTTACTGTGAATGGACGTTTATAAGCTGAATCTTATTTCTGTGGTTCGAAAAAAATTAAAATCATAGGCAATTCGTCACGATCTTACACAAGTTGCCAAAGTACAACAACTATGTATCAAACAGTTATCATAAAATTTGAGAATTAGCAAACATCGCCAAAATTTGACTCACGCTAAAATGCATACCTTACACATAACTAGTGCTACTTGCTTAACAGAATAATTGTGTCTTGATCGAAACTTCGATTGTGATATTATATATAATATGGTACTATGATTACTAAACACCAAATAATGTTATTGAGAATGAAAGTCATTTATTTTGAATATAAGTCTAATCATTTTCATATTTTTTTATGAAAGCTGTCGGTTAAAAAAAACGAAACTTGAGTTTGAATGTATGTATATTGATTTATTCCACCTCCTTTGCTCTACTCATTGGATAGTTGACGTCACGTGATTAATGTTTATATATAGACGGTAATATGGCCGCTGATATCGTGGCCTGAAGCGTCGCTTCGAGATTCTGGACGCCCGAAGAAGACATTTTCTTGCAACCATACTGCTACTGTTATCTGTTACGTTTCACTATATTGGTGCTGCTGGAAGAACATTATTCTTTAGGTAATGTACAATGTAGTCATCAAAAAGGTCAGTTAGATTGAGGAGGGGCGAAGTGGACCCCACCTATAAATCTTGCGACCCGGAAATTTTTTCTCTGACTGATGTTTATATTGACCCTTTCTGACCCGTTATGGTTTCTACTTATTTCCGTGGGGTCTGAACGGATGGAAGGACGGATGGTAACGACATTGAAAAAAACGGACGACACCTATTGTAACTATTCATTTAATGGTCGATACTTAAGCGTTCAACAAGTCCTCACTACAAAATAATCATTTTGATAAGAGTCTCATGTTTCTATTGTGTTTATGTGAAACAATTAAAACAAGTAACACGCTGAATTGTGTCTGTTTACAGTCAGACTTGAGTTGTCATTCCGTCCTTACAGACAGGAACAACACCTGAAATTTAAATACAATATATTTCTTTCGTAACAATCACTATATACAACTTATTAAGGGATTTCAATTGAAATCAAATTTATTTGGCATGCAATCTTTTGGGGTACATTTTTTTGAAAATTTGATAAAATACATAATTCATGTAGCCTCGATGCCTAGAATAACAGGAGATATTTTAATTTAGTTTCATTGATTATTCAACATAAACTTATCCAGTGGCCAATTTATGTTCAACACTGCTTAACATTTCCTCATTTCTTCAGATATTCATTTCCTTTTCAAAGTAATATGTTATTGAATTTAATAACACTGAAAAGATTTCCATGAACTAACCCTGTCAGTCCCAATCATGTACATTTAATGTCCTTAGCGTTACCTTGTCCATAAAAACTGCACAAATATATTTTTCAAAATATTCCAAAGTAGATGCTTCTATAAATCAAAGCATTAAGTAGAAATGTAACTCATAGAAAAGCCAAAACCCAATTTATCAGAAATCGGGGCATGCTTCTCAAGGGCTACCATGCCAACTGTTTTAAAATTCCATAACACTGAGTCACGTATCAATATTAAATGTACAGCGTGCTTAAAAAGTTAAATGAAGAGGTTATCATATTGTAAAAACACCATGATTGTAACAAAAAACACCAAAAGAAAGAAAATAAAATAGGTACTCACAAATTTTCAATTAACACTTATTGCTGAAAAAATTAATATCTATTTAAATCGTCTCTAATCACAGTCAGTTTGCTTCATTCACCAACGGTTAACAATCTGTACATATTTTACCGATATATTTAGAGAATTTTATAACTATTTACAATTGTTGTTTGGGAAGATGTGTTTCACGTCGATCATTGTCAGACAAAGAGACACCAAATATTAGTTCAGCCTATCTAAAAATATCTGGTTAGTCGTCCTTCATTGTACATGTCCTTGAAGACGGATTCCTGTGCACTTCTTTTTTTAATTTAATTTTATTTTTATTTATTTTTTTTTTTTTTTTTTTTTTTTTTTTATTTTTTTTTTTTTTTTTTTTTTTTTTTTTTTTTCGAAAATTTTCAGCTTTCAATTCACATAGTAATTCGCAGAGTAAATTATCAAATACTGTTTTGTGCTGGAATTACTTCCTATCGACAGTATACTCACCTTAAATAAACTAAAAACTCTGATGTATTTCCATTTTTTTGATTCAAGGTGTTACTGACACCAAAAGGATAACTTATATTGTAGTTTTGACACAGATAAAAATACGAAATTGCTGAACCAACATTTAGTGTCAAAACTGTTGAAGAGAGCTGAACCGGAAGTTTTTTCTGTCTGATATGTTTAAGATTCTAGCTTGTTCATTTGATAATAAACACTTCTGCCTGACACTTAATAAAGTGTTACAAAAGTTAAAAAACATTGATTTGTTCGCAAACTAATTAATTTAATGACGCTATTAGTCTCTTTCTGACAACACCGATGTGAACGTACATTATGTTCCCGCTACAATACGATGATCCGTTCGGAACACCTCACCTTATCTCTTTCTTTGTAAACGCCAGAACAGGAAATGAATTGTAAACAAACAGAATATTAGCCATAAATTGGATGAACTGTGAAATATATGATTATGTTTTATCACACAAGATATTGAAATCTGTTTGGATTATATTTTAGGTAACAGATATGTCTTATGAGAAATTCATAACTAATTCCAGTTTATATACATATTTCACGAAGATACGGAAATAGGTGTTTCTACATGTATGGGTGTGTGTAATTATCAGCTACATAATTGCAATAAGTAAACTGTGCATGTATTTATCTCAAAGTAAATTTCATTTGAGATCAAATTACTGCTCAAAAGCATTTTTTTCTAAATCAATAACTATATACATAATTGGCAGGAATTTTATGTTAGTTGCGTAGTGCAACCTTGTGTTTTCTGTTATCTTATATTGTATTGATAATGCACCTCAAAGCAAACGTGTTAAGGTAATGAATTCACGAATCTTGAACATATCAAATGTTATTCAAATGTATATTTAAGCACTTTCAATTCAAAATGTAGACCTCCGGTCTGTAATACCAGATCACTACATACGAAAAATGAAAGTCGGGGACAAAGCTGAGTTACAATTGTACTGCGGCTGTCTTTGCACGCTACCAGAAATTCGATATTTATACTAGTCACGATTTGTATATTGTACCATTTGTAGTAAAGAAAACGTTGTAGTTTACAAGATGAAAGAAAGACTGGATAAGGCGAGGAGGTCCGAAACATGATAAATGTAGTTGTTCCGAGAATTCTCCTTCCTTGTTTGTGAGACGTAAGACTCACTCTTCAAGGACAGAGTCTCGTTCGGACACCAGACCGACATGTTTATCTATAATACAAAAATACGTAACATACATTAAAAGCTATAAACATGTATCAATTTTTATCCGTTATTAAATACGGGTTTACACAATCAGTCCTCGGTCTTTCAGCTTTTCACTTTCTATTAACTATGGCTTGTTTTCAAATGATAATTTTCCAAATAATACACCTCTTTCCTCAGAACAATTGAAACTTCCTTGTATCTTTTTCGCTAATGTTTCCTTGAAAATAATCATTAACGGCAAAATGGATATTTCATGTCAGATCAAATCAGTAAAAATGTGTGCATCTAATTTGTCAACTACATTATTTACCTTGACAAAATTGGCCTCATCAATTTCCTGATCTGTTATTTTTAATAATATTCTTAACACTGCTGTTTTTTAAGTCCGTGTGATATATTACTTTGTCACCGAGAATCATTCCGACTTTCCATCACGTCTGATCATCTTCCCTGAGAGTCAGTGACATGCTTTAGCTTAAGCTTAAATGACACTTCCTAATTAGTTCCTTCAAGAATACTCCATGAATATCAACGAAATTCCAGGCTTTAGTTATTTTCGTAGAACTTGATTTCATTCAATTTCTGCTTCAGAAGAATTTCCTAGATTTGATACTGATGTTGATGCCATATGATGGTCTCCTCCCTGACATTCTCCTCTACCTTGATCCTGATGCCATATGATGGTCTCCTCCTTGACATTCTCCTCTACCTTGATCCTGATGCCATATGATGGTCTCCTCCATGACATTCTCCTCTACCTTGATGCTGATGTTGATGCCATATGATGGTCTCCTCCTTGACATTCTCCTCTACCTTGATCCTGATGTTGATGCCATATGATGGTCTCCTCCTTGACATTCTCCTCTACCTTGATCCTGATGATGATGCCATATGATGGTCTCCTCCTTGACATTCTCCTCTACCTTGATCCTGATGTTGATTCCATATGATGGTCTCCTCCTTGACATTCTCCTCTACCTTGATCCTGATGCCATATGATGGTCTCCTCCTTGACATTCTCCTCTACCTTGATCCTGATCCTGATGCCATATGATGGTCTCCTCCTTGACATTCTCCTCTACCTTGATCCTGATCCTGATGCCATATGGTGGTCTCCTCCCTGACATTCTCCTCTACCTTGATCCTGATCCTGATGCCATATGGTGGTCTCCTCCTTGACATTCTCCTCTACCTTGATCCTGATGTTGATACCATTTGATGGTCTCCTCCTTGACATTCTCCTCTACCTTGATCCTGATGCCATATGGTGGTCTCCTCCTTGACATTCTCCTCTACCTTGATCCTGATGTTGATACCATTTGATGGTCTCCTCCTTGACATTCTCCTCTACCTTCAGCTTGACAGTGTATTGTGTATTGATACGCGTGTAGTATAAGGGCAAAATGTATATACAAAGAAAATATATGTTACATTATATGCATATAATGCATTTAGTAGGGGTCATTTTGCATATTTAAATGTCACATCAAAACTTCATCAATTGACAAAAATTATTTTATTAATTTAAATTATGTGAAAAGAGAATAATTTTCGATTTTTCAAAGGAAACAACTGACAGAGGGGGAAATCGATTACTTCTCAGAATAAACTCCATGTTTGCATCACATGTATTTTAAAAGTGCATATCGCTCCACGTTATATTGATAAGAGAGAGAACGCCGCCATGATTTAATATATAAAAATACTACTTCACGCAAAGCAAAAGCAGGAAGATAAAAGACATTTGAAATATCAAGTATTCTTAAAACAATTCATTTGTGTGAAAGACCTCCATTGCATTTACTATGTACAATACAATTTCAAACACTGCTTAGCTCGTCAAGTAGACAAGACCTATCTACTAGACGTATGCATGTATTACGCATGAAATTGATATAATTAGGGCATAAAGTGATATATATTAAAACCATATTTAAAACAAAATTTGTTTAGCCAGCTTTAAACGTTTTGATGAAAAGCAGTCTAAATGTAGACAAAAAGGCGATTCCTAATTTATCGCAAGTTTGTACTTTTTATGGATAATATTTTGCGGGTTTACCGAAAAGTGAAGGAAAAAAAGGTTGCAGTTTTTCAAGATAAAATTAAGAAAGCGAAATATTGTTAGTTTTTACATTGGACTTTGTGAATACATCTTACTGATGAAGGCAAATGTAGAAAAGTCACCAAAAACATGGCCGACACATAAATTATATACGAAAGGTATACTGCCTTCCGGGAAAAAAATATACTCACTGGTATCAATCTGACTTTGATGTTTTTAGAGGAAAAAAACTTAAAAAAAAACACTAGATAAATAGAAAAGGCCTGCCTTTCGATGGCGTTGCGTGTGTAGAAATCATCTTTCTAATGATGAAATTATATATCCCATTTTGATACTTCAGTATTATAACCAAAAACGAAATTCTATTTCATCGAAAGAGGAATATTGTGTATTCCGCATGTAATATGCCAAAATCGCAAATAATCTTGTAGCTATCTTGCGACAAAAATTGATAAGTAACAATTAATTAAGAACTGCAGAGAAAAGGAATATAAAAAATAACTGATCCATCCAACATCACCACTATGTGACTCTCTCCGCTCTCCATTACATATCCTGAGGCTGTTGATCAACCTCGTTGCCATTCTCCTCAATACTCCCGTTGGTTTCGTTGTGTTTGGAGTGTCCATTGAGGAACCGCAATCCAGGGAAATCCAAGGAGGGCAAAGAGTGCCTGGGAGACGAACGAGTAGAGGAACATCCCTCGTCCAACTCTGTGATCAGGGACAGAGTGGAATTGTCGATCTTAACTTTACATTTCTTTTTACCAATTGTAGCTGCAACATGATCAATGTATTAAGTTTATTTCATCATCCTTTCCTGTAGCAGAAACTATTCCGAGTAAATAACATTTTATACAAAATTAGATTTACATACAGCAGAACCGAAATTGAATTAAATTGCCTCATATAGGTGCTTTTTCCTTTTACGACTCGTTAATGATTCAAAATTATCAAAATCAATGCCAAAAAAAAAACGAATGGATTGGCGCAAAAACGCCCACGTTCACGAAATACCGTATTTGTTATGCAAAATGATAACACCACGAAGAACTGTGTATGCATTCTGAACTACGACATCTGAATGAGGTATAACCTCACACAATTTAAGAGTTAAATATATGAAAGGTCTTACTTTTACCTTCAATGAGATCTATACAATAAATACAAAGTTGTGTTTTACTTTAGCGAGAATTTGGTCCATTTAGAATGGGAAACTAAAATAATGTTATATTCAGAGCCACACAATCGATATATATTGTAATGAAACGTACTGTTTGGCACCATGGTCTTGTAGAATAAGAATTTTCTAATGTTACAATATTTGGAGAAATGACGCAGAATAGTGACAAAGAATTCTCAGTAAAGCGAGTAACCATATCACAGTTACATGTAGATGCTTTATACAAAGTAATGCTATTAATTCGAGTTGTCTCCACTGAGACATCAGTGTCAGTTTAAAAAATCTTTTATTTATGAACACGACAGAAAGTGATTTTTCAAAAATTCTATAACCAGGAAGAAAATTGAAAACATATTGTATTTTTATTGAGTGGGTTATATATTACCAGTCATATGTTATTTCATTCTTCGGCAGAAAGGAAATACATAGAAAAAACATTATAAAGCATCTTTAAAGACACTATACAGCGCATTGAGCAACGGCACGCATTGTAAAATTCGTTAAATAACGGGATAGCCGGAAATATAAAGTTTTAAGAACTTACGTTGATATTTCTGTTCTACCTTGAGGCAATGATCGACCTTCCATTCGTCTAGACCCTCTGCTAGGCACAGCCGCTTTAATGCGTTGCATTGATACTGAAACACACACGCAGCTGCTTTTGAATATGTTCTTAGCAAAGATTCTCAAAAGACTTTGATTGAATTAACAACTCAAAATAGCGATCTGCTTCAGACATTATTAGATGTTTAAATGAAAACGTAAAAAAAACATGAAAGAAAAAAAAATCAAGATATATAATGCATTATAGCTACTTACAAAGCGATCGACTAAAAATAAGCACTGTAAAGTAATGAACGTCAGCGAAGAATTTATTGATGGTTTGGGTACTCCAATCATGAACGGATAAAATTTTACACAGGTTACATGTCCATGTGCTAGCGGATTTGGTAGGCAAGGATGAACCAAGAAACCAAGAGCAAACGAAAATACATATTTTTGGAAAATTACGAAATTTGAGCCCCACGAAAATATATGATTTAACAGGATGTAGATATTTGGCTTTGAAATCGATACAAAATACAAGATATTTTCATATCTTACACAATACAGAAACTAGACTGTACACAAACACTGAAAGGAATGTATCGTGCACATCGGTCTTTTTTATGTAACGTTTGTTTTAACAGCAATGTAAATATGACGGAGAAGTTTTTTTGTGTCTGATCTTGGGATATAAATCAGTTTAATGAGGATACCAGCCATCGGCAGCAAACATTAATATAAAGAAACAAACACAATTTCTACTTCTTAGCTTCCATTGACTGAGTTAAAACAGAATCTCCGGTAAATAATCAGCGCGCTGAAAACAGATTTTCTTTTAATGTATTTCCGTTGTTATAAAATTATGCATTTAACAGAAAAGATGTTCTAGCAACTTTATGATGAATCGTGGTATTTATACCGATGATCGATGACATTCAATCCACTAAAATCTTGAACCTTAAAAACTAAAGCATACTGTAAACATAGATATCTAAATGTCGATCTTACTACATACCTATTTACATTAAAAATACTATGCTAAAACATTTCTATCAAGACCGAGGAATCTATATCATATATATATATGGCAGTTGCAGATTTATTATTGCATCAACTTGCTTCAAAAGTGATCACGCACTAAAATTTGATTTTTCATTCTGTACAATGTAATGTCAGCTCATGTTAATGTTTGTGGTTTTAATTTGGTGATTAGAACTTTCGTTTTTCTAATGAAATTTTATAATTTGTTGTAGAAAATACCTCATGTGTTATAAACGATCGCGACCCTAAAATTGACCTGTATAATTAATGAGAATGATATTAGGTGTTGAAACTAAAAGTTCTATATCGTTCCATATTTAACATTTCTCCTTATACCTATCATTGTTATCCGTGCTTTTGTTCATATCTTTTTCTTGTTTCAACGAATGGGGGTTTGAATTAAGATTCTGTTAACACGTCAATTTTTTTATTGATGTTTAATATTGGCAATAGCAGAATACCGAAATCGCTTTATAACGGTCATACAGTTTCCTTTGACTTGTGTTATAGGCCTCTTACCTTAAATATTTGCATTCTGACTTCTGCCTCCCTGAGATTATGCTGAATCTTCTTTTTACGACTGTAAACAAGCTTTAACCTAAAGTGTTCATGGTCCTTAACAGCCACAACCAGACCTGTCAATCACAAAGAAAAGTTTTAAAACGACAAGTATTCGTGGTTCTTAACAGCCATGGCCAGTCTTGTCAATCACAAAGAAAAGTTTTAAAACGACAAGTATTCGTGGTTCTTAACAGCCACGGCCAGTCTTTGTCAATCACAAAGAAAAGTTTTTAAACGACATGTATTTGTGGTTCTTAACAGCCATGGCCAGTCTTGTCAATCACAAAGAAAAGTTTTTAAACGACAAGTATTCGTGGTTCTTAACAGCCACGGCCAGTCTTTGTCAATCACAAAGAAAAGTTTTTAAACGACATGTATTTGTGGTTCTTAACAGCCATGGCCAGTCTTGTCAATCACAAAGAAAAGTTTTTAAACGACAAGTATTCGTGGTTCTTAACAGCCATGGCCAGTCTTGTCAATCACAAAGAAAAGTTTTTAAACGACATGTATTTGTGGTTCTTAACAGCCATGGCCAGTCTTGTCAATCACAAAGAAAAGTTTTTAAACGACAAGTATTCGTGGTTCTTAACAGCCATGGCCAGTCTTGTCAATCACAAAGAAAAGTTTTTAAACGACATGTATTTGTGGTTCTTAACAGCCATGGCCAGTCTTGTCAATCACAAAGAAAAGTTTTTAAACGACAAGTATTCGTGGTTCTTAACAGCCATGGCCAGTCTTGTCAATCACAAAGAAAAGTTTTTAAACGACATGTATTTGTGGTTCTTAACAGCCATGGCCAGTCTTGTCAATCACAAAGAAAAGTTTTTAAACGACAAGTATTCGTGGTTCTTAACAGCCATGACCAGTCTTTGTCAATCACAAAGAAAAGTTTTTAAACGACAAGTATTCGTGGTTCTTAACAGCCATGGCCAGTCTTGTCAATCACAGAAAAAAAAGTTTTGACGTTAAGTGTTCTTAGTCCTTATCAGTCAATACCTGATCTGACATTCACAGAGTGGACAGTTTGGACTCAAATTGGCTTCGGGTTTTAATCAGCCTCAACTGGACGTTTCAATCACAGAATAATAGTGTTTAGCATTAACAATCAGTGTTCAACATACCAAGGCAAAATGAGAAGAAGGCAGTAAAGAGTGACAAGTTTTTAGAAATCAGAGACAGTTACTGTTACAAAGAGTAACCATCGTCGGCTAAGACTGTGATATCATACCGTCTCCGGGATGTGGTGTAGTGAGACTTGCTTTATGTGTCACATGAAACCTGGTGCCTATCAACCCTACGAACTTCAAAAGTAACAAATTTGATCCAACTCAAATATCTTCATTGGGTACAACTCTATTTGTAAATAAAGAATCTACAGATAGAAAATATTGATGTATGTGGAGATTACTCCGCAAAATCATTCTGTCTTCATTGGCCCGGTAGTAATTCGCTGACATCCATTAATATGTTCAAAATATCTCGGATGTGCAATTCTGTCATTACATATACCTACCTTTTTTTAATAGTATTCTTTACTTGTCATAAACGTAATTTCTTACAATATAATAGGTATTTTCCATTTCTATCGAACTAGTTATTTTTCCTGTTGAAATTCCAGTTATGATGATCTTAACAGTAGATCAGTATTATATAGCGTAAAGTATTTTGGGGTGTTATTTATAAATTCTGGCCAAAATCCAGACATTTACCGATATTTACCGATGTTTACCGACGTTTCTGAACTCGGCAATCTTCGGTTTACGTTTACGTTTCGATATGGCGAAGTCGACTGTTAACCCTAGAGCAAGACGGACATATAACTGTATGTTACTAGCCATTCGAGATAGAAAAAGAAAGAATGGAAGAAGAACAATTCACCCTAATTAACGTGGTAAGGAAATGAGCCTAAGCATGTATATAAGCTTAATTAAATAGGCCTCTGTGTTTTTGACAATTGCGCAGAATAAAAAGAAGTACCGCGTCTGCCAAGAAGCTGATACGAGTGGAAATTGGTAGATTTTCGTTTTCTGCAATCGGCACGAAAGACATGCATGTTTGGTATTCTGGGAGCATTATACCTACTCCTAGCAATCGTTGTTGGGAAGTCAAGAAAGGCGAGAGTATCTGCAAAATACGTGACATATACCGTGATGTCTAACGCAAAACCTCACTGTAGTAGAACTTGTCGCACTCTATGCATTTTTTCGAATTAAATTAGTTTACGGCATTCAATTTGAGGCATAGAATTATATTTTTTTTCTTAATTCGGTGTTCTCATTCTTGCAAAGGTAAAACTTTCCTCGACTGTAGCCAAGGCTACAATTTTCAAGGGGTGTCCTCTGCCAGATTCGAGCAAATACGATCGATAATGTCTACACTTTCACAAGTTCGGAATGGACTGCTTTGCTGAATCTAATGTGTATAAGATAATTGTATTAAATTTTTTGTGTAATGAACGTATATATGTTGATTGATATCATTTTCTCTTTTAAAAACAGAGACTCATAAAAGTGAAAATATGGAACTGGAATTAAAAATGCATCAATAGTAAAGGATCTAAAATAGTCATGCTTTATTAATGATGTCCCCCATTATACCGTAAGTACTTTACAGTATATCTTAAATACCTTACAGTATACCTTGTATACCTTACATCATACCTCAAACAGCTTACATTATACCTCAAATACCTTACATTATACATTAAATACCTTACATTATACATTAAATACCTTACATTATACCTCAAATACCTTACATTATACATTAAATACCTTACATTATACCTCAAACACCTTACACTTAACCTTAAAAACCTTACACTGTACCTCAAATACATTACATTATACCTTAAATACATTACATTATACTTCAAATGACTTACATTATACCTTAAATACCTTACATTATACCTTAAATACATTACAGTATACCTTAAGGCCGAATCGATTGTATCTAAAGTGTTCTACAAGTGTATTCTTTGCTACTGGTTCCATTCCTAAAGTGTATATCTCCGCCGCAAAGGACGTACGGTATTTATATTACAAGGCATCTACTCTATGTATTAATGTTAACAGGACCCTGTACATTGTTTAGTATACTGATATTACAAAGAACCAATTAAAAACAATCAATACAAAGGAAAAGGTAATCATTAGACACTTTTGAAGACATAACCTGATATATTCTACAGGACTTGTTGACAGCGTTAAAGAAATAATACATATACTATACAAAGACATACGGCAGGTATTGAAGAAAAACGTTAAAAAACTAATTAAGACTTGTCAATATCTGTAGCGGTAACAGATGTATGAAATTAGTAAATACTTACTGTTAACGACCCGGATGACCCTCCAAGGTAGCAGAAAGGCCAATATGAAAACAAAATCCCTGGTGTCATACTGTGGAAGGTATACCATCAGACACGAGTCAACAATAAACGACGTTACCACAATGAAAGCATCGAATACCTGCAAATTAAGATTAGCGATAGTTATCATAACAGTCTAATATCTATTGGGGAAAACTTCAATATAAAAGAAACGTTTCTATTGGATATTGTAAAATATGACGTCACTCTTTATAATGATGTTTTATAAGGTGGTTACACTTGAGTAGAATTTTCTGTAAAGAATTAAAACAAGTAACGTATATAGCTAGTACTTTCCACGGGTCAAAAGTTTCAGTTTCAAAGAACGAAAAATGCACAATCTTGATGGGAAAGATAATCAAATACACAGTACATTTCACAGTACGTTTAGGTACCGAAAATATAAGGCTGTACGGTAAATAGATATCAGTTATGTTTAAAACATGCGATGATATTTAACTTTTTGTGATATCTATCGCAATAAACCTAATTTAATTGAACATATCAATATATTCACAAACGAGAAGAGAAAGCTCGACGATAGTGTTCATTTTCGATATCTAGCTTGACGTGACGCCTTAATAATCTAACGACCCAAACTTAAATTATGTTGAATGCCGTATAGACATTTAACAAGATGGAAATGCTATCATTAAAAGATTATAGTTTCTTTCAATTCGATTCATGATGCAAATGAATTCATAGGAAACGTCTTTTCATATCTTAATACATTTCTATATACATGATTATTTTGAGAGCAGGTAATAAGAAAGTATTACCTTCATATTTACACAATACGGTTTATCCAAGATATCAGTAAAGGTATCACAAGGTCTTTTCAGGAAAGGTAAAGTTGCGAAAGAAATCGATGATATAAAATTTATAAAATCAAAGATATGTTATTGTATGTTTAGGTATGACGACGTCTTATTCAATTTTGATATCAACATGATTCAGAGTTCAAAAGTTTAGTAGATGTTATTCAATTAATGATGACGTCATCTTGTACTTACCTCAAGACGTCGATGAAAAAATATACAACCTGCACATAATGCCTTAAGTATTGTCTGAAATGAATACAATATGTCTCAATTATACAAAATCGGAAAACGAGTTCAAATAAAAATAGTTTTTCCCTAGAACTGAGAAAGTGATATCAAAGCTATAGTCGTGTTCTTTACTTATTTATTGTTGCCTTACGTCCTAATTACAGTCGGGGTCATTTAAAGACGTATAAGGTTTGAATGGTGGAGGAAAGCCGGATTTTGCGGGGGAAAACCACAGACATATATCCAGTTCCTGGCGACTGTTCTACGTAGGCCTCCAACCCAGGAGGTTGGGAGGTGATAAAGTCGGACAGACGTCTTACCATATCGAACGCCACGGCCCCTTGTAGTGTTTTTTATTGTCTTATCAAAGTTATATATTTATAGGATTGCTCAAACAAATTGATTTTATCAAAGTGCCATATATAGTCAAAGAATACTTCATGGGAAAAATGTTGGGGATTAAGCATTATATAGTGTAATAGAGAATAAATCGATACGAAAAAAAGTACATCAAGCAAGGAGTATGTGTTAAAGACATATTCTTTAAATAAATATACGTTTACCCAATTATTAAACATATGTGCGAGGCTGTGTATGTGATAAAATAATACAAACATATAAATTAAGTCAAAGGTGAGAGTTGTTGATAATGTTAAGGTAACTTTGTTGTAGTGTTTATTGATTTTTGAAGCACGTGGATTGAAACAATTTCTCTCAACTCAATTTTAAGCAGAAACACTGTTTAAGTATAACAGAGGAAAAAACATTTTGTGCCAATCTGTGAACATGATAAATTATTTTGATATGATATCATAAGAAATACAAACCTCTAGTAATATAATTCCTAATATAGATATACTAGCAAAATGAAATGCATGTGCTATATCTTCCTGTATGCTTTGTCCTTTAGAATGATGGTTTTCATTGATCGCAGTATCATCCAGTACAAAGTTACTGTCCGACGTTCTAGCCGATTGTTCCGTTGGTTTGGTTAAAGTCCGTCGGTAACGGTACGTTTTGTTTACATCGAGTTCTTCCTCTGTTTGAGCTAAATTATATTCTGATATGTTCCACTTTATAGATGCCACCATAAGCATGTCAAAAACCTCTGAAAACTGTTTATCTATTAGGTACTGGTGATGTTGGCGCCTCATGTTCTGAAGGAAAGCTGTAGTGCTTTCGGTCAATTTTTCATTCTCTTCAAGAGTGACTGAAAAAAAGCAAACCCAAAGCGTTTAAATTTGAAAAATTCTATAACTGTACATGTGTATTACAAAAAAGTTTCCATACTATGTGGCATGTGAGAGCCCAACAAAAGAGGACGTCAAAGTTTGGAGACAAGCAAAACAGAGGTAAAAAAATCCTTTAACATTATCAATCCTTATTACTGTCCACGAATGTGTCATTTCAGATAATTCGAATTTTGATGTTTAATCCGCTATAACTTCAAGCAATGAATCCTTAAACGTACATTTGTATGCGGGTTGAGCAGTTAAGTAGCAGTAATAAAACATAGCTATTAATAATCTCATTTTACGCTACAGTTTAGTGTATCAGTGTATACGTGGAACAACGCGAATATTAAACGGTAGATGAAGTTAGAAGTTACATGTAGAATATACAAACTGAATGTTACTACGGTTTAGGTCGAACTAAACACAGAAAACGGAGCAAATAAATCCTGTGCGAATGTTTCCTCTTTCAAAGTATATAAAATAAAGTAAAACAGATATATCAAATTTTACTTTTATTAAGAATGGGATCATTAAAAATGATATACATATATACTGTTACTATATACATTTCTTTCTTCTCTTCTATATTTTCAAAAAAATGTCTCGGGTTTAATTCAGCTTCTACATATTTCCATATTATTGATACATTTTCTACTACTCGATTTTTAAAATTTAGCTCATGAAGTATTTTATTTGACCTTAAGTCCTTGCGTAGACCACGCACGCCCTTTATGTTTTGTTTTCATACACTTATAAATCGTACCTTTGACTTTGTGTAGATCCAGAGTTAGCTCCCCTAGTACAAGTGCGCAATCCGTTATACACAGCACCACGACAGTCAGTAGCATGTATTTACTCTTAAAAAATTGGTAGCCCTTTCTTCTCCACCTACAACATAAACAATATGAGTCAATGTCATGTTATTTTATCTGCTACTGCGTATAAATTGTATGAAGCTGGTCACACAACCAAAGTTCTTATAGAACATTATGAGGCAATGTCATGTTATTGAATCTAGCTACGGAATATATATTGTATGATGCTGGTCAGAAAACCGATGTTCTTAAAGAACCACTTAATAGCACCAAATGTCCTAGTGGTTTTACAAACATTGACCACAGCACCATTGTTCTTATTTTACCTAGTCACAAATCCGAACCGACTCTGTCCAATTGTGATAACTGGCCTAATATACATACATGTACATGTTGTGAATGCTTCCTTTACAAGCCTCATCCACAATATAAAACATTAAAGTGTAGTTTATTTAAAAGTTTTGAAATTCAGTTTGTTTTAACGTTGGCATTATTGTTTTATGTTGACTGAGACATGGCAGTGACTTGTTACAACTTTTCGATAGCCTGCGCAATAACAATTATTACAGGTTAAGTTTTATGGCTGAGATTCTCTAGAACAAACTAGATAAACATGATAGGGGCGACGATGCAGGCTTATTATGCTCCTTCAGAAGGTGCCGAACTACAATTCATCTACGTTATTGATATCTGCACAATACAGAATGACATTTCTAGGCCATATCAAGACAATTAAAAGAATATCTAAGAAAAACAAATTTATAAAACAACGTCTTTATCTACCGAGAACTTAAGCACATCGCATCATCCATAATAGCTTTGATTAGGAAGCTGACATTCACATGAGATTTCAAACCAAGATTAGTGTCTCTTTGGCATGTCCACAATCAATTTCCTGAAGGAACAATAATTAATTGGAATAAAAACACGTTACTGCGCCTCTTGATTAACCTTATACAAAGACACCATGCAAGATTATCATACAATTTGTCAGCATTTGACAAGAATGGTCTCAATCAGGGAATACGTTTCACATGCCTCTTAGCACAAGTCGGCAACACTTACCAGGTTATGACACCAATACAAGCAAATGCATGATCGTGTTAAAGATGTTGAAATGACTCTTAAGCAATCTCTATGCTTAACATAATTATCTACAAAATAGTGACGTTTTTGCTTTGCACCATGCAGTGTTCATACATAATTGTGCATATTACATGAGAATATTGGTAAAAAAATTAAAATGATGAGTTTTTAGGACTTATTCGTCTGGCCCTGGTGAACACTATTCTGTAAACACAAAACTGTATCATTGACTTCTCACCGTGGTTGTTTTGTGCAAAATTTTGATAAAATTCTTTGTTAGTTGTTTTTTTAGATATCCATGAGAGATTTTGACACGACTTAATAGCATTTAAACAACAAAGAAAGCATCACATTTACAGTCTATGTCCTATATGTTTAAGTACTCGAAGCAAAACGCTTAGGCATGGTGCTGTGAAGGTTTTTAAGCACAATTCGCTTATCACTGAGCACGTCGCCGTCTTCCAAAACATCGTGGGAAAAGCTATTCCATGTACACTCTAGCTTTTTTCATAAAAAATTATCGAGTGTGTTGCTTCGTGAGAAAATCACATATTTTTTAATAAGCCTACATTTCGAAACACCATCTATTGTTCGTAAATCAAATTATCAAATTTTAAACCCGACATATTGAATGCAGCGTCCATCCTTGTGTCGGTAAAAAGCAATAAAATCGGTATTTACGGGTGTGTAAATGTTTCGTAAGTAGTAAATTGTTTTAAATTGTTTTTGACGTCAAATTTAAATGCACGGGAACTGATATTTGAATAACGATAACAACAGGCTCAGCTCATCCTATTCTGAGTACGTTATTACAGTGCCGACAAATCAAATATTATGCGATTTAAGAGGTCAGAAAATGCATTTTAGACAAGAACTTTGCAAATAAATATATATTTACATGCAATGGTATTGTCAAGATATTTGAAACTTTAGAGTGGAAAAGAAAAGAGGTGGGAGAGTGGAGGATAACGGGAAGAATATATACAACGAAACATACACAAAGTCATTATCTTAGCATAAACAAAATGGCGGACCAGACATGGACACATGATTAAAGGCCATGAACTAATAATATCATATACTTGCAGAACAATCCTCTTTATATCCAACGAAAACAGAAAAGGAACATTAATTATTTAACATCAATCATATTAAATGGTATGCGTGATTTTTACCAAACATTGCAGTAGTTAAAGGGGAAAATATCGTTATTGTTCCCTATCAGGTTCAATTCAATTAATTTCAGAAAGATCAAAATATTTGAACCCTTCTTCTTGTGAGGTTTAAATATTTTGATATTTCTGAAATCAATTGCATCACCTATACAACTTATGTGTGTTTATATTATTGTAGGGACATATGCTGTGATATCACATTACATTTCAGGGAAAAAATACCAATTTTCTGCGGCAAGATTATAATGAAAGGGTGATAGGCAGACTTTGAAGGTAAAAAATATTTTTTAATTCTTTTCCATTGATATTAATTAATATCTTTGGTAATTGGATTTATCGTCCTTTCAATTCATGTTGGTCATTATGTTTCCATTCACTTGTTGTGTTTGTGAAAATCGACAAATTCACAATGTTTAATGATATATTACTTTCAGGGTATAATTTAGGAGAACTCGCTGGTGATATAGAGAGAAATGTTTGTCTAGAAATCTTAGGCCAACCAAACACGCTTTGAAGTAATGACAAAAGGTTTTCGAGAAAACAATTTCGGAAACGTATGGAGATAATGTTATCAAACAAAAAGAGAGTGTTTGCAAGCAATAGATATGTTCTACAAAGTGTTATTTAAAATAGTAGGAGTGTTTAACTGTACAAACGTATGCCGGCAAATATCGTTTTTTCTACCAATGTAGTCAATGCAACAAAGAGTTCAGCGTTATTCTTACTAGTCTGTCAGTCTGACTTCTAAGACTGCATTGATTTGTTCCGTACATGAATCTCATGAAACTTTAATCCAAATGTAATTAATTGATTCGCACAGTAAACGAGTGTAATCCGAAACTTAATGTGATCACACATGTTAAAAACAGTTTTTATCACAAACCTATTTTCTCATTTTTTTCTTCTGCAAAATATCAATAATATTAATTGTATGAATTTCTCTTTCCTGCACATTAAAGTCTAAGATAAAAAAAAAAGATGGAAAAACGAATTCAGTGAAAGAAAAATGATGTCATGCGATAGTGATAAAAATTTAGAAAAACATATCTTCCTACTTATTCGAATATTCAATGGAATCAATAGGAAAAACCCGATGAGTTCCGAAAGAAATACCTCTGAAGACTACAGTGAGACGCATTATGTATATGAAACAACTGACTATATATTACAATAGATGATAACAGGAACATGTTATACAACTGGCTCTAATCATGTGTTCGGCATGACTGAAATAACGTGTACTAATACACTAATATACGTGTTTGTGATAACGTGAAACTAATACGTTTCTCCAGAATTGGACATAGTAGAAACGGCCATAGTCGTAAAAACGTAACAAACAAATGGTCAGACAGACCAATGGCCAGACAGACCAATGGACAAACAGACCAATGGCCAGCATGAACTGATAGACGAACCGCTCAAATTTTACAAATTTTCAAATGTATTTCAAAACAATGCATGCGCTTTTTATGTTTAATTATGATGAATTTACAAGAAAGAAATTATTTTAATAAAATGATATAAAATCTACATCTACTGTATATATTGTAAATTCAATTAAATTCAAAATAGTGTTTAACAAATATAAACACTTACCCACAGAAAATGATCTTTTGTATTCCCTTTCTGCTTTGCGTATAAAAATCCATTTTTACTCACAATTTAATGTTTATTTTCGGATCACACAATTGTGCTATTATGTAAGGTATTACGCAAGTCTTCATTTTTATACAATCATCATGATATAGCATTGCAGTATATTTAACATGTGGTAAATTTCAAAAAAGCATAAGTAGACAAATGTAGTTGAAAAAAAGCATATGTATCGTTGCATTGGAGTGCAGTACATTTACACTTTAAAAACTCAGGCCATTAAGTGCTTAATATGAAAGTGAATATTTCTCCTCGTGTTTTTAGTGCTTTTACGTGTAATTACACTCGTCATCGTCCATTCATTGATATCTTTTTCTTTTTGTTCCTTCTCCTCTTTTCCTGTTTCTGTTCATCCCCCTCCCTTGTTTCTTTTCTCAAATTTTCTCCACTCACACCCACACTTGTCTGTATCATAACTCTCCCCATCTTTTCTATTTTCTCTGTCGTTTAACCTGTTTATTTTATATCATTCTCCCTTTTTATCAGCTTAACCTTTTCTTAATATCTTAATACAGTTTCCAACACTTCACATTCTTTCACTTTTTCAATCCATCTTCTTTCCCTTCCCTTATTCCCTCTCCCTCTTCTCTTGTTTTTTTTTCTTCTTTTGTTTATCACCATGTCTCTCATCATTCTTTCTGAACATGTACTAGCCTTTTTAATCATTCCTCCCCTAGATATGAAAACTAATATACTCATGAAATATTTGTAAAAAGCCTGTTCTAAAATCTTAAACCTTCGCATTTATATATTGGTTATGAGTAATTCCAACACTATCGTCACTGAACCGGTCTCTGTTAACTACACTGTATAAATTATTCCTTTGTCTGTTTCTAGTTCTACAGCTCGGCTTGTTATCAATTCACATAATGTTCGTTACGATATTTATTTTTATTCGACCTAGTGCGCTACCTGGTTGTGTCAAAGGACAAGCGTGGAATGTGCTGTAATTGATGGAAATTAAATAACATCGTGTTCTATCACAACATGACTTTGATCAGTAAACGGATCATATTTCAAAGTACGTTTCGTAATATGTATCGTGCGAAATAGCATTTGTTATAACGTCATTCCGACCATTGTCTATTAATGTAACTAACTTGTTTGACGAAATACAACAATCAAGACCACTTACTCGAATGAATTAAAAGTGCCAGTTAAAATACATACGGAAGAAAAAAACAAACAAACAAAAATGTGAAAAAAATGACATAGTTATTGCATAAGACTCTATATGTTGAAGGTATAAATGTTTGAACAACGATCGATTGAAAGAGGCCTCAGAAAATTACTGGAATGAAATAGAATGCGAAGAAATTTTAGCAACAAAGATATTAGCATTGTATCTGTTAGATGTTTCCATATATCAGTCGCGCCAGTTTTAGTAGGAGGGATAGCCTACCTGCCGAGATTTTCCTTGGGAGGGTCGATGTCCTGCTGGAGCTCCTCCTCGAGTTCGTTTTCGATCTTCTCAACGTACCCGTGAGTTTTTGCCAACACTAAAGTCTCGGCAACTAATGTCTGAAAGAAAAACGATCCTTACATACGTACGAACATATAACAAGATTAACGAACGGACGAACGACTCTCTATTACACCTAAAGATTTCTCTCCTTTTAAATAAACGACATTTCTGTCAGGGAATGTAACGTGGACTGGTCACGGCACCAAATTTCGTCATTATTGTCTATATCTAATACCGCATTTTTGCCCTGACTTCTCCTTATACACTCTATATAGAATTCAAAGAGTGTTACTTGAATATACATTTGAAACGTCATTAGGCCACGTGACCACTACAGTGACACCATATATCTAGCTGTGATAAAACTTGTTTTGCTTGCGAACGGACGTTGGACAGTCAAATTGCTAAATTTATCATTATTACCCACAGATTTGTAAAATATATGAACAGAAACCTGATATAAACGCTTGATTATTATTAAGCAAACTGGTCACGGCACCAAAATGGAAATGTATCAATGAGCTACTAGTATAATGCCAAGTAGTTTGCATAGAGAATGTCACTGCCAAATCAATCGAACCCAAAACTCCCTGATCTCTTGCAGACGGACATCTTAAAACCTACCCTTATCGCACTGTCCTTCCGTTTGCCATAGCGTCTCTGTCCAGGGTTAGCCCTTTGGCTGTTCAAGTTTCCAATCCCTGGAAGCATTTATCAGTTGAAGTGTCATCCACCCTATAAAGTCCCGCCACATTCATGTAGGTCACTGTGGGGCCGTCTATAAAATACAATGAATACAACACATGTAAACATAACTCAGGGGATTAGACAACACTTTAATGACAGATCAATGCCGTAATTCACAGTGTCTACGTGATCGCATAAACTTACACTACACAATGCCGTGATTACGTACGTGTAGCTGTTCATTTTATCCAATATATATTGACCAAAGACGATATTTTAGTGATAAAATTACATTCAAAGTTTTTTTTCGACATTTACTCACAACGCCTTATCCAAGTTCATTCATTGTATTGCTGTCAAATGTGCCTTGTTTTTTTTTAATTACTGGTTTTCAATTTTAATCTCGACAATACCATGAATAGCTTGGTTGCTAAGCGTTGACAAGGTATATAAGGTGAGAAACATGACCCCATGCTCTTGTAGATTGATTTCAATATCAAAAAAGGAAAAGAAGGACTCTATCTCCGGACGGCTTAAATGTTGTTTTTTTTTAATTTATTGAGTAGTGTGTAGCTTAAATCACTATAAACAACTGCTAGAATACATCCTTTTAAACTCTCATCGTAAGCCGAGCCTAGTAATCCGTGATAATATATGTTTGTGTGTGTTTGTTCTTTCTTTCATTTCTGAAATCATCAAGTAGATATTTTCCTAGTTATTCAGTTATAATGACATAAAATTGACCTTTTTCTTTCTTTTTTTTTTTGGTTTAACTTCTTGCATTTATTTCTACCAAAACTTGAAACAAAATTAATATGAATTGATCGATCTTTTTTTTATTTTTTTATCCGATAGAAATAGTGAAAAACCTCAGAAAAGCAACTGTCCCACATGTACCACCATGTATGCTTTACATACTATCGTATTTAATTATGACAATAACAGAACTTTGTGTTTCGGTTAATATGAATTTCTCTGTTCGTTATATCCTCGAATCTGCATCAGTAACTGATGATGATGTGTAACCATTACACATGTCACAAATTATCCTCACATCCTTTACAAACATGTATTTACCTATACGTCTGTATATCGGTTAAATAAGAATAGATAACAGATAATATTTTGATCCTGACACCAAATTAATAATACGCCTGTCTTAATTCAATTTTCTGTTCTATTAAAAGGGGAAAAAATGAAATTGACAAAAATAATCAGGTGTTAATCATTTGTGAATTTGTTTTATTCCGTACTTTATTAATTTGGTTCTATTTCTGTATTTTCCTGAAGTATTTTCTTATCCATTGAGTGAGGGTTGACGGGAAACTGAAGAAATATACCCTGTGTATGTTTGTCTTAATCCAATCTTATTTCGTTATAAACGCAAAACGTGTTCCTTTAAGAACGCGTGTGCGCATGTCGGCAGGTAATTTTTTTCGTCAATCATGTTTTGACCAGTAGGTGGCGCTGCATTTTCTCAAGATTGTGTTAGTTCAGTATATGTTTGGTTGACATATTGGAATGAGAACCAAGCGAAGATTACATGTTTTAAATGTTCCATAGAGATTCATTTTTTTCACAAACACCAAGTTAATATTGACACGCATCCCTTATATCATCACACTGTTGATGATGTAATTCACCGACATTCTCTTCTCTACTAACAAGATCAATATCCTGATCGGAAATATGACACAATGTCTATATAAAGAAGCAAGGTTCAAGATGAAACTGTGTTGCAGACAACCGGTAATGATGGGTATATCGCCTCGTGGACAGCCATGTTAACACTAACGGGAGAGCTTGTAATCACAGCTTAATGTGAAATACAAAACCACAAATCGGTGCATGTTTACTTGTTGCAAACCACATGATCTCTCGGTTGAGCTATTATAGCACCACCTGTAGTATCACGATGTCCAAAGAAGTTCTTTGCACTAATTTGTGTATTTAAATTATATTTTCAAAGTATAAACTTGAAGTTGACCAAAAATGTTTTGATACAAAATGTTCCTGGCTTTAATATCCGTTGTTTGTGGTCTTTTTTATTTGAACAACTTCTTCTAAAGAACCACTTGACCGATTACAACAGAATATGGTCGAAATTGTGTGTCCAAGATTTCGGAGGATATACATATGTAATTACTGACAAATGAAGGACCAAAATAAAGAATTCATCACTAGTACTTTACTGAAAATGTTTGTTGAAGTATTTTTACTGACACCTGCATGTGCAGTGTAGAGTTTTATATTTCATTTTGAAGATCATGTCAAGTTCAGCAACAAATCCACACTCGGATTAAACGTCCAATTTCACAATAATTTGGTACTGACATATTGTTGTAGCTTTTTCGAAAAATGGATATCTGAATGTGAATTTTTAATGCTTTATCTTAGAAAAGAAGACATAAGTACTATCTAATGAAGAAACTAACTGAGAGGTTATTGAGTTTGGAATGCAGTCATACCTTCTGCTTTTAAACTAAAAAGTGATACAACCTAGTATTTATAAGTAACTAAACTGTTTATCCGATAAAATTTCATTATATTTAAAAAGAATGGTGCAAAAATTCAAGATACTATTTTATGCATACTTTCAATAAATTTTCAGATTAAAATGTTACTTTTAACACCTAGAGAAACTGATATTGCATTTAATGTTTCTTGTTAATCATACAGAAAATGTATGCCGTTTCTTGCTTTGCGCTCAAGCTTTTTAAAAGTTTATTAATTCTCTTTAGAATTGGAGTCTTCACTAAATTCCTTTATCACTTAGAACGAAAAAACATAAAACGATGAGGCGGTGAAATGACCCGTCTCTTTAAACGTTGGCAATTAGTTATACAGCGTCCGATACGTTTCGTCCTGCAAAATTCATTTTAAAAACTAGAATAAATTTCTTAATGACAGAATGTATGTCATAATGACCATACTAGATCACGGGAGATCACAGGTACGGGTGAGTTCAATGGTTTACCAAAGAACCGTAGCATTGACTTCACTAACTGTGGATTTTCACCGCCTTAACATACACTACATCAGAAATTTATCAAAAACTTCAGATATTTAAATTTTTTTTGTAATGCAAACTATGAACAAGATTTATTAGAGACGCTCACAGTTCAATATCTCTTTCAAAATAATTGATGGTGATTGTGTAGGGTTTTGTGACGCATCAATAACATCTATATTTGACGTACACGTGTTGATACCTGTCCAAACCTTTGGAAGTGACATCACTCTAGACGCTTGTAAGTCTGGAAATGATATACATATAATCGTTTGTGATATAGATCAGCATACGCGTACGGGCACGTGTATAATCACTAAAGAATGTAAATTTGCTTTCTTCTTTAGTCTTGTGCACAAACTGCGACAAGACATCTGGGGACCTATCCCTATCCCTTTCTGTCTGTTAATCCCTTTCCACGCCTCCTCAACTGACAATACTTGGTTGTATGCAGTCCCCAATGTGGTCTGGAGGAAGGTATAACGAATTTATCTCCTGAAGCAAATACTAATTCTATATTGTTACAGTACTTTTTTTGCTTGACCTTCAACTGTAAATAGGTTGGTGGTACAGACAGCCTACCTTCAGCGTCATTTGACCAAGAGTGACATCATGTCTTTGTGGTTTTGTTTGTGTTTTGGGGGTTTTTTTTGGAGGGGGCGGAATTCACGTTTTGACATTTCAATGATGACAAGGGTATGGCCAAAGAATAGACCCCTTTGCACAGGAGTTCACATGTGTTTGCGACGATCTTCGACTACAAAAATGCCATCTTGCGCATGAAAGATAGAGAGAGGGCGACAGATAGACAGACGGACAAGCAGACAAAGGATGCACTCTCTCGATAGCATTCCCCGCTGATAGTTTTCTGTCTAAGTAGAATGACATTTATCAATCTGGTGCCTCCTTTCCACGGTAATCACGATAGTAATTAAGAATTCACAGAATTCGATTCCACCCGTCTTTACTTCTAATAAGAGCTGCTGAATTTTTTTGTTGAACATTCTCTTGTAATAGATAACCACATCGGCTTTTATAAATGAGATGTCGCTTCCTGTTTCAAATTTTTACTTTGTATCTGATTATCTCCCATTGTACCGTGTTTTTGTCACGTGATGCGATATCACATAGTAACATTTAAAAATTTTCGGTAACAGGAAATGAACAGGGGACATCAAAGGCGAAACAGTTTTTAAGAAGTCTTTATTCTGCATTGCTTCTGACAGCGACATCGGATTTAGTTTCAGATGACAACACGAACGATTCTTCTATCCGAAACATCAAGAAATAATTTCTAAATGTCTTTAATTACAATTTATACAAAGATTAAAAATCATGTCTGATCTTTCTGAATTTCAATCTCACTTTTACTAGACATTTTTTACTTCAGATTAACGCCGTTTATTTAAGGAAAATACATACCTAAGGTTAGGAAAGCGGCAATCACTGACTGTACAGAGAAGCAATGTCTCGCCTTCCTACAGCTTACCCTCTTATAACTCCTACACACACATCGTTTAATTGGAATTAATAAGACTTCCATCGATGATAAAAGGTACTTATATGAAGTATACGGACTGTCTGTCTCATTTAAGATACTTCGTAAAATATCTACGATCAAAAACACAGGATGCCTATATACGGTTAAGCGAGCCGTGTGGTAGATAAAAAGTTTGTTAATCATATGACGATCAAAGACTTAGTACAACTATCATAGCGTCAGACTGTCCGTTTATACAAAAGACAAAGGATTATTGGCAATAATCTAAGATATCAATATCTGTTAACCAGGTGCAATACAATAAAGGTATTTCGTACAATAAATGAAATAGGTTCAATTACTGTTTGCGTGTCCATTGTGGAATCTCCCCATTGAAGAAAGGTTTCTAACACTACAAGTACAATTAGGTTTTGTCACTATATCGGCATAAAAATTTTATATGGCATTCTTATCATCAATAAAGGTCAAAGCTCAAACAGTTACGTCATAATGACTATGACGTCATAGTGGTTACGTTGCTTAAGGATCGGTGTTTTATTCTTTTTAAATCATACAGTGGTGCTTCTATAATATCAGAAATATTTATTTAAGTTTTCTAATCTATTCAAAATTCTAATCGAAAAGATTTATTGATTTACTCAAATTGGTCGAAGATCAAGCAAAGATATATGTATCATTCATGACTTATGAAATGGACAAGAATTTCATTTTCTTGATATGATATTTACATATAAATGTTGTCTCTGTTTTAACTATTTCTATGTTAAATCAATTAAAGTGATACAACATAATAGAGTTAAATGTCTCTAATGTTCAGTTTTATCACATCTTTGGATTCGGCCAGACCTGAACAATGGACAATCTTAGACATTTGCAGGCAAATGACGACATCAAACGATCCTGAAACGTGTCACATCCTAGTGTTTGCAAGTAAGTATACATATATATATATATATATTTATACATGTTAATGTGAAAAACCGGTTCAAAGTAAAAAAAACATGACAGGAGGATTTGGCATTTACAGTCAATATTAATGACACAATTATGTAGTCAAGCAGTAGTTTGATGGGAAGAAAATTGAAATCGAATCTATATGCATTCTTTTTTTACTGTATTTATTTATTTTTTTTTTTCCGAAATAACTCGGTGAAAAAATTCTCAGCTTAAAGACTTCTATGAAAAAAAAATCCTTTTTGTCTCAAGTTTTATGTCGAAACCACAATCTTATAGTAATATACTTACCAAGTTTTCGTATAAATTCGTTCCGGAAATGGTGCACGTACATGTACCTGATGACACGCCAATTAGCGGTAGTATAACACCTACATTCCTAACAACACATCTCGTTATATATATATGTGTTCGGTGCAACTACAAGGTTACGCGGTGTATCTGAATTGCCTTTTCTAGTGCACGGGTAAGAGGGCGAATTCCGTGGCACTCTTCCACGATTTCCTTGCATATGTCATTAAAACTTTTCAATTATACAATGCGCATTCACCTGAAGAATACAATGATACAAACTCTGATATCTTGCAATTGGCGTTGCCGTTGTCGGAATACACTTGCTACATAAATTTCTGCTGTATTCGTCAGTGGCATAAGACTTGTATTTTAGCACGTAAATTTATTCGATAGCATTATTTTCTGATTTACTTTAATATTTCATTTTAAAATATACATAACTGTTTATTTGGTATATTTACAAAAAAAATCATGACATTGCTGACGTGTGGAGCAATTATTTTCGCGTACGTTATTAAACATACTTTAGCGTAACGTCAAAGGCCCGCCTTCTTTGTCTTTCTTCACCCTCGCCAAAATAAAGCTTACATTTCTTACATTTTCAGACACTGATATGTATTATCTATGTTAATATTCTTCCAATTCAAAATTTGTGTATTCATGTGTATCCTGACTTTAAGGATTTCCTTCTTTGTTTTCAGTAAGGTTTCTCTCTCGTGATGCATTTTCGTACTTGGGAAGAACTTGGGAAGACAGTAATTTTTTTTATACTTTCCACATTCTCTTACTTAATTTTCCACAAATATGTAGTAAAGAACATCATTTCAATTTACAACAATAAATTTTAAGCAATCAAATGATGTTTATGTTTGTGTCCTTGTTTATTATTTATTTTGCCTTTTTTCGTTGCCTTTTACACGTTTCCGTTATTCTTTTAATTTCATTTGTACAATGAACTTATATTTTGCTTTTCAAAATAATAATTCTCTAGTGAAACATGAGTGCCATTTTGATTTCATTGATTTAAAAGTTTTCCGCGTGTCTTTGAAATAACTCGTCACTGTTCAAATTTAGTAAATTAAAAAACAGTAAAACATCGTCTTTCCGGACAGTATTTTTTGTTTGTTATGCTTAATACAAATCATAAATACTTATTTAATCTGTCAGTCGCTTATATTTAATATTTTTCTCTGTTCGTCTTGGCATATTCTGCTTACAGATTTTTGATAGTGACTCATATTGTGTTAGATTTCTGCAAGTTATCTGTATATAGGCAGTAACTTTAAGATAAAGAATATGTTTATGATCTTTGAATGACATGCTTTTAAAAAAACGTGCTACAAATATATACATAGTGTTGAAGAAATCTCTATTTCCATTCATCACTGACACATATACACTAATCTTAACAAAGAAACGTTATGTAAACTCCCAGCAGTGGTAGATAGACATGATGTTAAGCAAAACAACTAGGCTAATCTAAAAATCAATTTCATCAGATCTAGGCCAAGAAATAAACACCCCTTACGTAAGATCTACACGTGCCTGTATTACTTAACAGGATGCAACCGCTTTAAAAATCTATGTGACTGTCGCATTTCTCAATAACATAATTTGGAACCTGTTTTTATTCCTGACAAATTAAGAAGATTAATTTCTTACAAAATAACCATCAGTATTTTTGTTGATATTGATAAACTGACAAAACAAAGGCATGTTTTTGTAACACCCACATTCGTTTCCGGTTATTGAAACAAGCACGGTACTCGTGCTCAGTGCACGCATGTCCCGATGAAAGCTTGATAACATTATCAGCAGAGTTTAATGACCACACCGTCTTAGATCACAATAGACATACGAAGGTACTAGAGATTATATAGACACATGTTAACCATTTATATCACGTTTCATTAGCAACAAATCGACAGACAGCGTCGTGATTAAGGTTATTTTCAGAGCGATTCGATTCGCCGTCTATGCTTGTAAATACAAAATACAGATTTTTCAACTAGAAAACAATTTTTTTATTTATTCTTTTAACAGCAAGAAAAATTGCATATGAATGTGTTCTTATCGTAAATTGTTCATGAACATCCATTATATTGTCATAGCAGCCGTTGAGTGCGCATGATGCCACGTCAAATTCAAAATGTTGTGTAAATAACCGAGCTGGTTTCCGATTTTTTATCGGATCGAAAATGTATAGAAACATGACTTTGTGGTAATAGAAAGAATGTTTGGCCTCATTGAAGAACGTGTTTAAATGATTTCAGGAATAGGTAAATAGCAATCACCGAAAAAGAACGAATTCCGGAAATAAAAGAAATTAATTAATGGCGTCTACATGAATAACTACGAATGGGTTATAGTTACACCTTTCAGTGATGCTAGGGGATTAAAATGTGGAAGGAGTTGAAAGATCGATTTTCTAGTTGACAACACTTTCACCGATTTTGGTGGTAAGATCTTTCAACAGACTATACCTATGGGAAATATCTGTGCCCCTCTGTTTGCTGGCTTGTTTTTGTTGTCAGCATTGAAGGCTTTTACCAAAACATATTTCAAATTCCTTGCAAAGTCGTTTAATTTCACATTCTGATATATTGATGACATCTTGTCTTTAAATAACAAGAAATGTATTGACAACGTTCATCGGATATACTCACCAGCTGCTAATATAGATATTTTCCTCTAACGAAACCGACATGGTCAGCTTTCCGTCAAGCTGTATGATAAACGTGATGATTTGAATTTCCCTATTGTGAATTTTCCTTTCTGGATAGCAATATTCCTGAATACCCAACCTATGGTACTTACATATTTCAGTTGCTGCGACATTCAAGGACCTGTTATCATTTTCACGATTTTCGTGCATGACATCGTCAACTGACTGACAAACTCGCAACACATGGTTTCATAGGATGCAGGTCGATGAGAATTATGAGAAAGTTTTATGGTCGCCGTTGTGATCTCATTGAGAAATATTCTTTTTCATTTTGCCATATTGACCTGGATGTGTTTGTTGTTCGTTAGTTTGCTTGTAGGTTCCGTTATTGTATACCTCGTGTATATGGCGGGTGTCGTCGATGAAGCGGAAGACATTTGTTATTCCAAAACAACTGGCCTTATTCTCTTTGTCCTTTTTCAGGAGTCTCCGTGTTCATGTTTTCCCCTGGTTTTATTGAATTTGAGTTTAGATTGTGATCTCGTTGACAAGTTTTAGTATGGTCAAAATTAAGATATTAGAACATTTATGGATATGAACATAAAAATAGCATTATCAAGTCTAGTAATCGTTAGTATCCGCATGTTCTTCATTGGTGTGGAATTTACACTTTGGTATGAAAAAAATTGATGTCTTACGGAAATTGAAACACTTATTTAGTAGGAATGCTTTCAAAAATTTATAAGACTTGTATATAACCTGTTTTAGAATATGCTTGTGAGTTGTGGGACGGTTGCACTAATTTTGAATCAGAAAAGTTAGTGAACGCTCAACGTAAAGCCACTTGCATAATATTAGGAAAGTCTTCATATACCCCTATTAATACTTTATACTATGAAACTGGTCTTGAAAAAATATCTTATCGCAGGAAAATGAGGAAGCTTCAACTAATGTAGAAGATGCATAATAAATCAACTCCCGAATACCTCAATCATCGTTTGCCGCCTTTATCTGGCGAAAGTAGTCGTTACGAATTACGTAACAATAATAACGCAAGGATTCCTCCTTTCAGACGACTGTCTCTTAATAACTCTTCTTTTCTACCTTCTGCTCTTTACAGTTAAAATAAATTGGAAAAGTTCGGTTCGATCACAACCCTCTATTAAGTCACTCAAATCCAGTTTAACATCAAGTATTTAGTCAATTCCACCAATTTACTATAAAATTGAAAATAGCAAAATTAATATATTGCATATTAAGCTCCAACACCAGTTTAGTTCCCTTAATTATAATATTTTAGAGTTAACTCCACTGAGAATGCATCTTGTAATTGTGATTATCCTTGTGAGAATGGCTTTCACAATTTCAATGAAAGTCACCGTTTCTCAACCGAAAGACGTATTTTAGGTTAAAAATTAAATAATTGCAACACTACGTTAGATATAGACATTCTTTTGTTTGGCAACTTTCCGAGGACCTTAGTTCAAACGTTTTTAGATTTTGATGTCAAATTGTAACAATAACTATATTTGTAATGGCTGTATTTTAATATCATTTAAACTTTATATTGGGAGAAGGAGCTGATAAGTTGTGTTAACTTGTGCCTTATCCCTTGTCTGTCTTTTGGCAAATAAATGTGTTTAAACTAAACTAAACAAAGTATAAGGTGTTGCTTTATGAAGATTTTACTTTATTTTTCTTTGTTTTTAATTCTTGTTTTTTTTTTTTTTTTTTAACGGGGTTCTATAAAGAAAGAGCAAGATACAATTTTGTAATTAAATGTAGCTAAAAATAAATTTCAGAATTTGAAATTGTAACCAAATTCCCTTCGTTGTGTACACGAGGCCCTACGTATGCTTTGCTCAAACTGTTAACAACTCGTTATCGCTAACCAGGCCAATAAACCGTCTTTCTGCAAGTTGGTTTCATTGGATCAATCTGTTACTCATGTTGGGTTAATTGACTGCGATTAACACTATCAATTGCGGACATGATAAGCTTGCCGAATTTTCAATGAAAAACACTAAATAACAGGAATAGGCAAATGAATACAAGAAAACCTCAAAATTGATATATAACTGTTATTGTGATTTCTTACGTGTAATTATTAACAAAATGAAGTAAAATGTGAATAAAAAAGAGAGAAAAATGTTCAGCTGATGTTGGTTTTGTTTTTGTTGCTGTAGATGTTGTTGCTACAAAAGCAACTTTAGCATTTTAAAGTTTTTGAAACATACATTATTTATCTTTAAAACAGACAGATCATATATCGTTTAACAAATTAGATTGTTGATAATAGATTTTATCCCCAGATTATCGATTACAGTTGTGTCTAAGAGCTTGCGACTTAACTATTCTACAGCTGTAAATGGTTGTTAGGCTTGTGTCCAGGTCGTGAAGCTCCCTTCAGAGGGCACTTGACTGATCCTTAACTTAGGACACTGATATGACCATACGCTTATAACTGTTGAATGAAGACAAAATCTTTACAAACAAGAGGCTAATACCACCACTTAGGAATAAATTGACGGCGTACAGCGCCGGTTAGCGATTTACATCAGAGCAGCAAACACTGAACTGATTTTATTACCGGTTTGATGTTTTCACCGTAATTTGTCCCTCGTCCTTGATTTTTTGTCGAAGCATCAACTTAATGCATGAAGCAAATGTTGTGTAATTAGAATATTGGCAGGCCAATGTGTCTGGGGACCTCTTAACAGAGTAGTGACTTCTCTCTCTCAGGCCTGCACTGCGCTTGCTTAACAGAAAACTAGAAACGAATATTCCTTGTCAGCTACACTGATGGTTTCAGATTTAAATGTACTTTACTGTACAAAGTATCTTTTCTGTTGTTAAATGAAACGAAACCGTTATAACCAGACATCATATCAACCACATGATTTACAAATCGGAGTGTAAAAATTCTACTTTCTGTTCATTCACCGGAGAGAACAACAAACAGAGAAGCGATGCTTTCTTTTAGAAACTGCTTTGTTTGCTTGAACAGGACATATACACAATATAAAAAAACCCATTAAACATAAAAATAATTCAAACGTTTTAGCTTACTTTTGCTAACGGTCTATGACGTAGGACCTTTCTTATCTATCTTACTTATTTTGCTACAAATACACTCATAAACGATATGAATATTCCTGTCTGTAGGACATGGATTCAGTTTTATCATATAAATGAAACAGGATTTCGGCCTCCTTTATAAAAACACTGCAAGGAATAAACTGTCATTATACTGGCAGACATTACATTACCGATTAAGATGCTGTGTTGCCGGTCATTTTCGCGGTGATGATATCTTCAATATTTCTCGGTATACAAACGTGATCAAGAAAGTTAAATACGTGAATTAAAAAGACGTATGTGTATTGAATATTCTTTTACATTCAGAATGCGACATTTTTTATTCGCTAATATAGAATTCGATCGTTTTAACAGAAAATCGCGAAAAAATTGAACCATAAAAACTATCAGCTGCACAGTATTAACGAAATTTGACATATATCCTGAACATAGGTCAAGGCTAATGTTAATTTGCAAAAACTCGTTATTAAAACGTTTGCGTGGTGGTTAAGGTTATGATAACTTACTCGGCTGTGAAATAGTTGCCTCGCTCAAGTCATAGCTGTAGGCAACTAAAACGCTTTGAAGTGGATCTCATTGCGTCGTTGGATTTCTGCAATTTCCCAGTGGGTCGTCTACAAAACTAATGGTGTAGACCTATCAGAAAACTTGGCGGATCAAATGATATGTATTGTACACTTTGGGAAGTCTTGGATGAAAGTGGAAACGTGTTGTCGTATTTGCTTTTAGTAATGGAAATAGTTAGGTAGGAATGTCGCAATGTCACGGTGCATTTTGGGTAAGACATTGAATGTTTTTCAATGTGCATTGGGTTACTGTTTTGTTTTAAAATGGTCTCACGATCTGCAAAATTGATTCGTATGTTTCAAATGTGGTGACATTAGAACAAATTGGTCTACTGCGTTATTGGTGGTATTGCAGTTTGTGACAGGATACGCTGCTGTGACTTGTGGGTAAAGGTGATGATTTATCACAGTGAATTTTGGGCAAATTTGGTATTGACGAAGAAAGTTTTTGTGGAGTGTAGGTAATTTGTTTGAGTAATTACAGAGAGATATGATAAGACTGAAGACGTCGAATGACCTCTGAACTCCTTCGATCTGAAGTATATCTGTTCCAATATTTATCATAAATATACCAACAATAATACATAACAGATATTGGTATCCCAACTCTATATAAATATATACACACAAGATTACCAAAATAACAGTTACTTTCTACAAAATTAATATCGCTCTGTGTTATGGATTAAATTCAACGAAAAATACAGATCTCTTGAGATTATTCAACGTTCTTTTTTATGTTCCAGGATTCATTATTCGAAACGGCTAACCGCAATGGATTCCAATCCCCCCACCCCCACCCCAACCCCTAATCTTTAATCAGCAGATTCGTTATTAGAATCCCTAATCACCAATGATGAATCAGCTGATAGCTTCAGTCCCCTTCATCATCTTGATTTTTATTTGTATGTTGTTTGTTTTCATATTTTACTTTATTTCAGCAAGTCTAACTGTAGATTCTTCAAACAGGTTTCCAACACCTTTACCATATATGATATATGGGCAGATCTCCTATTTTATTTCATGTGTTTACCATAGATTTTGCCTGTAATTAAATCACGCTATCAAAATGAAGTGATAACACTAGCTTTATGTGATTCAGACCATATACTCATATCAGACATCAGATTAATATTTTGTTTTTGTTTGTATTTTTTTTTCTCCTTTGTTTGGCATGTTCAGTCAAAGGGACATCAACAACACTTTGGTTTCGATATCAAATCCATTAAGTTGAAATATTTATCAAAATATCAAATCTTTGTTGGAGGCGGGAAACAACTTGTCTGTGCCTGAACTCTTACATAAAATTTTTAATGATATTTACGTCCTGCGTGCTTTTTTGTGTCCTAAGTATAATTGAATTTCATTTATTTCAGGAAAGTCGCATATTTACGTTCATTGACAGATATTCATTAATTACTATTGTGTGCTTGGTCAACCAATATTTTCATAGTCTAAAAAAACCTACTAAAACTACCATGACGATATAAAGCTCCATACCTCTGATCTGTTGCCGACAGGAGCAGTTGTATCGTTCCAATACCTCCAGGTCTTTCCTGGTACAATTTCATGGTCAATTTCAAATCGCCAAACATTCACACAATATTGTTTACACGGCGCATTTAATTAATCATGACTAATTATCGGTATGGATTGAAGATTTGATAAGGAGAAAGAAAGAGGGAGAGAAAGAAAGAGAAAAAAAGAAATAAAGAAAAACTATCCATCATTTTTTAAACCTGCCAAACCTCTCTCGACCAATCATGTTAACTTGTGTATACCCTAGAGTATCACATCTTCTGACTTTCAGTCCTTTGGAACCCCATGTGATTGATAGTGTGCCATTCTTATTGGACAAAAAACGCACATTCATTTGTCTTCATCTTAACTACCCCCGGTAATGCATGTCAATCGGCTTCCGTGTTTGTCATTTGACCTGTGATCCAAAAACTGTAGGAGAGCTCCAATGACTGACACGACTATAACTGCAACTGAACTCAGATTTTATAACGAGAATTTTACGCAAACATAAAACCAACAAATGCACAACTTCCTCAAATGAATACAGTACATAATGTAGGTTTTGAAATGAATCTTGAGTTCATCATAATAGCTATCTGCTCCGGCTTTTAAAATTTCCATCCACTTTTTTGAGAGTTCAAATGGCTACACAAAATATTAATGAAAAAAAGTGAACTTTCTTCTCAACATTTTTAAGAACTATAATATAGAATGCCTGTTATTCTGAAAGCGGAAACCTTCATCATGCGGTCGTAACTAATCTATCTATTCTATTTTTCACGTCCGCTATTACAGCCTTTTGGCCTTTCAGCGGACGACGTGTTCTTAACAAGAGACCGATGGAGACGGTTGGAGATGTGGTCTGCTGGAGTATCAGTAAAACTCAATTACATCATTTCTAAGAAGACTGGTGTATTTTCTGTCATTTCTGGACATTGGTTCTATATGATATTAGATTATGAAAATAAAATTGACTATATAAACAAAACAAAAAAATGAAAAAATCGCATCCTTGTTTATACATATATGCTGTGTGTTCTATCATTCTATGTTCATTTAATTCCGAGGAAACGACTTAATGGAATTCAGGAAATGGCCATTTATTTCAAATAAATTGATACATTAGGCGTTCATACAGATATTACGATCAGGATGATACATGATAAGTTATATATATATTACTTCATTTCGTGCCTCTAAAAGTATGGATTTGCCATCAGTCTGTCTTCTTGTCAATATTTTTTCCCAGTATTGTAATTTACGTCATAACTAGATCATGAATCGGACGAGGAAAGATTGTACCGAATCCGGAAAGGCTGACTCGATCGATAACAAACCTTACCCTTACAAGTGATAACTTAGGAATGGTTACGTCAATACTGGTTTCGAAACTTGTCACAGTTAGAAACTAAGACAGGATGTTTTGACCAAAGCGTGGGCGATCTATATCTATGTTTGTCGTTACGGTCGCTAAATAGGAGGCTTACTTCAGAAGTAAGAGTAGACTACGGCCGCTACAGAGGACACTTACTTCAGAAGTAAGAGTGGACTACGGCCACTACAGACGACACTTACTTCAGAAGTAAGAGTGGACTACGGCCGCTACAGAAGACACTTACTTCAGAAGTAAGAGTAGACTACGGCCGCTACAGACGACACTTACTTCAGAAGTAAGAGTAGACTACGGCCGCTACAGAGGACACTTACTTCAGAAGTAAGAGCAGACTACGGCCGCTACAGACGACACTTACTTCAGAAGTAAGAGTAGACTACGGCCGCTACAGACGACACTTACTTCAGAAGTAAGAGTGGACTACGGCCGCTACAGACGACACTTACTTCAGAAGTAAGAGTGGACTACGGCCGCTACAGACGACACTTACTTCAGAAGTAAGAGTGGACTACGGCCACTACAGAGGACACTTACTTCAGAAGTAAGAGCAGACTACGGCCGCTACAGACGACATTTACTTCGGAAGTAAGAGTAGACTACGGCCGCTACAGACGACACTTACTTCAGAAGTAAGAGTAGACTACGGCCGCTACAGACGACATTTACTTCGGAAGTAAGAGTAGACTACGGCCGCTACAGACGACACTTACTTCAGAAGTAAGAGCAGACTACGGCCGCTACAGACGACACTTACTTCGGAAGTAAGAGTGGACTACGGTCGCTTCAGAGGACACTTACTTCAGAAGTAAGAGTAGACTACGGCCGCTACAGACGACACTTACTTCAGAAGTAAGAGCAGACTACGGCCGCTACAGAGGACACTTACTACAGAAGTAAGAGTAGACTACGGCCGCTACAGAGGACACTTACTTCAGAAGTAAGAGTAGGTTACGGCCGCTACAGACGACACTTACTTCAGAAGTTAGAGTTGACTACGGCCACTACAGAGGACGCTTACTACAACAGTAAGAGTAGACTACGGCCACTACAGAGGACACTTACTTCAGAAGTAAGAGTAGACTACGGTCGCTTCAGAGGACACTTACTTCGGAAGTAAGAGTGGACTACGGCCGCTACAGACGACACTTACTTCAGAAGTAAGAGCAGACTACGGCCGCTACAGACGACGCTTACTTCAGAAGTAAGAGTGGACTACGGCCGCTACAGACGACACTTACTTCAGAAGTAAGAGCGACACTTACTTCGGAAGTAAGAGTGGACTACGGCCGCTACAGACGACACTTACTTCGGAAGTAAGAGTGGACTACGGCCGCTACAGACGACGCTTACTTCGGAAGTAAGAGTGGACTACGGTCGCTTCAGAGGACACTTACTTCGGAAGTAAGAGTGGACTACGGTCGCTTCAGACGACACTTACTTCGGAAGTAAGAGTGGACTACGGTCGCTACAGACGACACTTACTTCGGAAGTAAGAGTAGGTTACGGCCACTACAGAGGACACTTACTTCAGAAGTAAGAGTGGACTACGGTCGCTACAGACGACACTTACTTCGGAAGTAAGAGTAGACTACGGCCGCTACAGACGACACTTACTTCAGAAGTAAGAGCGGACTACGGCCGCTACAGACGACACTTACTTCGGAAGTAAGAGTGGACTACGGCCGCTACAGACGACGCTTACTTCGGAAGTAAGAGTGGACTACGGCTTAAGGCATTAGTTAGCATGTGAATTATAATTTTACATTATGGCAAAATGAGAAATATATTCGCTATATGATTAGATATCGATCACCGTGGTATGGTTCTAGTATACAATGATACAAGTATAAAACTGATACCTGTTAGGTCGATATGTCTAGACAATGTAGATCATGGAGCATCATGATTTGTATTGAGCTCGGAGCAGATATAAAACTTGTAAAATGGATATTATTCATATAGTCCTGTTCTCCACTGAAAACTTTTGCACACATCTTGCTTGATCTCTGTCAATACATATTGTGCAGGGGTTCAGCTTATGACGCCAAGTAAATTCACTCGTTATTTTTTACCTCAAGCGGTCCTAAATTCATCAATTCTTGATTTCTTCAAGATTTCAAATGTTCAATGACATCATTCGATTATGACGTCATAATGATGCGTGTCTCTCTAACATACCCTATTTGAAATTAAAAGAGTTATAGGTGTTACAAGACAAATTTAGATAAAAGAATATTTTAAATGATATCTTAAAATTCCATGTTGACATATAGAGATATTTTGTACAAACACCTGTTTCGTGTGTTAAAAGTCACAAGTAAGTATACTCACTAAATCTACATGTAGTAAGCATCAATCATTCAAATCAGCCTGCCCAAAGGTCAACTGCCATTTGTTTCTTTTTTGAACGTCTTGTCTTTAAAACGTTGCAATATTTTAATCTTATCATTAAATCGGCGTGAATTATGATACATGTACATCCAAATTCGATTTTTATTTTCATTAAACAATTATTTTTCCGTTAACCGTTGAACACTGCAATACATGTATATGCATCGAGTTGGAATATTACTGTATAAACTAACCAGAAAGGTGTATGATTTATTACGTGTCATAAATAACATCAATCACGTGTTTATTCTTACGTCATTATTGTTGGCATGGTAACCGTTATAATCGCTTTTCCATTTGACGGATCTCATTGTCGATAATGAATGATATATAACTATTAAATTGGCTGTTATGTAAATCTAATTGTTTTCGACATATGCAGTGATATGTATATTTACAGTGCAAATATGATGTTTGTCAGAAAATCTCTGTCAGTTATATCAATCATTAATGACATTTCAATAATGAAGTAGCGACATACTGATGAACGTCTTTTTTCTATACAACGCAGCGATATCAAATTAAAGCGACACATGCTGGAACTAGTCTGTCGGGTTGAATAACCCCACTTTATTTGTCTGTGACAAGATCCCCGAGTACATGTATCAACTAAAACTCAATTTCCATTCATGATGTAAATAATACCAGATAATACTAATCAGAGGTCACGTGTTAGAACACCTTATCAGATTTGCCGTCATTATGATACACTTGTATTACACAGGCCAGTCATTATATATATAAATCATCGATACTTAATACAATAACCTTTAACCATGACAAAGATCCCATTCGCCGGAGAATTACTTCCTCCTAACAAATCCTTTCCTGTATCGATTTCATATTTTTTATCGACGAATCTGCATAAGGCGATATGGAGCATGTATGATATACCATACCATCAAACCAAAATAATAAAATGTTTTCTTAGAAAATCATTAATTAGTAAATGGAAGCTTTTCTCTACGAAGGAATTATAATTAGGACTTAGAAACAACGTACTAAACCGGGTCACAAAAACACACGTACAGAACCGGGTCACAAAAACACACGTACAGAACCGGGTCACAAAAACAAATGTACAGAACCGGGTCACAAAAACACACGTACAGAACCGGGTCACAAAACACCCGTACAGAACTAGGTCACAAAAACACACTTACAGAACCGGGTCACAAACACATACGTACAGAACCGGGTCACAAAAACACACGTACAGAACTAGGTCATAGAAAAACGCGCACAGAACCGAGTCACAAATACACACGTACAGAACCAGGTCATAGAAACACACGTACAGAACTAGGTCATAGAAACACACGTACAGAACCGGGTCACAAAAACAAACGTACAGAACCGGGTCACAAAAACAGATGTACAGAACCGGGTCACAAAAACACACGTACAGAACCGGGTCACAAAAACACACGTACAGAACCGGGTCACAAAAACACACGTACAGAACCGGGTCACAAAAACACACGTACAGAACCGGGTCACAAAAACAGATGTACAGAACCGGGTCACAAAAACACACATACAGAACCGGGTCACAAAAACACACGTACAGAACCAGGTCACAAAAACACACGTACAGAACTAGGTCATAGAAACACACGTACAGAACTAGGTCATAGATACACGCGCACAGAACCGGGTCACAAAAACACACGTACAGAACCGGGTCACAAAAACACACGTACAGAACCGGGTCACAAAAACACACGTACAGAACTAGGTCATAGAAACACGCGCAGGTAACCGGGTCACAAAATACACGTACAGAACCGGGTCACTAAATGCACGTACAGAACCGGGTCACGAAAACACACGTACAGAACTAGGTCATAGAAACACACTTACAGAACTAGGTCATAGAAACACGCGCACAGAACCGGGTCACAAAATACACGTACAGAACCAGGTCACAAAATACACGTAATGAACCGGGTCACAAAAACATAGAAACTTATGTTCAGAACTAGGTCATAGCAACACGTGCACAGAACTAGGTCACAAAAACACACATACAGAACCGGGTCACAAAAACACACGTACAGAACCAGGTCACAAAAACACACGTACAGAACTAGGTCATAGAAACACAGGTACAGAACTAGGTCATAGATACACGCGCACAGAACCGGGTCCTAGAAACACACATGTACAGAACCGAAGTCTAACAAACACACATGTACAGAACCTGTTTATACAAACACACATGTACAGAACCTGTTTATACAAACACACATGTACAGAACCTGTTTATACAAACACACATGTACAGAACCTGTTTATACAAACACACATGTACAGAACCTGATCATACAAACACACACGTACAGAACCTGGCAAACAAACACACATGTACAGAATCTGTTTATACAAACACACATGTACAGTGGTCAAACACACAAACACACCTGTTCAAACAGACACACAGTTTATACAAACACACATGTACAGAACCTGTTTATACAAACACACACATGTACAGAACCTGTCAAACAAACACACAACACACCTGTACACAAACACACATGTACAGAACCTGTTTAAACAAACACAAACACACATGTACAGAACCTGTTTATACAAACACACATGTACTGAACCTGGTCATACAAACACACACGTACAGAACCTGGCAAACAAACACACATGTACAGAAAACAAACACACATGTACAGAACCTGGTCATACAAACACACATGTACAGAACCTGGCGAAACAAACACACATGTACAGAACCTGGTCAAACAAACACACATGTACAGAACCTGGTAAACAAACACACATGTACAGAACCTGGTCAAACAAACACACATGTACAGAACCTGGTAAACAAACACACATGTACAGAACCTGGTCAAACAAACACACATGTACAGAACCTGGTCAAACAAACACACATGTACAGAACCTGGTCAAACAAACACACATGTACAGAACCTGGTCAAACAAACACACATGTACAGAACCGAGTCAAACAAACACACATGTACAGAATTAGGTTACAGAGACAAGTACGTAATTATTACAGACAGACTCTTTAAGGAACCCGTCTGCAAATTAGAGAATTTCGAATTATATTTACTTAATTTTTAAAATCAAGAGTTTTATTATATTCATAGCTTTATTAAAAGGTTGGATCCCAAAGCGTTATCAATTAACAGAAAATGAGGCATAACATCGGTCTTAATTTTTCAGTGAAATGCATTCTGTATAATCACTGTTTTCATAGAATCATTATCAATTTTAATTACATTTCTCGTTTTAAGGGGTATCTTAACAGGAACAGCTTGTCCCATAAATATCGTTTAATCCTGTAGGGGATTACAATATCCATAATTTCTACAAGATAACTCCAATATCAAATATTGCATTAAATGCCCTAGCTATCGTTCGCCACATGAAGTCTTCTATAACTCTGCTAGTGGTGATTAAATAATTTATCTTATAATTCTCACACCAGCTAATATAAAGGATAATTAATGCCCTCACACGTGGTGGCAAATATCAATTAAATCTACCTGTTCATCAAAAACAGAGCTCGTAATCGCCACGTGCAGGAAACAGTCATAAAATACTTATCAACCGGTTCCTATCTTAATTATTCAGAATATTAAACTACGTGTATTGATATTTCACATGTACGAAATGAAGATTGGAAATGAGCTGATATGTGGACTGTTTTCGGTTTCGCTTGTTTCAACACTTTTTTATTCCTCCTGAAGTTTTGAAAACGCAGCGTAGCGTGAATTTCAAAGGTCTTAGTAAACACCGAGCTTTAATAATATAATACTGGAAACATAAAAATCGATCGTGATTGATTTTTTTCCGATAGACAATTAAACTCCACTGAAAATTGATTAAATTAGTGCATACAATTATTTTCTCTTTGTATTCTAGATTTGTCCTTTTAGCAACTTTTGTGTCGTTAAAAGAATAACATGAAACGGACCTTCCTATGTTGTTCTGTGAGGTCGCCACCACCTACGATAAGGTGACCTCGTCTCTTATCGACCTGGCAATTCAGGCAGCGGTTAACCCGCCAAACAAAGACATTAAGTTTCCGGAAGTGCGTCATTAGTTGCATTAAGTACCATGCGCAAGGCACCAATTCCGTTCATGACTCTGATATCGACACAGAGCTACAAAAACAACCCAGTTTTCTGTATTCTTGTAACGATGATCTGAAAGTGCACGCATTTAATCTTGATTAGAGGAATTCAAGAAACTCTCTGTTTCAATTCCATCTAGAATCTATTGAAATTCCCAGTTGTAGGTGAACAACCGAAACTGCACTTCACAGTCTTAATGAGTAGGTTTAAACAAAAAACGAAAATTTGGATAAAATCGTGTGTGTTTCTCATTCATGGAGTTATGTTTTCTTTCAGTATAAAAGCAAGTTTAACGACCCCAAATTGTAATCAACCTAGAAATATTTACATGTATGTATAAAAATCGTTGAGGAACATTAATATTCATGTATTTTGTTGCCAATGACTTCAGCCTCAAGTTTGAGTCTCATTTTATTGCTTTGAAAACTTAAAACAGGAATTTCCTGTTTTAAAAAATTCAAGGCTATGTTTTAACGCATGCAACTGAAATCTTTCAATTTCGCTATTAAATCCTGTGGGAGGTTTGTGAAACGATGGTATAGATTCAGGCCTGACTTTTACGAGGGTATATATAATGTGAAACAGATACAGAACATGTAAATCTCTCGATGATTGTCACTCACTATGCTGTGGATAACAAGAACTCTACAATGGCCCAACCTCACGCAACAATCCCAAGTGACCTCTCCACAGTAATCATGTCTTTTATCTGTAAATATGATTTTGATTTTTTTTTTTTTTATGGAATTTGTTACGAATATTGCCACTTCAAGTGTCGGTAGCGACATACTTAACACTTGAGTTGAAATCATTCACTGTGTTAATCTTCCATTTCGCTATATTAGAACTACCGTAAAAATGTTAAATGATGGAAGTTTATATGCTTATATAGATCTCAGTAGAAAGAATGAGACTGGAAATGATATAATTTGTGAAATTTAATGGTTATCTGAGGTCCCGTTAGCAAAATACAGACAATAAACAGTTTATTAGAAAAATAAAATTCAAATCTGTAATGAAACAATAGGTCTGGTGATCCTAAACTACGTGTCATAAATTGGCTCAGAAGTAGTTGTCGTAAACGTTGCTCCAAAATGACTGTCGTAAAATTCGACGAGTCTACTTAGGCCGGTAATTACTAGTGTGTAATGGATAAGAACAAGTATACTAGACGCACATCTGCGTAATTGTTGTTGTATTCTAATTGGTGAGTTTGAAACAGGATTTTGTAGACATTTTTAACATTTCATATAAAACTACTAAATAGAAAAAAAATCGTTTGTTTTGTCTTAGATTATAGCGTTATTTGTTAATATTTTTTAAACATGTTCAATTGTTTGTTTCAGATGAAGATAGATTATTGCATACATTAGGTTGCGCCGACAAAACCTAGTTCATTATCTAACTGTTGGGTCAGAGTGTACGGAAAGATTCATAACAACTGGTTACCTATAGGAATGAATATACGCATACAATTGGTGTTATATTTGAAATGAACCAGTATCGAAAATTTTCAAATGTATTATGTATTGTATAACAGGGCTAATGCACATTCCATATCCATTTTCTTCGCAGTGAATTTGACCAAATTCGATTTCCCTCTGTCGCCCCTTAGGAGGTCACTAGTGTCGCTGATGTGACCCTGAAGGACAAAACAGCCATATAATGCAGTTGACCTCATTGTTTGTCTAAACTGATTGTAAACGCTTCAGCCTATCTCGTCAATCTGCTATCTCAACGGATCGTACCAATGACCTACAAGTGAAGAGTACTTATTAATGATATAAATATTTAGCCGGGATAATCACCAGTTCCACGCATCTGAGAGTCATTACGGACAACAAAAACGGAAGGTACTGATCTCCAACCAGAGTCCTGCGTCCTCTGTTCTGAAGCCGATTCTCCGGGAGCACTGTGTGACCGACAGGAATTATTGTTCCAGATCCAAGTTATGACTTTCGAACGACACTTTTAGATGATTCCCGGATTGTCCAATCATTTGTTGACACCTTTCTCATATAGTCTTAGCTGTTGAAAAGACGTAAAATCCATACCAATCAATTAAGTTAACCGAGTTTTACCAATCCTCTTCACTCCAGGGGTTACGATCACTTTCGCTGAGGACGAGCTTCAACCCTTGCCCTACTCCTAGCCTGATTGAGTAGGAACACGAACCCAACGAAAGTTGACATCACCATGAAACTGAACACAGTATGACAATGACGTTATACTTTCCAGAGCAATCCTAAATTGCCTTTATTTTAAGACGTATATTTTGACTGAACTCTTTATTTTATCATTGAGTAAGATACACGTTTTCTAACTGATTAGGTAAGCCTCTTGGTGAGGTTATTTGCCAGATTTTCTCTAGTTTCAAATCACCTATATATCCTAATAAACTATTAAATCAAGCTCGATATTCGGAAATGAACATAAAACAATAGTTTTCTTTAAGGAGAAATGGATTATTTATATCCTTGTATAAAGGATTTTCACATAATTTCAAGCAATTTCACGTCCTTAAAATAACAACAGGTACAATACCCACTAACCCTCTTATATCAACGGTAACACACAAACTCCAGGGATAACGGTGGCTACCGTGTTATTAGTTTAACAACAGCCATTGGGTAAAAACTTGTTATTGGTATAATAACATAGCTACGCTGTTATCAGAAGTATAACACCAGTTACATTAAAGAGTGAGAATATTACCTATTATGAGTTTACATCAGCCTAATGATATGCTGTTTTATATGCTTTTAGCCAAAATATCAGAATTATGTGATAAATAGAATATTATATTCGTTTCTGTTTAATATCATATTGATAAATATGAATCTCATCACGAATTTTGCTGAAGCTGTTAGTTAAAATGAAGACTTCTCGGACTATTTTTACAAAACTCACGTTGATGGAAACAAGATTCTCGGTATTAAATAAGACGGGCATCAACTGCAAACATCACGCATACACAGGTCGTTGTCCTACTGTCTTTTTTTAGTTTTGTAAATAATGATAAATATTATTTTCACTCATTAGTTTCTATTTATGATACAACATGAAACATGTATTCTTATTTAATGTTTTCCTTGCTAAAATAATTGGCACGTTCTACAATATTTATTGCCTAAATGCCTCGAGAAAGCAAAATAACATTAGTTCATGACATGTAGACAGAGAGCAATACTTTTGTGCATTTCGGAGATAACCTATGTTAATGAAATGTCTTATTTACATTACAAAACATCGATGACCTGTTCTAGAATGGTTCTAGAGCTGCCTTAGATTAAAGTTAAAAAGACACACAACATCACATTTCAATGCATATTTAGTTTTACTGTAGATATAGTACAGTCAAATAAATAGATTTAACTGAATACGACAACTTTTTTGTTCTTCTAAGTCTCGTCAGTGATATTATTGACGCTATCTGTTGACTACATTACATGAAGATATAAATACCAATTTGAAATTTCCTGGTAAGATTTTAGATTTTATCTGACAGTTCGTGTTATCATTACAGTATCAATAAATATTTTGAATCATCGGATGTGAGAGCTGTGAACATTCTCAAGAAATTCGTCATTTGACAATTTCTTGGATGAAACTCGATCTGCTACCGTAAAGTACTTGTTTGAGGGTTGTTATTTACGACTGAATGCCCAACAATTCCCGTTATGCCATCAGTCCAATCTGTGTAACCCAGCCATAGGGGCCTGCTGGCTTTCTGTAAAATCGTTTACAAATGACGCCAAATGGTGCTGGCTACCATTACGTTTTAGAAAAAAAGCTTATCTATTTTCGTTAAGGAGAGAGGATGGAATAAGGGTAAAATGGTACATATAAATCTTACACAGTTCTAAAACAAAGGAAACTCACTCATGTAAGAAGTTCAGTGACAGATGGTGATTTCCGTGTTGCTGATAGCATTGTCTTAACTTATATCTTGTTTTTGTATTCAATTTTATTTAACAATTTTAATGGATGACTGTCATCGTTTTTTCCTTTAAATGGTTTCAGGCATGTGTTTTGTAATGTATATTTTGTACTTTTATGCATGTCTTTCTAAAGCATCTCTCTTGCTTTGGCAGTCCTTTATCATAGGTGGGTACAACAGTACAACTGCTGAATGCCCTCATACGCCTGTAATGTTACAACTCGAGATAAAAACAATATGCTATCTAGATGAATGATATTGTTTTGAATGTTGACGCTTTGTTTTATAAACCAGTCTTATTTCGTTGAATATTGCCGAATGGAGGGTCTGATGGGTAAAATCCAAGATTGCTTTCCAGACAACAAAGAAACAAGTATTGATTTGCTGTCCCAAATCCCAGACCACGCAGGAACCAGGTCTTTCCTGATTATTATTTTCTATCATTTTTCGTTGGTATCCCCAGTTTACATGTTCCATTGGATGCTGCAAAGATATTTTCAAACGAAACAAAACAATTAATTGGTCCAACTGTTGATCCCTTTGCAAAATCAAAGGAAAAAGCCGTGGCTGATTATGAGCCAAGGCTGAAATTATTATGTTACTCACAACTATATAGAACTCCCATCTTTGTTACATGTAAAATGTATATACAATATCTTATCTATGGAACTAATATTTCCGGATTTTTAGTACATTTTTTTAGTTTGAGAGGTAATTGAGAGCTATTGTTTTTTAATGATATTTTCATGCACAATATTTTTTTTAATTGTATATATTTTATCTGTATGTTACATAAATCCCAACGATTTACAACCAATGACGTCACTTTAACACGTCAAAAGAGAATGTAATTATGGCATTCTCACAGGTCTGAAGTACAGGTAATTCAGATATATTCTACTTATAATAGACATGTTAATCAATCCGGATAATTGACTTGTTTTTTACCGAATAAAAGTGATGTGATTTTAACCGCAGAACAGACGTGTGTTTAACCGGATGATATGTAAACACGTTTTTACACCGGAATACCAACATGATTTTAAAGACTTTTTAACCGAATAATGAAAACATGTTTATATAATAGACATGTGTTTTTAACTGGACACAGAGCTCCTCATAGGAAGGATTTGATCATTTCACGTTAACCTTCATTATATCATCTGACAATGGTCCATTGAATTTGATGAACATCGATTTGTATATTCCTGTTTGACACTGTCATGGTGTTGGTCTTTAAAGTTGTATTCGTATTAAGTTGATGCCTCAGATAGGAATATATCCACAATGCGTTAAATCTGCTGTACGTTCAGATCCGATCTGCTTGGATGATTTAATCGATTTTTCGGATTTTTGCTTTTTACTTTGAAATATTAATAACTTGCCTGCTGTGCATTTCACAGAAATAAGCCAATGCACCATGAGTGTGTTTTCAAACAATGTAGTTGATAGACTGACGATTAATTATTAATTTTTATGGATTTTGAATTTCCGCTGTCGCATCCAACGTTTCTATATCTGAATCTAGTCTCACTGACGGGTTCCTAAAGGACGAAAAAGCTGTATGTTATAGTTACAACTCCTGTATCTAATTCCAAATGTGGATTATAAGGTGCCATTCACTTGTGTTGCCATTACTATAGTCACTGTAATTCTCATTATCATGAATACACATGGTAATGCTATCTTTTCTCGCGCGCGTAGTGATATGGTGTCATGAAAGTAGGACTTCCGCGTAATGTTATTGTTTCACACACTGGGCTTGAATTTCGCGCGTTTAAAAATGCCTCCACGAATTAAATTCTGTTTAAAATATAACCATTGTGCCAATATTTGTCAAACTTTTGACATTTAATAAACGTTGGAATTTTGTATTTAATAAATGATATATGAATATATGTGAATATGGTATCAGAAAGACTGAAACAGTGTGCTGTTACATAGTGGTAGCTTTTGAGGTCGGCAAAATTAATGTTTTCGTTATTTTTGTGTCTGCACACTGTAGAAATGATAAAAAATAAAACCGTATTTCAGCGAAGAAAAACTGTAGATATAAAAAATTACCCGATGAAATTTACCAGCGTTCAATTGTAATTATTCCTCGATAACCGGAACACAGCAAGCAGTTAATCCTTAAGTAAGTCTTCAGCATGACTTCTCGAACAGGTCAATATATATCCTCTATCTTTACCTATTGTGTTTGTATTTCTGTTGATATGTACATGTTCCTATCTTTAGTAGATAAGTTGTTAACTATTTATGTTAAAAGTATGGCTGTCTGGTGTACACGTTAATAGCGTCGGTATGATATTTTCACATAAACCCATGCCTCATAAAAAAACCGCACGCGCACTTTACGGACATATAAATCTATATCAAGACTGGTATTTGGACTTAACCAATCTTACCACTAGACCGCTTACTTTTAGAATATACAAAATGTGCTCTAAAATCGAACACGATTCTCGAAGAGACGGATTGCTTGCCAATTGTTTGGCTTTATCTGTATGACTAGCTCTTGCAGTGACTCGAAATGTATTAAGGAATGGCACCAAAAAAAATGACCTTGTGTTGAATATAGATGGAACTGCTTCAGAAACGAAACCTTAATTAGTAATTTTCCTTCTAGCGATTGCCATCTCTTCACTCCTACAAAGTACTTAATTACAGTCTATATGCATTTTCTACGAAGACAATATTTCAGGCTTCCCACAGGGGTTTATTAATACTGATTTGATTGTGTACTAATTGTTCACTGTTCCGAAATTAGAACATGAAAGCTGTATTACACTAACCAGTAATATGTGTTGCCAAGATACATTGCTCTCTGTCTAAGTCAGTATAGCTAAAGAAACCCCCGGTTATATATCAACGTCAAAGTCTCGATATAACGTTCTGTGTTACATAACATTTATGCTTTATCACTCAGTATACTATCTATTTCGATACAATGTATCTCATTCTAATTCAACTTCGTTAATTTTTTCTTCATTAACATACAGTAAAACACTGATACCATAGCAATATTTAGTAGTGTAGTCTACAAATTAAATATTCTTGCGCTGCAACTTAATGGTTCCATTGAGCACAAACTCATATAAATTGTTCACATGTTCAAAATGTTCAGGAAGCTGATATTATGGTCATGTTGATAAATGTTTATCAAGCAAGATAATATCTTCTTTTCCTTTGAAGGAAAAACTCAAAAAACAGAGATATGCTCAAAGTTTATCTATAAGCATATTTACCCTGATATCTCTGTGATAAGTACAACATGTTTTAGACGAGGTGTTCCAGAAGAGACCCTCCGCATAAAGCTTGGTCAGTAGCCAATGGAAACTTAAAAGTACATAACCGAAGGAAAACGAATTGCCTTTAGACTTTTTTTGTCTGCAGATTACTATACAATACTAGGTGACGCCATGAAGTGTTTCCTAACTCGGAGTATCACAAAACACTTAAGTTGGATCAATATTGGGCTGAGTACTTGATCACTGACATACTGTGTAAACGATAATACGATTGTTTATATGGCCCTGTCCTCTTAACACCATGACCTCTTCTGTCGGAAGGTCAGGTATATCGCACGTGCTTCATGTGATACCGAGTCTCCTCAGAAACAACTCCCCAGGGAATAAATGAAATGTAGTCGATAAATTTATTTCTGCTGCAAGATAAGATATCCGTCCATTATTGAGCACACATAGATCGATATGTTCTTATCGCTTAACCTGCCTGTTTTTCACTGAATACGTCTATGTAGCATGTTTGCATATGACAGAGTGTACAATAATGTTATATATCCTGCAGCGTTTTATATCGGCTGCAGCAGTCGGAAATTAATCATGACGTCATAAAAGTAACATGGAAAATAACGTCATGAATTGAAAATTTTGTTCTCCACATGTTTACTTTAAAACTTGTCCAAATTGATAATAAACAGAATCTGTAATTTGTTTATATCTTATGTCTGATTTAATGAAACTCATGCAAATAAAATAGTTCATACTTATAGACAGAGATATTGGTCAGTATATACGCTTACACGTCATGTAAACTACAAAGTTAAAATAAGATACAGTAGAGCAAAATACTCATACAGCTGTTTCGTCCTTCTAGGAATCGTCAGTGATGCAAAGGACCTGAATTTTAAAACCTTGGAGGCGACAGAGAGGAAAATCCAAAGTCATAAAAAATAAAAGTGTCTGTAAATTTCAGGAGGTTGTCAAGTACATGTGTATATTCTGAACCGTGTCACCATTCTAATAAATTAAAGTGTGGCATGCAGGTTACGGCAAACCTTGGGGACTGAAAAATTCACCAGCAATGCCTGCCGCTTGCAATTTCCGTTTCGGGACTCTACAATGATTGAAGAGTCCTAGAAGGATGAAACAGGTGTGAGATGAGCTTGTATTATTTATTTAACATACAGAGTAAGTACAGCTCAACGTAAAATGAAAGGGGCTGCTTTGAACACCGATCAAAAATTTGGACGGGTTTTTAAAAAAAGTTTGAAACAGTCGATATTCGCAAAAGTAAAACCCGGAGATATAAGGTCATTAGATCAACCGGATTAACATTTCCGATAACGACTGACCTTAGACTAGGGACAGACACAAACCGGAAATTGTCACGGCTTGATCTATGTTAAAGATCCTTGTATTCTGGGGAGCACGGAAGGTGGCTAGCCCTTTCGCGACCTAATTACTGAAGTTATTCTGAATTCTTGGGGAGTCTTGTCGAAGATGTACCATGTGGTATAGCTCCTGCAGTGTTTTGCCAATATGTAGGGCAGAGTTTAAAGAATAACGAGAATGGTTCTGTTAGCACACATGTTGACATTTTGTTACGTGTCTCGTTACTAAAAGGTCATTATTTTGGAGATTCTCTTTTTCGATATTTTCGAAGACGGTTTAATATCACCAAACATAGGTATGTGTAAAATAATTAGAGAAAACAATGCTTTGTTGAATAACTTTCATGAAAAGTACATACACTTTGCTTTCGGTCCGTGAACATCTGAACCATCTAAAACTAAATACTATGATATAAACTCACTATACAGCCACTGATTTACCCAAAAAGCTTGCTACAATGCCAAAATGGAAAAGCATTGTATCCCGAATCTTAACATAATGCCGCTACATCGTCATATTTTTTAAAATCGTATATCAAATAAAAGTTTAGCATAATTATTATTTTTATCCAAACTGTCCTAAATTGAGTTCAATGTCAAACGGTCTATGTAGGAATAAAAAAGGGTTTTGGTGTTTGTTCTTTATTTTGGAGGTTACACGCCCAACAAACAATCGTGCCGTATGAGAGCAGTGAGAACACAAGGTACATACAATCAGCAAAGTTTTGTAAAAAATGAATATTTCTGTAACAATATCTCGACTATGTATACTTTTACGACATTTCATTTGCTTATTGTGTCATTCGGAGAAAAAAAAACAAATATAGTCATTATTAACTACATTCATCTGAAGTTTTTTCTGTCTCTGAGAATACGCATAACATTTCTACCATACCCATGCATTACCGAATTAAACCACTGTTTCAAATAAGAAATCAACGAAATAGTCTTTTAAAAATCGCTATGTCTATAAAGATGTCTTTTTGTGTATTCATTCCAGCGATTACCCGGTCTTGTGGTGGCATTAGAAGGCAGAAGAAAGTTAATATGTCTTTAAACAATAAAACCGACGACTGACACCATAAGGTTGGTTTGCCGAGTGCTGCATAATACCGCAGCCCGTGAGACTCCACAGGGGCGCTCACCAAGGTTAAGAAGATTGAAATCAAGTATTAAAATGTGATGACTTTTTTTTTAATTTAGATTTTCTAATTTCTTTAAACCATGGGGGATATTGGACGACGACAGAATCGAGTTCACCTGTACGCTTTAAAGATGTTTATATATACATATAAAAAACATGTTCCGTGGATATCGAGTTTGTAGCGTTTGCTATTTAATATAACTTGACCTTTTCCCAGATCTTCTGGTCCTCACTTTGATAACATGACATTACTAGGGTTGGTTCAATTACAAAGCATTCATTGTCGAGGAGGTATTTTAGGGTTTAACTGATTTTGGAAAGTTAATTATCACATCTAAATATTCACTTTTTATTTCACATCAATTGGTTGTTTAATTTTTAAAATGTATCAAAATGGTATTGACTTGACAAAATACAACACAGCTAAAAAGGAAAGAATATTAAAATCACAAAAGCGATGGTAGGAGCATTGATGTAGATTTCTATACTAACACAACGAGATATACAGATTGCAGGACCAAACCAATCAATGTGTTCTGTAAACAACCTGTGGTTTGCTGAGCTGAGGAATATAGTTTTAGTGGTGTGAGATACCGAATACCAAGAGGTATGTTTCCATTTCGAAACTAAGCTTGAGAAGAATAGACAGGTAAAAAGGCGTTAAATACACGTATGCTCTCAACGTTTCAATGTAGATACAGGTACATACAAAATGATGTATATATATATGTGTTGTTTAGAATGAACGCCACATCACTATTCCGGCCGATGTCTTCTTGTAGTTACAATTCCGTCCCGGCCTATGTCAGGAGTTTTTTATTTTAATCTATTTTGACATTCTTTTCTTCCTGTCGGAATTGATCATCAGGATTTTATCTTATTTTATTTATTTATTTATGTATTTATTTATTGTTAATAAAACCATTAAGGTAAGACATGCTTATTAACTTAACGAGATGCACGCCTGATTGATACGGTGTGCACAAATTCGAAACTTTGTTCTCGACCTCATATTAAGATACTGTTTCAACGGCTGTTTCTTATTCTGTTAACGAGTCTTTTCAAGTAATTTTGGACAAAGTTTTGCGGCATGTGACCACAATGTACCGTCAATATCCAGATATTTTAGCTCAATGTTCTTCGGTGAATCTAACTTGATAACTACGGTGTCCTTTTGTTCAGACAAAAGTTGTCATCTTACATACCAAATTATATTTATGATAATTGGTTTTTTTTTCTACAATGTATGTCTCAATCATAACAGGGACATATCAAATCTTGATCGAGAGACACGTGCGTTCAATGACCATTGAGAGACATTCAACCATGATTGGGCGGCACTCACATCACAATCGAGAGACATTCCCTCACGACGTGGAGACATTCATGATACAATCGGGAGACATTTACATCACGATCGTGAAACATTCCATCACGATTTGGAGGCATTCACACACACGATCGGGAGACATTCCAATGCGTTTTGGAGACATTTACACCACGATCGGGAGACATTCCAATGCGATTTGGAGACATTTACACCACGATCGGGAGACATTCCAATGCGTTTTGGAGACATTTACACCTCGATCGTGAAACATTCCATCACGATTTGGAGGCATTCACACACACGATCGTGAAACATTCCATCACGATTTGGAGGCATTCACACACACGATCGGGAGACATTCCAATGCGTTTTGGAGACATTTACACCACGATCGGGAGACATTCCAATGCGATTTGGAGACATTTACACCACGATCGGGAGACATTCCAATGCGTTTTGGAGACATTTACACCACGATCGTGAAACATTCCATCACGATTTGGAGGCATTCACACACACGATCGGGAGACATTCCAATGCGTTTTGGAGACATTTACACCACGATCGGGAGACATTCCAATGCGATTTGGAGACATTTACACCACGATCGGGAGACATACAAATCATGGACGAGAAACATTTGAGGTTTGGAGTCTTCATGTAGATGTATATAGAACACAATCTTGTTTTAATTTGAGGTTATCATTGAAACCAAGAGCTTATTTTTTTCTTAGGAAAAAATCCAAAATGCCAAAATTAAGTCTTGAACTGAAATCAATGCTAGTAGAAATTAGGATGGGTGGATTTAAGTGATCGCATAAAATGATAATAAATTTGTGAGAGAAGGTAAATTCATGAATGATTATTTTTATTGATTATTCAGAAATAGTGGTTTGGATTTTATCTAAATCCAACAAAAAAATCTGACAAGTCATCTAAGCGTGATTTAACCTCAAAATCGATACCACGTGGGAAAAATATGTTACTGTTTCTAAAATAATCATAGATACTAAATACTCAGTGACCTAGTTCGTGTTTAACTTACATTAAGTAAATAGACGAAGCATGTAGAGCTAATTATACATAAATATATAACGCTATTTTCGTACTTTTTACCGTACTTTCCTTTCACGAGAAGCTGATTTTATGAGTGTTATTTTCGTATTATATTGATGGAGTGGCGACAATCAGACTAGTGTGTCCCATTGTGATCTAGTACTAAGAGCAGAGAAATTATCGCTTAGGATGTCTCACCTAGTTAATGATCCGGAGTTTGTACATTATGTCTTTTATCGAAACCGGTTAATGAATGACACACTTGAATGACAAACGGTAACCGTTGTTCTAATCTTCGTAGTAAGTAATTTGAGCATGATCAAGAAGATCTGTGTAGAAATGTTTGCTTGATGTATAACAGTGTAAACATCAAATTATTAAGAGTAAATCAATCATACCTGTAGTTGTCTACCGACCAGTAAACCAGTACGAATTTTGCACGGGTTCTTTCGTAGACGATGTCTACCTCACTGAACATCATGCTGGAGATCCATCGCAGTATATCAAGAGCAGCTGGAGTAAATGATTCGCAAAAGAGACAATCACAGATAAATCACAGACAGGCCCGTCGTCCTTGGTAGTGATGAATGATAGAAGAGCTCTTTACTTCGCCACAAAGCCTTAATTTTCCGAAAACTTGTGACGTGAAGAAATTTGACGGATTACAACAAAAAGTATTTCCCTCTGAATTCTGTGAATCATAAAAAAAAACTTCTAAATAAGAAATGAACCTTTTTATACTTTTTTGATGCTGAAAAGATATATTTCAAAGTACTTTGATACATTTTCCAATGTGATAGGGGTCCTTCAAGGAATATCTTATCGTCTTTATGTTCATTCTATTTTTGCAAATCTTCAAACATATGACCGGTTTGCACATTGTACATGTGTTCGATTCACACGATACATCAATAATATTTTTTTATAAAAATGTATATAAATTATGTACGAAGTTTTTTTTCAAGCCTTGACGAGAAAATATTTCATAAAATCTTCTGCGAAATGAAGCAAATTTTTTGTGAGTTTTGAAGTAAAGTGAGAACGACAAAATCAAACAGATGGAGCCATTTTATTCTTTCCACTGGCAATACTTCTGATAACAAATCTATAATTAGCATTGATTCTGCTAGTGTTCTCAAAAGTCATTACTATTTAGAGCAGCGCTATAACAAGTTGATGGTGCTATAAGCATGTTAGATGGTCGATGACGCAGTAGTAATGTACTCGACTTTCACCTAGTCGTCCGGGGTTCGATTCTCGAACAGACGTGAACAGGTAAGGGTACACCAGCCTGACCAAGCGGGTTTTCTTAGGGATCTTCGGTTTCCTCGTACAATCAGATCCCGTTCGAGCATTCACCCTGGTCAACCAAGAGTGATTAGTATAAGCTGAAATAAGTTGCTTTACAAATGTTGCAAAGTTTGCATATATACTTTATCAACATGTCTGGGAGGTCATTACAGTTACCATTATCACAAGTTGATGGTGCAATCAGCATGTGTGGGAGGTCATTACTGCCTTAGTTATCACAAGTTGATGGTGCTATTAGCATGTGTGGGAGGTCATTACTGCCTTAGTTATCACCAGGTGATGGTGCTATTAGCATGTGTTGGAGGTCATTACTGCCTTAGTTATCACCAGGTGATGGTGCTATTAGCTTGTATTGGAGGTCATTACTGCCTTAGTTATCACAAGTTGATGGTGCTATTAGCATGTGTTGGAGGTCATTACTGCAATAGATATCACAAGTTGATGGTGGTATTAGCATGTGTGGAAGGTCATTACTGCCTTAGTTATCACAAGTTGATGGTGCTATTAGCATGTGTGGGAGGTCATTACTGCCTTATTTATCACCAGGTGATGGTGCTATTAGCTTGTATTGGAGGTCATTACTGCCTTAGTTATCACAAGTTGATGGTGCTATTAGCATGTGTGGGAGGTCATTACTGCCTTAGTTATCACAAGTTGATGGTGCTATTAGCATGTGTTGGAGGTCATTACTGCCTTAGTTATCACCAGGTGATGGTGCTATTAGCTTGTATTGGAGGTCATTACTGCCTTAGTTATCACAACTTGATGGTGCGATTAGCATGTGTGGGAGGTCATTACTGCAATAGATATCACAAGTTGATGATGCTATTAGCATGTGTGGGAGGTCATTACTGCCTTAGTTATCACAAGTTGATGGTGCTATTAGCATGTGTGGGAGGTCATTACTGCCTTAGTTATCACAAGTTGATGGTGCTATTAGCATGTGTTGGAGGTCATTTCTGCCTTAGTTATCACAAGTTGGTGGTGCTATTAGCATGTGTGGGAGGTCATTACTGCCTTAGTTATCACAAGTTGATGATGCTATTAGCATGTGTGGGAGGTCATTACTGCCTTAGTTATCACAAGTTGATGGTGCTATTAGCATGTGTTGGAGGTCATTACTGCCTTAGTTATCACAAGTTGATGGTGCTATTAGCATGTGTGGGAGGTCATTACTGCCTTAGTTATCACAAGTTGATGGTGCTATTAGCATGTGTGGGAGGTCATTACTGCCTTAGTTATCACCAGGTGATGGTGCTATTAGCATGTGTGGGAGGTCATTACTGCCTTAGTTATCACCAGGTGATGGTGCTATTAGCATGTGTGGGAGGTCATTACTGCCTTAGTTATCACAAGTTGATGGTGCTATTAGCATGTGTTGGAGGTCATTACTGCCTTAGTTATCACAAGTTGATGGTGCTATTAGCATGTGTTGGAGGTCATTACTGCCTTAGTTATCACAAGTTGATGGTGCTATTAGCTTGTATTGGAGGTCATTACTGCCTTAGTTATCACCAGGTGATGGTGCTATTAGCATGTGTGGGAGGTCATTACTGCCTTAGTTATCACAAGTTGATGATGCTATTAGCATGTGTTGGAGGTCATTTCTGCCTTAGTTATCACAAGTTGGTGGTGCTATTAGCATGTGTGGGAGGTCATTACTGCCTTAGTTATCACAAGTTGATGATGCTATTAGCATGTGTGGGAGGTCATTACTGCCTTAGTTATCACAAGTTGATGGTGCTATTAGCATGTGTGGGAGGTCATTACTGCCTTAGTTATCACCAGGTGACGGTGCTATTAGCATGTGTTGGAGGTCATTACTGCCTTAGTTATCACCAGGTGATGGTGCTATTAGCATGTGTGGGAGGTCATTACTGCCTTAGTTATCACCAGGTGACGGTGCTATTAGCATGTGTGGGAGGTCATTACTGCCTTAGTTATCACCAGGTGACGGTGCTATTAGCATGTGTGGGAGGTCATTACTGCCTTAGTCATCACAAGTTGATGGTGCTATTAGCATGTGTTGGAGGTCATTACTGCCTTAGTCATCACAAGTTGATGGTGCTATTAGCACGTGTTGGAGGTCATTACTGCCTTAGTTGTCACCAGGTGATGGTGCTATTAGCTTGTATTGGAGGTCATTACTGCCTTAGTTATCACCAGGTGATGGTGCTATTAGCTTGTATTGGAGGTCATTAATGCCTTAGTTATCACAAGTTGATGATGCTATTAGCTTGTATTGGAGGTCATTACTGCCTTAGTTATCACAAGTTGATGGTGCTATTAGCATGTGTGGGAGGTCATTTCTGCCTTAGTTATCACAAGTTGGTGGTGCTATTATTTTTTGAAGAGCATGACGTCAATCATTTGGTGACATTGCACAGTTTTTCACCTAGTGACAGTTAATTTGTTTTTAAAAACAGCTGGTATTTTACTGCTTTAACATAGTGTTACAAACAACATTACTGGTGATATTTCAGGTGTCCTTACCGGAATTATCGTTATTGTTCTAGAAGGGCAAGCTATCATGAAATATTTTTATGGCTAAAAGGCAGTATTATTTGCTTCAAGAGAAAGCGGTGAAGGCTACATGTTCTTATCGCGACATACACAAGTCCACAGAGTTGATGCCTAATTCTTACAGTTTGACGTTCATCTGTCAAAGTGTTTGAAGTATGGACTGTGTCATGTGTTTGATGTGACCAAACGAGGTGTCATTCTACAGTGTCGCCGGTTTCACATCACAGCTAGTATAATATAAACGTTCACGTGAGGCCTTGTCATTGGTTAAAGCAACCTTCAGATGACCTTGGCTGCTGTGAGGAAGTCAATTCTAACCCGAAATATCTACGCGGAATCCTCACTGACCTAAACGCTAGCGTCTATATGCGTGGGTCTGTGAGGTCACCTGCTTGTGAAATCAACCTGTCACTTATAGGGAAATTAGCAAATAATGACAACATTTGCAGATTTTTAATTAAGTAGTTAATGATTTTAACCTATTTTTTAAATAACACATAATTTGTATTTTTTTTTAACTTTATCTAGTACTTTTGCACTAATTATCTGGTCTCGCGAAATTCTTCGATTTTTTATGGGAACAGGTATATTTAAATGCTGTTTCTAAAGACCACCTACTTGGCTTCATCTTTTCACGTAAAACCCTATAACTATTCAATATTTTGTATTTACAATGACGGCTGTGTTTCTGATTACACTGTATCATAAGACTTTTTCCTTCACATCTGGTAAACAAAGTCTGCACTTCTATACCTTAATAAGCGTAACAGTGTCTAATTGCAGACTGGAAATAGTATTGCAAATTGAATTACCAGTGGAATACACGTTCTAACAAATCAGAACGAGGCGGTACAATGATGTTTTTTATAGTTATGTTACCATTAGGGGAAAGGCCGAGGGCTCTTGGAAGTACAGCGCGTGGTTTCATTCGCTTCGTTGCACCATAACATGTCATTAGGAATTCGTTTATTTCTCTTCTTTTCTTATGCTCAACGATAGCGATCGTGACCCGATCGATAACTATCGATCGATGAAAGCTGTAAAACTTAAGATCGATTGAACTCTGTTGATGGTCTTTCACATTAAAGGTTCGCGCGTGCTTCTTTAGTTTTTTTCACGACATTTTATCGTCAACGACATCCATTGGATCCATGGGAAATCTATAACAGGTTCTAAAACTTAGAAGACTGTGACCTGAGCACAGACTTCCAATTTTAAACAAAACAATGCACAAAAGCAAAAGGGTAGACATTGTGTTAAACTCACTTAGAGACCCAAAACTAACTTCATAGACATACCTTATGTTGTCCTCATTTAGAGACCCAATACTGATCTCAAAGACAGACCTTGTGCTGACCTCATTTAGAGACCCAATACTGACCTCAAAGACAGACCTTATGCTGTCCTCATTTAGAGACCCAATACTGACCTCAAAGACAAACCTTATGCTGTCCTCATTTAGAGACCAAACACTGACCTCAAAGACCGACCTTATCCTGTCCTCATTTAGAGGCCCAATACTGACCTCAAAGACATACCTTATGCTGTCCTCATTTATAGACCAAACACTGACCTCAAAGACAGACCCTATGTTGTTCTCATTTAGAGACCCAATACTGACCTCAAAGACATACCTTATGTTGTCCTCATATAGAGACCCAATACTGATCTCAAAGACAGACCTTGTGCTGACCTCATTTAGAGACCCAATACTGACCTCAAAGACACACCTTATTCTGTCCTCATTTAGAGTCCTAATACTGACCTCAAAGACAGACCTTATGCTGTCCTCATTTAGAGACCCAATACTGACCTCAAAGACAAACCTTATGCTGTCCTCATTTAGAGACCAAACACTGACCTCAAAGACCGACCTTATCCTGTCCGCATTTAGAGGCCCAATACTGACCTCAAAGACATACCTTATGCTGTCCTCATTTATAGACCAAACACTGACCTCAAAGACAGACCCTATGTTGTTCTCATTTAGAGTCCCAATACTGACCTCAAAGACAGACCTTATGCTGTTCTCATTTAGAGACCCAATACTGATCTCAAAGACAGACCTTATGCTGTCCTCATTTAAAGACCCAATACTGACATCAAAGACATACCTTATGCTGTCCTTATTTAGAGACCCAATACTGACCTCAAAGACAGACCTTATGCTGTCCGCATTTAGAGGCCCAATACTGACCTCAAAGACATACCTTATGCTGTCCTCATTTATAGACCAAACACTGACCTCAAAGACAGACCCTATGTTGTTCTCATTTAGAGTCCCAATACTGACCTCAAAGACAGACCTTATGCTGTTCTCATTTAGAGACCCAATACTGATCTCAAAGACAGACCTTATGCTGTCCTCATTTAAAGACCCAATACTGACATCAACGACAGACCTTATGCTGTCCTTATTTAGAGACCCAATACTGACCTCAAAGACAGACCTTATGCTGTCCTCATTGAGAGTCCCAATACTGACCTCAAAGACAGACCTTATGCTGAACTCATTTAGAAATGCGATATTGACCTTCAAACCAGTTACTTGCGTGTTTAATTTTGTAGGTTGGGTTTAATATATTTTCTTGTTGATTGGCAGACATTTGATTTAACGTCCTTTTAAAAGTTCATGAAGATGCAGAGAATAGCATGATATAAAATTAACTGCGTAGGTACACTATTATACTGACCACGGAAAAATTATGTCCTCTGAGGCAAAAAGCAACAAGCAGCAGTGATTAATTAATAATAACGACTCTGATTTGTCCCGGCCTGACGACAAAAATAACAAATAACCTTGCTTGGGCAAACCATTCAATTCCAAAGCCGAAAACAGAACATCGTATTTCAAATACAAAAGCAGCTTTAGGTCGAAGTATTTGAGAGCAAGCAAAAACCAAATCCCCACGACGAAACTAGTTCACATTAGCCGCCTCTAGTCGCCTCTGCCATGTACGAGAATGAAGAGCTAGTATCAGCTATTCTATTCCTTGAAAACAAAAATCAAAAATAGGTACAAATCCCGTAGGATCAATGACCTTTTTTCATTTTTTATTTTTTTAAAAGTCAAATGTTCAGTTCATGTGTAAAGCTACGTAAATGAGGAAAAAAACTGTTCAACTGTCATGTTGTTCTCCTATAATACACAATACTGATCTCTACCAATACTGTAACCACAAGTTCCTGCGATGTGTAATCGTGGCGGGTCTGGGCCGCACGTGAAGATGATGGTTACAATCTTTATACATAAAACGTGATTCTATAAAATCTTCAGATTTACGTGTCGGCCCTTTTACAATCTCTCAAAGCAATGCTGACATATATCTAAGTGTTTATGTATGAAAACAAACATCAGCGATACGATCTACTACTTCACGGAGGCGTTATTCCAACTTCCTTAGATAATTACATTTCGAAACGATACGGTTTCTGTTTCGCATCATGTTGACTCTCTCTTGACATTAGCAATGTATAAGTTTTTTTAAGGAACTTGGCTCGATAAAGTAGGAAGTTACATGTCATTCATTTGTCCTTTTTTATCAAATTTAACAATGTATCTACATAATATATTCAATGGTATTACTGTCTATGGCTACATTTAAGTGTGTTCAGTTTTTGCAGGTCATTATCAGATTAAAAATTCCCCTAAAATTGGGGCGATCACAATTTTGCAGGTCATTCCCCTATAAATTGGGGCGATCACAAAAAATCAGCATAGTTAACAAAAAAAAAACCTGACAGTTGTATAATCATAAGCCTATCAAATAAACAACTTGCCACAAAAAGCAAAAAGAAACTAGTTTTACAAATGCATGCAGTAACACACGTCATCCCAACCGACCTGTGTAACATTGTCACAACTCTTAATTTTGGCCAATCAGATGTCAGGAATTGGCATTCAGTGCGTTTGTATGCGAGACTAAACTTACGAAATCGATCCCTGTCCAATGACACACCCACATACCAAATTTTATTGCATTCAAACAATCTGACCAAACAATGTTGACCAATCATTGGCCAAAAATGACGGTCATTTTGTTGAAATCTGAAACTTAGGTTACGATAATGTTCGTTAGATGGACTTGATGTTAAGTAAGAAAAATAACAAAAACAATAATCACCCTCCGACTTTGCACTGAAATATATATATTATACATCATGTCTGAACCGTATACATTAACTTAATCCCTGTCGCGCGTCTTCCACGCGATGTCGCGGCGGCTGGATCGACCAGTTTATCCCGCGATCCCGCTACGAACCCACCGCGACACCCCTGCGATCCCGCCGCGACTATGGGCGACAGGTCAGCAAATCGGTTGCTTCCGCAAGGCTTGGGAGCAAAATCGCCTTAACTGTACTGTACGTGTATAGTATGATAATGTATACATTGCAGATTCACATTGTATATATCATAATTCCTTATGATCATTTTTTTTTTTTTTTTACTAGCTCAAAATATTTTTATGTTATACATTAACATTGATGGAAATCTTGATACCAATGACAGATAAATGGCTTTAAAAATCTACAGAAAAGAAAAAATTCAAATCTCAAAATAAAGAAATTACTTTACTGAGTGAATTAGGCAGGAAGAAAACCTTGATAGGTTAAAAGTACATGAAGCATATGGAATGAAGATGCCATTGATGAAAGTTTCTCTCCTCGTTAGGGATGTACATGAACCGTGAGATACGAGCGAAAGACAAAAGCCATACTACCATACGTACCGTCCTTGATGAAAGCTGGTGTGCCACGGCGGTATATTTAGGAGGCCACGGTAAAAAACACGTTTCTGTTGCCGAGATCAGTACTACCATTGGTATTTAAGAAAATATGTGCTGTTTCATTATTTGATATTGACGACATAATTAAATATGTTTACTGACGTCATACTTGAACGTATTTACAATTCAATTTTACTGACGTCATACTTGAACGTTTTACATTTCAGTTTTACTGACGTCATACTTGAACGTTTTACATTTCAGTTTTACTGACGTCATACTTGAACGTTTTACATTTCAGTTTTACTGACGTCATACTTGAACGTTTTGCATTTCAGTTTTACTGACGTCATACTTGAACGTTTTACATTTCAGTTTTACTGACGTCATACTTGAACGTTTTACATTTCAGTTTTACTGACGTCATACTTGAACGTGTTTACATTTAAGTTTAACGATCTTGTTGCTTTGCTTTGGATTTCTCTAGTCACTAACGCGAACTAACTCACATATTCACATTTAATATCTGTATTTTAGTGATGTTAGACGATTATTTCAGTATTGCGATCGTTGACGCCATTGAAATTTATAAAGTAATGACGTCATAGGTTTGTTTTTTGTCATGAGCACAGCTTAAACGTTTATTTTGTAAGGTTTGAGTACATTTTTATATAAGTCATGTTCTTCGTGTAATTTGAAAATTACGAACTAAAATAGAACACAAATTTCGTGACTATTATTCGATCGAACTTCTGGACAAAATTTAATATTTCTTATTGTTGTCGACGTTGTTGATGCCGGCGTCGTTGTTGTTGTCGTCGTTGTTGTCGTCGTTGTTGTCGTCGTTGTTGTTTTCATAGTCATCGTTGTTGTTACTATCAATATGAAATCATTAAGAGACTTTAAATGTTGTTATTCATGCTGAAACGGACATCACCTGCTATCGTGACGTCACGCTATTTAGTGTAAAGAACTAATGTATAGTGATATAGTGATAGATACGTATGGGAGATTTTATAATTTTTTGTTATTTAATATTTTTTTCTATTTTATGAAAACATTTAATGTTTTCCTTTTTTATAAAAACGTTTCAGTTTCAGCGTTATTTTCCTTGACTATGCAATACATCAACACATATTCTTACAAGAGAAATATCAAGATAGCCATTGTGTATGTTCTACCTGAAAAACACATCTAGGTGTTACTAATAGCCTTAGACTTAATTCTGAAAAACACAGCTGGATACTTTACAAAGTACCAGAGTGTTAATTGGCAGAGAGCACGTGTTTTGCCTCAGCTGTCAATAAAGAATTTGAAAGATGAAACTAGGATGAAAGTTACAATCGACACTTGTCAGAAAGCACAGACCTGCATTTCTTATCGGAAACACACAACGCGTCCTGTATGTAGCTCGGGAATGAGTTTTTACCTGTTAATGTTCCTGTAGTTAACGTACCACGGCTGTAGTTGGGGAGATTGAGAGGGACGCTGGTCAGTCAGAGAGTGTTAATGGCTTGCCGGTTCCACCTGATTTTATTGTATGAACATACTGACCAGTTTGTATAACCACTTTCGGAATAGATCACCAGTTCTCTATATCCCATCTGACATATTTGAAGCGCGATGTACTATTTCTTTAAGCCTATACTGTTGCTTAATGAGGTATTGATCTACGCTTGAAGTCAGATTCTTGTCATACTTGGAGATGTATTAGCTAATGTATATTTTCATATTCATTTCACCCTCCGTGAAATATATAAACGAGTTATATAAGTGGAACAATTTTTCGCCCCGTATTAATTTCTCCCTCCTTGTTCATGGACGAAGAGGTCAAAAAATTAATCAATGGTGAAAATTTCCAGGTATACAGATCTAGTGTATGATATATCATGTATATTTTTATGGTGAAAATGCATGTATTGACATTCAAATCTGACAGACATCTACCGCACCAGTGTTATTGATTCTCATGCTATGAAACCATTCGTTATTTTCTTACAATATTATTTATACACATCTTCATGTCAAAGATAACAACTGTTCAATTATTCACTGATGAAAAGGTACACGCCTTTGACTTCAGTTGATAGTTTGGTGTTCTGACGTTACGTCTTGTCTGCAATATGTGCATTGTCTTAATGAGTGCACGCAGCATGAAGCCAATGATTCTTTTCGGAATTGTTGATTCTGAAGAAATGATTTCTAGCATTTGGTTCCCCTGTGGGTTTTTGGGGAGCATTAACGTAGATGGTTAGGTTAATTATTCTTTGAAACAGAAGTACTTTTTTCCGTCAATGTGAAACATGCACTTATAATTACGTCACAAAAACAGATGATATAACAACGCCACAGAATCTACTGACGCCTACAACGATGTACCTCGAAGTTATGTGCATTGGTATAATTTCAATGAGATTTTGCGTCACAGCAAATTGTGTACTTCTAAAGACGTCACTTAGATAATTATATACTTTCACTTACAGTTCCAATGACGTCACAACGAAATATGTATACTTCAACTGAATGTTCTTAATTCATATACGTCACAACGAAAAATATATACTACTGACAAATGTTATGATGTCACAATCAAAACTGTCAGAAATAACAAGCGAGATTTTTTTCACGGAATATCGCCCTGCTTCGTTCTGATCATCAAGACATATAAAGCAGCGCAAACACACTTAGTTTAAACTAAACGCTGGGAAATTTATGTGGGAAACACGGATTAAACAATAAATGTAGTGTTTGTTATCGAAATTAGTTATCATTGATGATGATTATTTTTGATGAGTTTCAGTCATCGATTTTGGGCCTCGGTGATATCTGGTCGTTCTTTGGTTTTACCCGCTGGTCTTTATCAGCACCAGAGACAAAACGATGTACGTGGTTGCGAGATGCATTATCAGCGTTCATCGCTGTGTATCTTCCAGTCGTGCAGCATCAGAAACAACGGGCCTTATCATAGCCTATCTGGAGAGAACTAGTAGTATCGCACGTGCATGAACACGTTAACGCCCGTTTGAATCACAAACAGAAATATGATTAGGTCTTTCTAAACTTTGAGGTTACATTTGGTTAATCAATCAAACACAGTCACAAATTATCCACTCTGCGCCTGAAGTATTCTACCATGCTTTTGGCACTTCAGAAGAATCGAAATCAAGGTTACGACCGCACTGTAAAAACATGCACTTAGCTGTGAAGCGCTCGGCACAAACGTGTGAGATATGACAATTTACAGATGGGAAAATACACAAATATATAAACATTTGTACGTGGATCATTTCTTTTTTAGCAAACTGCATCAAAAGGGAGGTGCAGAAAAACAATCTGTGTTTATGTTACATGAAGAGAGAAGTCAATAATGGTGTATATCTAGATCAGACTATTTTGTACCGTTGATGTATTCTGAGATGTAAATCAGATTTATGAACGTGAGAAACTGCGCGATAGATGTAAAAGGTTACCCATTGTGTGTGTGTGGGGGTGGGGGGGGGGAATGCAATTAGATAAACTCTGATGATACCAATCTTTGACCGAACTAAGGCTAAATGTTTCACGTTATAGATACAGTTTCCTAAAAATACTTTTCAAAGTTTAACATACGAATTAACGGCTTCTGCTTACTCAATATGATCATCGAAGTCAGGTCATTATATCAGACAGAGAATAGTGCCTTTCTCAGGAATCCGAGGTATTTAAAACTGAACTCGGCTAGGCTCCCTTTGTTTATCTATTGTTTATTTTTCCTGTAAATACATACAGTTTGTTTATTGTTGTTTTACGTCATATTAACAGCCAAGGTCATTTAAGGACGTGCTAGGTTTGGTTGGTGGAGGAAAGCCGGAGTTCCCGGAGAAAAAATACATCGACTTGCCTACAACTCAATGCAGGTTTCGAACATGTGACCCGAATGTGGAGGGCTAATAGTAAAGACGTGAAATCGCCGTTTTTTCTGTTTTTTCTTCTTTTTTTTCGGGTGCATATAAATGCATACAAAAATAATTTCCTAGATAAATATTTATATTTATCATAATTTAAGAAGAAATAACACATTTGTCACTATCAAAATCGTAAGTCTAAATTGATGTAATGCCCGATTTTCACGTTCGTGTTACACAAGTCAGTTAGAGCACTGAACTCGAAGTTGAATATCCGAGGTGTTCAGTTGGACACTCCCTAGTCGTGGCGGTTTATGGTTCTCATGAAGCTGAGAAACGGGCCTGTCTTTGCTATTGTTTCTTTTTTGAGGCGTTTTACCCTAATTGCCCATGACGGCGTGCGACGGGTCTCTCGTATGTTGTTCAATGAGATAGCCACCAACACCTACAATGATACCCCGCCTCAACATAACCCTGGTTATTTATGGCGGGGCGATAAACGCAGCACAGAATATCCTGTCAAGTTACAGGGATCAACAACTCAAACATTATCATGTTGTTATCCATGGAACTACAGTCTCATTAATGTTTCTTTCAAGCTATTTACATCATCACTTACCTGGCTCGGAGAGTCCTTAAAGTGATGCCATTGAGCTGAAGGATGCCCCATTCGACCCACAGGGGCTTGTTTGGGCATCGGAAATATGTCGGTAAATTTTGCACTATACAAGCCACCTGAATATCACGGACACAGCAGGGCTGGCCAAGATTCTTACCTTTTAGTATCGATTTGCAAAATATCCTTCAGGACATCGATTCCATCCATGATACACATATATCAACTGTTCTCCAATCTCGTTTCTAGCAGAAAATCACTGAAGATAACTCCAGTTTCCTGAACAATCCGATTTGAAAGCGTCAAGCAGTCGTTCTACTAAGATAGTCAACAAGATAACACACAAGACACGATTATTTCCGCTTAGCAATCTGTTCAAAACACGATTGTATTTCTTCAAGATTTCATTTGCATTGTGTGTGACATTTATCTTTATTGTGATAATTATGAATGTTCTAGGTGACTTAGGCTCCACAGTGTCGTTTGTCGCTGATGTCCTTAAAAATCATGTTGCAGATATGAATATTAATTAAACTGTTGTCTTCTATCATTTTATACTGCCAACTACTGACAATACTTTTGCAATACGTTTCCTTCATTTAAAAATGATGGAGGAAAGACGGAGAGATGTTTTGATGACGTCAAATACAAAATTTTCGACGGAAATGAATTGGTCATCGTTTAATCCTCCACAACTACCGTACACAATATAGGATTGGTATGCTAGATAATGTTGGAATTCCGCGCGTGATTAATTCATGCACTGAAATTAACAAGTTTCCTGTTACTGCCGCACAAGGAATTTAGGAAAAGATTTCTGTTGGCCAATGTCAAAATCGATGGTCTAATTAAATAGATTAAATTAATTTATTGTTTGGAAAAAATGAAATGCACAAAAATACCATCTCAGTTTTCAAATTTGTCATATGACAGTAGATACTGTCCATTATTATTTTCATTCCTATTTCGGAAATATTTATTATCACTGACTGATCTCTTTAGAACGCCCTAAGCAAGAAAAAAGGATGGGAAATGGCGGAACACAAACAATTGTTAACAATGTACAGAGTTTTAATTGTATACAGATATAAACTTATATTACATAAACGCTTAACTAGGTTTAATACACTATATATTGTTTACTAGGTCATAGAGAGGTATAATTACACTGATAAGTAAAGACATTATATAAAAGTTTAACCAGGTTATAGAGAGGTATAATTACACTGATAAGTACAGACATTATATAAAAGTTTAACCAGGTTATAGAGAGGTATAACTACACTGATAAGTACAGACATTATATAAAAGTTTAACCGGGTTATAGAGAGGTATAACTACACTGATAACTACAGACATTATATAAAAGTTTAACTAGGTTATAGAGAGGTATAACTACACTGATAACTACAGACATTATATAAGTATTACAATAGGTTACACAGGGGTATAATTGTATACTGATAACTACAGATATTATTTGGGCGGAATATTACAGTAAAGCCATAAATGGTTAGTATGATACTGAGTCTTTGAAATAAAGAAAACGACAAAATATACCAAATTGCAATAACCATTATGTTGAAGTGTGAGTGTAAAAAACAACATAGAGTGTTTGTACTGCATAAAAAAAGTATAGTGTCATAGTTTTACTCTAAAAAAGGAGAATGTATAGAGCTTGGAGGAATGTCACATCTGTGTGAAAGTAGTATTTCACATAGAAATGAGCACTGACAGCCGGTCCCAGACAAATGACTCATTTCGGAGTGGAACCAACCACAATGTTTTCGACTTTATTATATTCAAGCATATAAATAATGTGTTGTTTTATATCCACATTTATCAACGATAGAATTGTTCTGAACAGTATTGATTCAGAAGTACCAAAGAGGCCGATACAGCCTCATCAATGGCCTCCCCGATATAGGAGAAGATGATGCATGGCGTCGATTCAAAGTTGAATGCAGCTTTCTCACCTTTTGTTGAAAACCATTTAGAAATAAGCAATTTCTCATTATGTTATATCCGTTTGTTACATTTTGTAATTCTGAAAGAGAAAAGCTCCCAGCTATGTTGATGAGACCATCATTTCGCTTCAAACACGTGCGTATACTAGTCAATATTGTAAACCATTATCAACAAGATATCATGTATAGACTACCCCAATGACATTTTACAAGCGCCTGTTTTTGTGCAGCTTAACACTGCCGGCGAAGCACCCTGTGAGGCAGCTAAAATGGGATATTTTATAGAAACGTATTTGATTTCTACACAGAACGCTTCGATAAGATCTATATTCGATCATTCACCTCGCTTGTTTCGGTTTTTATTTCCATTCAGGCATTTTCGTTACCGATTCTGTAGACAGATAAACATCTTCTCGTGTGTTATGATATGTTGACAATACAAACTGCATTTCATATTTTAATTTTGACAGTACTTCACTTTAGTTACTATCTCTCATTTCCGTACGGAATTTGTTTTCGTTGATTTCACAGAAAAAAAAGGAAAAAAGAAAGTTGAGAACCACGAAAATATATTATTTTTCATTATGTAGAGGTATTGGGAAATAAGTTTGTACATTGTACTAATCTGTTTTTCTTTTCTTTTTTTTTTTTTTTTTTTGTCAGAATTGATAAATCAAGGTTTTATGATCTTTCTCTTTCTTAATATATTAGCTGTTTCATATGACGTCACAATCGACGTCATTATATATCTTACTAATTAAGGATGAAAGATGACTATTTCTTCCTCCGTTCGAAGAATATTTCCAACCGGTACTATTGTCCCTGTAATATATTTTCCTTTTTTATGGAAGTTTATATTAATTCTTTGATAAGGATTTCTTGTAAAGCTTTTAATCAGTAAAGCTGGGAACTGTTTCCACTTGAAAATAAACCAAACACAGTGAAATTACAATATTGATTTATTAATACCTGGAGATCATACTCAAAATATGTTTCATACTTCTTTTTTTCATTTCTTGTGATAATGAAAGTTTTTGTTGAAATCAAAACTGATTAGAAACCTGCTTGAAGTTGTAGAAGAAGATTTAATATGTTGTACCGTTCGTATCTACTGGTATAGGGATGTGACAGGTACATAGTAAAGTAGACAGACCTTGAGTAGTTCTTTGGTAATACACTCTGGAGACATGTCTGTGTATAAAAAATCCAATACTTTCCGATAGAAACATTGCAATTCTAAAAAGACTGATTAAAAACGGTTCTGAACTTAGTACAAAAATGTGATGAATTTCTTTACTGCTCTGAAAAAACTGTTGAAGTACGTATGTACTATGAATACAATGAATATGATTCGAATTTTTACTAACAAGGTGTAATACGGCAAACACTGTTTTCATACAATTTCGTTTGATAAGTCTTAATTATACATTCAAAAACAGATCAGAAGGTCCTACTGGATTTACGGTAGTTGCAAAAGGAAAAGGTTAGAAAGACGGTATAATGATCGAACGCATTAAGTATTGCCGAATATTCTTGCGTGGAAACGCATCATTGTGCCCTAACGCCATATTGCACCAAACAGAACTAGAGTATAGATGTTAGTCAAAACTTATTCCAAACATATCTTTATTCAAAAGCAAGGAGACCTTACTGCTGCTAACTCTGCATATTCCCTATATCTTAAAACATGTATGGTGAAGTCGTAACTGAGTTCTTAGAACCTTCAAAAGACATTAAAACACACGGCATTAGAGAAAATGGACCTCAACATAAAGGTTAACGGATGGAGCAAACATCCACCATCGTCAGCCATTGTGGTGAAGGCATGCATCTTCAACGTAAGGGTTGTTAACACTATCCACTGTATAGGACTAACAGCTCATTTGGGAAAACAACATTTAGAAGCTGTTACACTATGGGGTCCTGTTTGAAGGACTAAAGATCCTTGCTATTATAGAAAAGTTTACCCAGACTACCGATTTGTTCAAATTCTAGTTATTGTCGGAGCTTTGAGTAATTTAATGTACACTAAAATATGTTGTGTTTTCAGAACGTTTTCGTGTTAGTAAGGTTTCTTGTGGCACACTTGAGAGTATGAGTACTATTTTGCCCTTTGTCAATTTCAGCTTGTTGGAGGTTCTCCAGACGCTGATGTCCAACAAGCACGCTTTCATTCTGACTGAGAAATTATGCCAGTTGTCTCGTTGTCTGATGAACGACTACACCGGGGTATCGTCCTTCTAATAATGATAGGGATAGTTTCTGTCTGCACGAAATACCTTTAAATAGATTGGGAAAAGTACTTCCCCGGTTCCATCATCGATATTTGCATACCAGATACGTTGGTGGTTGGTAATTCTGTATAGTTTAAACATTGTCGATATTGATAAAGTTTACGGGGAAGTTTTACAAACGTTCTAATGATCTCGTTGAGAAATAATATATTTCCTCGTGCAATAACAAGCTGGACGTGTTCGATGCTCATTGGGAGGACTAATGGTTCTGTTGATGTTTACATTGTTCTTATTTGGGAACTTGACATTATTTACTTGATTTGACTAAGATTTACTTGGATGGTGTCGGCGACGAAGCAGAAGACGCTTACTCATCCGAAACACCTGATCTTAATATTTATGCACTTTTTCTAATGCTTTGGAATTCTTCAATTTTGTTCATGTTTTATTGAAATATCACACAAACACAATATGAAACTTGTATACATACAATACTTCCACCAAGAGGCTATGTACAACCAAAATATTTTGAGGAAATATTCCTGGCTTTCCGAACACTTTTAAAAGAAAATGGTCTGACTTTGACTCCTCATTGAATTACAGAACTTGTAAGCCATCACAAATAATAATGAAACTGATCATAAATAGATTTAGTAACATATTCATTTGATCGCAGCTGGATTAGAATAGTTCGATGGGAGTGTAAACATGTATATCGGGACTGCCAGTGGGCATGGTTAGAGAGATATTATTCATCTATTGAAAGTTGTAAATATAAACAAATGATGAATGCATGCATTTACCTTCCTGTTTCGATATAGAGAATAAAAAAAAACAAAAAATACGCCAAGCTAACTAACAACATGCATTTCATGATAATAGTGTCTACTTGTGGCGTACAGTCATCGTTTTTTTGAAGAATTTTGAAGTATTGTGTAGAGTTAACAGGCATGCCAGTTCAGAAAAGCAAAGCATTATGGCAAGGGAGCAATTTTAGGAAGCGTTTTACAGACATATGAATCTTTGAGCGGGCGAAATTTTACTACCGACATTGAACTGTAAAAGTGCTTAATGGTCGTAACAAGTTCTACATTTGAGCTCCATACCTCCCACAACCAGACTTGGTAATCAAATGGTAATGACATATTCGTGGTTTATGACATTTACCTTATTTCAAGTGTTTGTTCAGTTTACCATGTTTTCACCAGTACGTCATTTCACTGCTCTCCCACACACCAGGAATGTCACGGCTAAGGTTTTTGGTCGTTTCCTTTTTTTCTAAAAGACAATCAAGTTTCCTTCAATATGTTATATCAGGCGGGCGTGACGTCATAATTTATCGCCATATTGAAAATCGAAACTCCAAGACAGCAAATATTTGCGTTGAAAATCAATCGTTTTGTCGTATTTCTCGCCTTCTTCAATGACGATAAATGACAACATTGATCTATTTACTTATCTTAGAAATCTAATGTGGGTGTACATTACGCACTAAATGTCCAACCAATACCTATTATAAATAAAAACAGACTTAAGTTACAATGTACATTCTATATCCGGCTGTATCGTAATACATCTACTTGCGGTATTTGAATTTAATCATGTTTGAATGTTTAAGATATTTCATTTAAGTGACAGAAATGAAGCCATGAAACGGACAATTTAAAACTTTATACTTTATATCGATTTATAAATGTGCATTTAGGGAGTGGCTATTACATAAGAAGAATCAGGTTTGGTATTTTCTTATTTTTTTTTATTACCGGGATGTCACGCATTATATATATATATATATAGGAAAGAGTGAGAGACTTGTTTTCGTGCTAATGCCGTTATCATCATCATCATCATCATCATCATCATCATCATCATCATCATCATCATCATCATCACCTCCACCATCATAACCATTATCCCCGTCGTCATCATCATCATCATCATCATCATCATCATCATCATCATCATCATCATCATCATCATCATTAACATCATCATCATCATCATCATCATCATCATCATCATCATCATCATCATCAAAATCATCGTCGTCGGCGTCGTCGTCGTCGTCACTGTAACTGGTGTTCATATTTTATCTTTGCGGCGAACAATGACAAAAAGTGAGATACGAATATAAAAAAAAAGAATAAAAAAAAAACAGGGAAAGAAAATAAGTGGTTTGTTCGATTTCATAGAAATGTAATACACAAAAAGATCAGGCACCACTTTTGCTGGAGCTCGACTGTGACAGTTGTAAATTTGTTTTGTATTAAGCATGCGGTACACTAATGGCCTACAACACCAATATCCTGCGAAAGAGAAGGTTTAATCCTTTCTGTACAAAACCCTATCAGGGGTTATAATAAAACAAATCCCAGAGGAGAACAATGCAAAGATATGAAGTATTTATCTGTATAAAACTAGAAATCAATTATCCAACATTTATCATCTTCACAATAACACATCATATCAGGTTGAGGCAGTGTATGTTGACGTCACACTAATTATTATTAATGACATCGCAATAATATTATGATCACAGGAAGCGCACTCTTTGTTATAATAAAAAGTACTTATATTCATCAGATGTTATATTCCAAATCATTGGTATTCTCGACCACTTTAGCAAATTAAATTAATCGAGATAAAACCGAAACTGAAACAACCGGAAATGAGATTAGGATGTCACAAGGTTATACTTAGAATTGATACACAAAGACAGAAATGGAAATTTATTCTGCAATTCATTTCATTTACAACGACATAAACATCGATATTGTAAGATTTAGTCCGTCTCCATGATCTCAAGCCATCTCAGAATTTACCGAGCATTTGTGTTTCGTATCTCTAAAGCTGATATTTCCTAAGTCGATTGACGTGAAATCCTGAAAAACAATTTGTTCAGATAAGTATTGAAAATTTAAATACATTCTCCTCGTTTAAGATTTTTAAAATTTTAAAATTTTCTTATCATGTTAGAAGTCCTTAGAATTGACTTAACGACATGTTGTAGAAACATGTTTATTGTAACGTCGAGCGTAAACATCAAAGCTGGTAGCAGGAAAAATCAGTTTGTGCTGTGCACATTGCATGATTGTACGAGGCGATTAAATCAGGGTTATACATCACTTCTCTTCCGCCTTCAGAAGTTCTTTCATCAAAATGTCTCCCTTAACATTGTCTCACTTTAGCGGTCAGCTATTTGTTCTCATTCCCCAACACACATGATTAAAACAGGCATTTAATGCTTCTTGTTCGAATCTGACCTTAGAGGGTGCATATGAGGCAAACAACAGGCTCATTTTGATGGCTGTATAGTGAGCATAAGATACGTCATGCAAATTTGCGACCTAATATTTCAGTGATGTGGCGATATAAATGGCCTCTAAGTTTGTCCCATTCTTTAAGCCACGGTTGATAAATGACCTAAAGGTGTTACAAGTACGAATGTCTTAACCTAAATCAAAGTCAACGTGTGGAGAGTAATACTGGTCAGTCCACCAATGTGTGATACTAGTCAGTCAAACATTGTGTGATGCTGGTCAGTCAAGCAATGTGTGATACTGGTCAGTCAATGTGTGATACTGGTCAGTCCACCACTGTGTGATACTGGTCAGTCCACCAATGTGTGATACTGGTCAGTCAAACATTGTGTGATACTGGTCTGTCAACCATCGTGTGATACTGGTCAGTCCACCAATGTGTGATACTGGTCAGTCAAACATTGTGTGATACTGGTCAGTCCACCACTGTGTGATACTGGTCAGTCAAACAATGTGTGATACTGGTCAGTCCACCAATGTGTGAGACTGGTCAGTTCACCAATGTGTGATACTGGTCAGTCCACCAATGTGTGATACTGGTCAGTTCACCAATGTGTGATACTGGTCAGTCCACCAATGTGTGAGACTGGTCAGTTCACCAATGTGTGATACTGGTCAGTCCACCAACGTGTGATACTGGTTAGTCAAACAATGTGTGATACTGGTCAGTCCACCATTTTATGATACTTGTCAGTCAAACATTGTGTGATACTTGTCAGTCAAACAATGTGTGATACTGGTCAGTCAACCATTGTGTGATACTGGTCAGTCCAACAATGTGTGATACTGGTCAGTCCACCATTTTATGATACTTGTCAGTCCACCATTGTGTGATACTGGTCAGTCAAACAATGTGTGATACTGGTCAGTCAAACAATGTGTGATACTGGTCAGTCAAACATTGTGTGATACTGGTCAGTCCAACAAAGTTTGATACTGGTCAGTCAAATATTGTGTGATACTGGTCAGTTCACCAATGTGTGATACTGGTCAGTCCACCATTTTATGATACTTGTCAGTCAACCATTGTGTAACATTGATCAGTCCACCAATGTGTGATAATGGTAAGACAAACAATGTGTGATACTGGTAAGTCCACCAATGTGTGATAATGGTAAGACAAACAATGTGTGATACTGGTAAGTCCACCAATGTGTGATACTGGTCAGTCAAACAATGTGTGATACTGGTAAGTCCACCATTGTGTGACATTGATCAGTCCACCAATGTGTGATAATGGTAAGACAAACAATGTGTGATACTGGTCAGTCCACCATTGTGTGATACGGTTAAGCCCAATAACATTATGCCTTTGGGGTTTTTTTTTCTTTGCCAGGCACGTATTAGCTCCTGTGTTTGATATGGTATTGATACGCGCGGACAAGACTGTTGTGTCGTAAGAACAAACAATGTCAGTCGCAATATTTATCGTACGTTTGTAGTTATGCAGTTTTGTTGTGAATTCAACAAAACAAATATTTTAGAGTCAATACGCTATTCTACATTATCAAAATATACCATCAATAACCACGCGCTGATCACGTGTTGAGAACACGCGCTGTCCATGTATTGAATGAATATTAGACTAATTCCTGACAATAACGCGAGACCAAATCTTGACAAGGAAATCGCTCTATTGATTGAATTCAAACAAAAACATTTTACAGAGAATACAACTGTCGATATTTCTAAACTGTAAATTCAATCTTGATTATAAAGCCTGCAGGTTGTAGTTGCGTATCCAAAGGAACTCTTGGTTTAATTTCAAAATTGCACACAGGGACTGTATTGATTATATCTATATACATGTACTATATGACTGTGTATGTATAACCAGTCCGTCGTCTCCTGTTTGTCACGATACAGAGGTAGACATTTCAGTTTTCTGTTCATAGTTCAAAGATCATTCTGGTCGATAAAGGACCTAAGTGAAGAGAACGCCGGTACACTGAGTTGGGTGTCGGGTAAGCAGTGGTCATGCAGTCATTACCTTAACCTAAGCGTTTGGGGTTCGATTACCAAAATATGGTCACACATGCCCGACAACGTGGGTTTTCTCCGGATACTCCAGTTTGCTCCCACCATAAGACCAATTGCATGATTCCACTTGGCCAAACGAGAGGGGTTTTTGGACATCGTATTGTTTTAAAGTTGTAGTGAAATAAATAAAGTTTATTTCTCTCTAAAGTGAAGAGAAACCTTGCTTTATGTACACATTTACAAACATGTGTATCCATATCTAATAAACACATGATCCAGCAGCATTCTGAAGACTACGATCCTTTGTAATACCTTTACATCGTTGGACCTGTACTTTGTCTTTTGAGGTCAAAGTTGAAACTATCAAAGGTGTATGTATCCCCTTGAATCATGTAAGACCTTGGGTTTTTGATTACATGTATACGGTATTTTTCTTATTTGTCTCTATTTTGTTTACATGGTATTTGTGTGGTTTATTAATTCTGTCTTTGTTTTTTAATTTTTGTTATATTGTTCATGATTATTTTTCAGTGTTTAATTATTTTGCTTTTGCAAATACCAGAATCATTAAAGTTGAATTCTTTAATAATGATTTATAAGGAAATGTCGTTGAGTGTTTGTCATCCATGCAGCAATCTGCTACTAGTACTCGACAAAGCATGAGTCATACGCTGGCTTATTCCAAGCTTGGTTCATTATAACGTAATCGGGTTGTGTATGGAGTGATGAACCCGCCCGACATTACGTATACATATCAACAGGCCTACATAGACATTTTAGAAAAAAATGGATAAGGTTGTCTTGCTTGTAAATATATTATGATAAAGTGGGAAAAAAAAAACGTATTTTTGCATTTTCAAGGTCCAGTCTATATTAGAAATTTTGGTTAAAGTATCATCACTGCCTTGTCTATCAATTCATTATTGTCTTATTCACCCCTGGGTTGAATAATGAATTCATTTATTCACTCTTACACTGATTCATTTATTTGTTTGCTCAGTCATTCAATTCATTATTCACATAATTGTTATAAAATGTAATAATAACTTTTCTAAATTAAAATGTAAATGCCTAGGAATTGTTATTAAAACGATGACGTCTTAATAACAATGACGTCATTGATCATTGCAACGTTGGCAACCACTGACTATCCCCTATTAAGGCTATTATACTCATTCCAAATTGATACTTTACAATCAATTGTTATCAATATTCATATGATTATTTAAATATCGGTAAAATTATTCATCTTTTTTTCAATTGACATTCATAAATGATATGCCAGACAATATTGACATTATTTCTTTCCGTGACTTCAAATTGTTTTCTCCCAATGAATAGCGTAAATATAGGCACTGAACAGCTGGCGTTCTGGAATATTCGCTTCCTGTTGACATTGTCAATATCAGTTTGCTTCCATATTGATTCATGAATGTTAACTGAAAGCAGTAAAACATTTGAAAAAGAAAAAAAAACATTCCCTGTATTTGCATATTGCATTATGAATGCAATGAGAAATAAAAATGTTGCTTAGTGGGGTTTTTTGTGTATTACCAAGGAAACAATATTGACTGAACAGTAGTCTTAGTTACTTGAGCGATTGATTCAGTGGTAATTCAGAAGGTTATGTGAAGCGGACTGACAAGCGTTGCATTGAAAATGATAAAATCACAAGAATACGGATGATCAACACTAATTTCTTTGTTAATACAGTCAAAAGTAAAACGAAGAATCTATACATAGTTTCATGTCATTTTTTTATTCAATATACACATCTACACAAATGTTATTTTCAAGACTGATGTTGTACACGTATATGACCCTTACACGTCTCGACCTAATAATCAGGATTGCATGTCTATGAGCAATATATGAATATAAATATCCCAATCAATCCACATCGGGGGTATTTTTCTACGCCCCCATCATCATAAAACTATGACTTAATGTTATTTTAATTTTTTCGTGCAAAATCATTGAGGGTTATTTTCGATTGGATATCCTATTAAAAATGCCTCTACTTTGATGTTTTTGGCAGAGATTAGGCTATATCATAAGCACAATAAGAAGACAAATTATCATTCATTGGAAGATAAATGTCTTCAAATGTATCATTAATAAATGGATATATTTTCTAGTTTGTTTAGACGCCACAGATCAGAAACCTAATGTCTGATACAGTATATTAAATGTAAGTACACCCGCACTTACCTGTTCTTTATAGGTTTCTTTGTGTTTTATAGTCTTTTTCTCTACTTACAGAGTAAAACGTCTTCATAACAAACAGGTTGCCATGGTGAATAGAAAATCTATTGAAAAAAACAAAAAATGTCCCGATTCTGCAGGGAAATGGGCAGTTTTAATTGCCCTCTACGAACGTGCAGTGGATTACAACAACACACATAGCCCAGCTTTCAAATGTCACTTCGGCAGAAAAACACATGATAATGTTGAATTGTATATGTCGATATGTAACTGTTTATCTGTCATCGTTTATTTAAAGGGGCACAATAGACCCGGAAGAGCAAGTTCGGGTAAAGATGCGAGGAGTGGGGTTCGATCCCAGCTATGGAAGCTTAGATCGCAGTCCGGCCCGTGATGTCATGGTTTATCGATGATTTTTTTTACGCCAATTGAAGTTTAGATAACACGCAACGGGCCTCCTGCATGTTGTTCAGTGAGAAAACCACCAAATTCCACAGGGAGATCCTGCCTCAATATGACCTTAGTTTATCACGGGACGATAAATTAAGCAAACAAACAAAATATCTTCACTGGTTATAATATTTTGTCTCTGGTTACGTCACAGACCATGACATGTCTCAGTGCCATGCACAGCAATGTCATCGTCAAGATATAAAACAACATTGTCACCAATGACGTCATTTGTACATCAAGGTAGACACAATATCAGCCCAGATTAGCGAAACCAAACAAAATTCGGACTTATCACAACTGCATGTCAATCCATTTCCCATTTGACTTTTTATCAACCTTGACCTAACAACTCGTCAGAATCACCGCGACAGATATTTCACCGCCTTATGTCACGGCTATGACAATTGATGGTGAGTTACATGTTCTACACATCACGTGATGTACGTTCTACACACCTCCATGTCGTATGTCAGGTGACTCATAGGTAAAATCAATTTCTGCAGTGGAACCCGGCGTCATTTTCCAAAAATAATTTGCTTATATATCGAAATTTTTCAAAAAAGTATTTTACAGTCCATATTTCATTGTCGTTTTTTTTATGAATGAATAAAAATTACTTACAGTGCGTATACCATGAACAGTATGTTACCATTTCAAATTTCGGCTTAGTTCGGATCCGATAAAAAAAAACACACACATACACAAAGAAGCAAGCATTCTGATTTAAAACTATTTCATTTCTATATACCTCGTGATGTTCGATGTGTAATGCTGCATACGTAATGATATGACGTCATAATGAGATGACGTCACTTGTTGATGTCTACAACCAATATGTTGAAATCTGGTTCTCGAGAATCCTAAAATTTACCAATTTGTTCTTATCCTCCTTGTAAAATTGTTCAAGATTTTCTGTGTATATCTTTCTTCTAATTTTAATTTTTCGCGTATCATCGGTTTTGTTAAAGTATACCAGTAATTAGTGGTTGCTTTCGTTTAGAATTCTCAAACTCACCATCTGCTTCCATTTATTCTTATGAAATTAAAACACGTTTCATCAACAGCTTGTACTATGCGAGCCTTTGATATGAAGTTAACACGTTGTGTATATTGCGAATGTTTAAACGTACGTCTGACTTAGTATAATAAAATTCAATTTTATGACTTCCTCCTTCAATACAAAAGCATATTTTAATAAGTTGCAATAACATGTGGGTTTTTTCGGCAAAACACGTGTTTTAAAGTTGACACATATGGCAAATTTAATTGTTGAAACAGGCCATAAAATAAACGAGATCATTTAAATATTTTGATATCTTCATTCAATCGTATGTAAATATACCTGTGTGATCACATCGACAGTTAAAACAAGAAATAACGATAATATAGCTAATACTCTTTGAGTTTTTAACTCCGGCTTTGCTTGCCGAGTTAATCGTCCAGTTTGCAATCTGGGCCTCTTTGAGGTGGAGAAGCCTTGTAGTAACTGTTGCCTACTTTTAGCTCAATGGTCATACCTTACACTGAATGGAAACAGAATTAAGGAAGTGCCAACAAATCAATAAGTTATCCGAACAGACAGCTGCTCTGATTAATACAAAGAGTAAATTGACGAAAACACATTCGATTACGTACTTTCTAGTGGCTTTTCCGATGCCTCAATGTCACCTGACGATCATTCCAGTGCACCTGTACCACGTGGCGCCCCAATCATACGTAATTACAGTGCTTCTGAATGTACTGATCAGTTTACCTCCCACATCTCCGCCCCGCGCCACCCCACTCATCCCGCTTTAATCTTGCTTTCTTCTGACTTATCTGTCCTTCTTTGCTACTTGCACTCTTCAAATATTTCAAGCTTTACAAATTATTGATTAGCTTAGAACAGCTGAATCGAATCTCTCAAACAAACTCTCCACCAAGGTCAAAACATGTTGTTACAAGAAACGTATTAAAATTCGTGAAAATCAGTGTTTTGATTACATTGAAGGTCATTTCAAACACAACGAATATCAGAAGATTTGTTAGTGAAATCAGAAGTAAAACTATCGTTTTCACGAACCTTTTTTCTAATTACTTCTAGTTTTATTTTTCGATTCTTTTTTCGACTAAACTTTAAATTCAATTTTTTCAGGGATATATACAGGCTGTATACTTAATAACGTCGAGAAATATCCACAAGAATGTTTGAAAAAAAATCTAGGTAAATCCATCTCCGCGCCCACGCGCCGGCTTGGCCCCTTTTCCCGCTCTTACCACGGTAAAGAAGTGGCTAATGATGCTAGCAAAATAACAACTCGGTAAAAAGATTTTTTTTTGTGCTGGCTTTATCACCTGATAATCAAGGGCTTTTTAGAAGCTAGAGCAAAATGTAATAGTAGTTTGCAACCTCAATGAACATCGTGCGAGAGGACCATAGCGTGCTTCCAAGAGCAGATGATATTAATAAAGAACACACCGCCACGACAGCAGAGAACGGTCTCTTCCTGGTCTTCAAGGTTAGGGATCGGACCGCACGCGAGAGATGTGATTAGTCCATCGCTCTATTGACGTCAGAAGCTATCGCGGGCACTGATCAGATTTTTTTTTAAAGAGTGAATGAATATGTTAAAGTTATTTTTCTTCACTATGAAATTCCTGTTATGAAAATTTTCTCTTAACTTGCATGTGAATGTACATTTCTACTCGATCGAGAAAACACCATGTGATATGTTTCCTCAAAACACGAATCATAAACATCGTTTTGTTGGATATTGTCTGAAGAGACGTCACAAAGGAACATTACTATTACGTTACATGAAATAATGAGTCATCTTGTGGTATGGCGTCATAGTCAGCAAAAGTAACACGAAACGCACGTGCATGTAGGTAACCGTGTGGTACGACGAAGATGTATGTCATGACATATTTTATCAGTTACAAGGGTTTTTTGGTGGAGGAGGGAGCATGTTGGAAGACGTCATAATTGGTAATTAGTTACATGAAACCAAGAATAGCTTCGTGATGACGTCACAATATCCATCAAGTTACATAGATGTGTCTGCATTCTTGTGGTTCTGCGTGACGTCTCACGCGGTTCTGTGAAATGTACAGGTATTTTTGTCCTCTTGTGGTATGACGTCACGATTGGTATTAAGCATGTGGCCAATCATGTGACATGTCGTCATAACTAGTATTCATCTTTATGATACATGTCCCTAGACGACACCTCACATTATATCCAATTTGATGATGAAGGTCTGTCGATATATTACATCTATATGTACTACATTTTACGATCAGTATCGAGATATCAAATAACAGACATGCACATGTAACTCCACTCTGTTTTTTTCGAATCCGTCAATCTCTGGTCTGCAGAGAATTACAAAGGTCACGATACACACACTGTGATAATACATTACATTAGTGTAATGGCTGGCCTTATTAACACGTAAACGTCACGCGAACAAATATTGATATCTCCCATGAATGAAGTTTAAAAAATCTAGCCAGCTTTAAAGTACATCGTACACATAGCGCCACCCGTATTTAATTTATTGTTTAAGTCTTTGTTTATTTACGTCAACAATCAAATAGACAAACAACATTATCTTATCAAAATCAATTGATGATTTTTTTTAGTCGGGGTTTTTCTAACGTGGCGTCTGACACGTAGGTTTCATAGTGTCTTAGTGTTAATTTTGTGAGTACATCAGCTATCAAAAGTAAAACCCGGCATTGAATCTAGAATGGAGAAGACAAATTATAGTACATTCACATGAAGGACAGCAAAAATAAAATAACTCACCTGACTAGGTAGCGAATAGCGGTTTTTTCCCATTACACAAAAACCAAAACTTTCCAACGCATCCTTTTTGTCATTTTTTTTCTTTCTTGATCTTTTAGGTAGAATGCATTGTTGCGTGAAGTCACCTCTCGAAATCTCCAACGATACAGTTCCACACGTGATGTTCCTAGAATTCACAAGTATAGGTAAATATTGTATATCCCAGAGAAAATGTGTCACTTATAGCTGATGGAAACCACACACAGATTAGCTCAGAACGATCCGGGGTTAAATAACACACAACGAAACAAAAATATTACATCTCTTCACGCACGCAGCAGGAAAATCCTTCTTAATGATTGCGAAGTAGATAGTGTAAATATAACGAATCCTGTTATCGAAACACAATTATACAATAGTTCTATGTCCTTGGTACACTTATTGTATTATTTGACACAGTATGCCATATTTCATAAAAAAATATTGCATATATATTTCCACAATCTTTTTTTTCGATAATTAATCTGATTGATTTACATTAAAATTATATTTGTATTCGGATTATTCAACAAGTTCCGCTACCTTTGGACAGTAAACCCACACTCATCCGAGTAAAACGTAACTACTGAAATTGATTACTCCTGGCTGTTCTCCTAGCTACGGGCTAGGCGTCCTTTGCAACGCGAGTCTGCGCTCACTGATAGGCCTATTGTTACATGTAGCTAGCGAAGAGGTTTCCGTGAACCACTGCACAATGCTTAGTAGCATTAGAGAACCAATTTATATGACAAATAGAGTATATAACTGCCTCTACATGGCAAGTTTGCTATTAAAACATACCTACGCAATGCATATTTCCCACACCTATCCTACATAAGTTGTAATGACGTCACGATTCTAGTTGTTTCGCTCAAAGTTACGTTATCAGATGGGGGACGAATTCTTCAAAATTAGTATTAATATATTTGCTATCGTATGAGTATCTGACACTATATTCAATGTATTTGTTTATTTATTTTTTTTTTAAATAATTTGTGCTATGTTTGTTGTATCACGTGACATTGTTGTGTCACATCTTTGTATATCTCTTTGACTTAATATCTAAGTCAAGTGTCAGTATCACGTGACTGTGTCGTGTCTTGTGTCAGTATCTCTTGCTCAAATTCGCACAGTTGTATCAGCTGTCAATATCACGTGACTGAGGTTCTTTTCTGGTTACTGAAATGTGTTTCTGGTGTCAATATGCCACGTGACAGAGCGTTGTCTTCATTAGCAATATGTTACCTATTGCGGTTTGGTTTCTCCTAATTAAACACACGTCAGAACATGATATAAGCGTTAAAAATTCCAGTTCGTTTCGCTCTGGAAGTTTGAAATGATATGAGTTGATACAGAACGATTGCATTATATTCTAATTCTCTGGAGGCGTGCTACAAATCCTTTGCTGCGAATGATAATGGAAATTTCAATGAAACCACATTTTACACAGGGTTAAATGATTTCTCTAACCATTATATGGTAGAGGTCAAGGTCGAATATACGTGATTGATATTTTGTGGTGTGATAAGCGGCATCCTGCATTATGCGGCTTAGTAAATCATGGGGTAAAAACAGCACCGACAGGTTTTTTTTTAAACCGATTGCAATTTCATGCAGAATGTGATAGTGTTTTAAATCGAAGGAAAGTTTTGGGTGGTTAAACGCTGATTGTTAAGAGAATAAAGATTTGATTCTGAAACAGCCATAATCTAATGTACTGTAGTTCGTCGTGTCATTAATTTTGTTTAATGTCGAGTCTCTCTTTTAAGCACACTACTACACTAAAAAGTTGACATTAGAATGCGAAAGCAAATATTTCGAAAATCAGAGTGAGGAGCGAGAACTTTTCTTAAGCATTGACATAGATCGAGCCTCTTTATTAGCAGGTTATCAGTTTTAAGATTCACGTAATAAATGACGAAAAGAAATATATTTCAATCAGTCATTCACATCCAGTGGATTGCGCATAGTAATCACGGACTTTGTTAATTTTTATTTGAGTATTATGACTTCAGTTTTAATGACGTTTAGACAGATTTCTTCGTGATTTCGTTCTGGTGATTACAACCCTGTACACCCATTAGATAACAGATAGGTTGGTCAAAAATACTAGTTATTTACTTAGCTTCGGTCATTTTCGTCACAATTCGGAATCGAGATGAGTCTCGACGGAGAAGGCCGATATGTTACGACTGCTGGTCATTAGATTACAGACACATGGAATAAACCTGAATATATAGTTTTAGGCATACTGTAAGCACTGTATACATAAAAAAAGTAATATCTATGGTTTCTCGTACGCTTTCCGAATGTTTTTGTATACTGATTGTTTTGCTTATCGGCCAATGAACAGTCAGGGTCATTTGGAGGCAGTCTCACTGCAGAACTGATGCTGGTGCCTACCTCACTAAACAACATGCGGGAGGCCCTTCACATCAAGAGCAAATATGTAAAGTGTCTTACCCAATGGCACAGCCACGTCAGCACAGACAATTCGGTTTTTCAGCTTCCTGTTAAATACAAACCGCCACGGGTAGTGACCATCGCACCATGCACATCGGTTCTTCACGCGAGATTACATAAGCTAATGATTCCTACCAGCTCCTTTTATATAATGAAGACATCGAGGAATCAAAATTTCTCTGTAGGGTTACCAAATAAGCAGACGGGTCCTCTGATACATGTGATTTTATCCCCGACGTATAGTTTCCATGCATTTCATTGAAAATATTTTTCACATCAATATTCATATTCGTAGTCCTTGTAATTTGTTAACGGTTGAGTAGACAACACGATCAATAAAACCTCGTTTCCTAGAAAATCGAGCTAGGTCAATTAAATAAAAACAGTCAATTACCGTGAAAAATATAAACGCCCTCCTTTATTATCTATTTCATCTATTATCACGAAATCATTCTTTATTGATTTATTTGTCTATGGTTGCATTTTCAGAGCATCAGGTAGATTCCTTATCCAGTGTAAAAATATCACGCTATAATTTTCTCAATCATGATGGATATCCTAGACGGTGCTGCAGAAAAAAATGACATTGAGAATAAGGCAATGACCTTAGTAGGTGTCAAGGTGAGTACGAAACCATACCTGTCAGTCACAAACACACATCACCCTACCGCATGACAGGGTAACATGTCTGCCGAGACGCCTGTTTTTTTCTGAAATTAATCTACTTTGTATATGGCTGAGATTCTATTTTTGTCATTCTGCTGCTTCGTCATTCATGATAATATTAGAACACTCCTCCTCCGCCTCTCTGCTCTGTTGACGTCAAAGGTCAAAATAAACTAGACTTAGATAAGTCAAGGTACATGTAGCTTGGTGTAACCCACAAGCGCCCCCTCCTCCCCCTCCTCGCCCACCACCCAACTCCAACCCCACAACTCCAATCCAAAAAAGTCCTTTCATTTGAACATACATTCAGAGCGAGCGAAAAATATTACTAATTAGTAGAAGTATAAAATAGATCTTAAAACATGGGTGCACCGTGCCTTATTACCAAAAGACATTCATTACGCGTGCCTTACAACTAACACCAATATCAGGTCAAGGTCAACATCATCATTCATATTTTTTTTTTTTTTTAGTCAAATGTTAAATTGGGTCAACGAGTATCACTAAATGCGTAATGCGTAAAGGTATGTTTTTGTTCAGACTAGTAAGTAAATTTCGAGATCAGGGTCAATTTCAAGGTCAAATTCTTTTCCAAGGTCAGATTTGTTAATATAGATATTTTCGAGACAAACATGTTCACACTGGTCTCTAGAATTTGAAAGTAGTGGTACTTTTCTATCTGACTTACATAGTAACATTTCAGAAAGTACCGGTGGTGAAATTGTCTTATCGGAGATTGAACTTATATTACGGTAAAATCATAGCGGGGCTCAATCTCATGTTTGTTCATGTTGCTATTTCACGGACATTCGGTTTCATGGATAAATGAATTTCAATTAATATATTTAAACTTATTTCAACAGTCTACGAAAATATAAATTAATGGATTACGAGTACCAAAAAAATCAACGAAAATAAATTCCCCACGAAAATTAATGATTTTGCCGTAACATTTAAACATATATCGTCATTATATGTCTGTCTCCTAAAGAAAGTGCAATAAAGTGGATTCTACAGCGTGTTTAACTTTACACAACCTATGTCTGGTGTGGGATGGTATCGATTTATAAATGTCGCCATATTCGCTAGGTGTCGTTAATTTTTCGCAAGATCAACCAGGAGTTTCGTCATTAAAATAACGTATGTTATACACATACAGTATGACAAAGGTTATCTGTTATGTCTGTCACCTTGAGGCCTATTCGACATGGTTTAAATACAAATTTACTGGTGAGTAATATCCTTTTCATATTCCCCGTAGGAATGATTGAAAGATAGCTTTGGAAAACAATTTTTTTAAATTATCAGTTTCAACTCAAAATCGAAAAGACAACGGCATGAGTAAATAGGGAAAAGACACAGCGACTGTGAAAAATAAGATCCTGTGTTCCTTGAGATGCACACTATAGTGTATTGACTAAACAGTTTGGTTTTCGTTAATCAACGTCATTAACCATCCAAGATCTAGATTGTTCGAATAATTTCAACAGTTGATAATTGATACTCTATGAAACAAGCGTTTTCATAGGCCGATTATTTTATCAACTAATAAATTTGGGTTTATTAAGGGTAAGAGTATGTTCACGGTTTATGCTTAGAGTCCATTTCGTGTTTTATTATGGTTCAATACTATAAAAACGAATTATAATGAATCATTAGATAAGAAATATTTATTTTCTTAATTCGAGGAAAATCTCCAAAAATGAAAATAAAAAAAATTTTCGGTTCATGTCTTTAGGAACAAACTTCTCCATCTTCTTTCAAAATTTTAGTAAAACTTACCAAGAAAATTGCTAAAAATGAAGGAAAGAAATAGCAGCAAACGCGCTCTTGCATTCAAAATATTCCAATAAAGCGTTTTTCTGATCGCGATTGCCGATGTATATAGAAGAATACTTTCCTTATTCTTGACATGTTTAACATCCAGACTGATAAGACTATCAATTTTTCAGCATGTGCAGATCAAACCTATCTCCCCGCGGTATTTGGACTAACCTATTATTTTGTTTCCGTTGAAACAATTCATCGTTTTGGTCCAAATACCTCGAAAAAACAGTTCGTTGACTGGTAAGGTATAACACCACAGTGTCACAGGCACTCGAGGCCAGGATATTATTTTTTAAACATTGATTTTTGTTTTAGCCCTTTGGGCCTCTTGGTTAATAAGTAATATGTATTTCTTTTCAAATATTCTCAATAACTTGACAAAAATCACTATGGAAAAAAATCATTTAATTTCCAGTTTCTAAAATACTTCCCCCACGATATTTTTCAAAATTGCGCCCTTTTTTCATTATCTGCATGATTTTTTTCTATTTTTTTTTTTTTTTTTTTGAAAAAAAAATTATAATTACCGCCAGCTTTTTTGAAATTTGTTGCATTCTGTATAATCCCTTAAAATATTGGCAAATAAAGCGTTTTTCATTATTTTTCCATCCCCGCAAATGTATTTGTAGAAATGTATGAATATGACATCGGAATACATGTTCACTGGTATAGTGCTATCCGGAACAAAAATGACCGCCCTTGAAATGGCATGTTACTTCCGTCAAAGATAATTACATGGACGATAAAATCTCAATTTTTCATGTACGTATTGTGAATTTCTCGTTGCCTGTAATGTTATCACCAAATAAAAGGTAAATATACACACTACCTACGGATACATATTGTTTTACAAGGAACTTATCATAACTACTTTTTTTATTTTGTTTCCCGAGGGGTCGATTTTTTAAAATCTGGAGTTGCTTGCCTTGTGTATTTTTAATGACCGTGGACCTCGGATTTGTCAACCGGCACATAAACTTGAATTCTGCTGATATTTCGTTTAAATAACGTCAGTCATGAGTGCTAAAACAAAAATCAATGTTTAAAAAATAATATCCTGGCCTCGAGTGCCTGTGCACAGTGTACAGTCTTATACCGATTTTATCTCGATCATCAATCAAAATAGAATTCATCGTCAACGACGTAATTTTTTCAGATTGAACTATTGACCTCATAATGGTTACGCGGAAGATGTCATTTACAGTCCTTTAACTTATTTGTCCATTGGATCTTAACATAACATTAACCGCCAGTCATTAAAAGGAAGCGCCAGGTTTGGTTGGAACTCGTTCTCGGCTAAGAACCATCGACCTACGGTCAGTACCTTGGCGATTGCCCAACGTAGGCTTCGAACCTGCGACCCAGAGGTGGGAGTCTACTGCGGCCCCTTATGCTTATGTTAGCTGCTCTTTTTCAAACTAGTGTATATAGTTGCGTGCAATACCGTGAATTTTTTAACATTCCAATCTAAAAGATTTTTAAAAAGTGTTTTCCGTCTAAATATAGTCCTGGAAATTCGAAAACAAATATCTCCTTTGTACGTTTAACCCCGGCTTATTCAACCCATGTGTGCTCTAACATATTGTAATACCCAGTTTAACGATGGGTATAACGTTCCAGATGGGGTTTTTTTATGTCCCGGATTGGAAAACGTTTTCTGACGAACAGACGACTGTATATCAGAAAATTGGAAGTATGCAAAACCTCAGTCCCAGGAGTCAGAAAATCAGTTGTACCGATATTAAACTTGAGACACATGGTGTAGCGCGACTGTTCAATGTATCGACTCAATCAGTATTTCAACGCTATAAAGGCGATATAGACACAAACGCGTGTTTTCAAATCACTGTCCAACGTACATTTCTATTGATTTTAGCAAACTCCATATATTATCACGGAAGGCGATCAGATTGATATCCGTGGCTTGTCCTGACGGAGACAAGAAACCAAAAGTACCCAATAACTGGAAAGGTCACCAAAAACACTTCCTAGTCTATATTGTTAATATAACGTTAAATACACTTACTGGTAACTGGATGGTAGACAAGAAATCAGTCTCGTCTGGCACGTTACATAAGATTAAATGCCACCGATGAGGACAATAGAAATCAAGGTTCCTAATAACTGGGACGGGAGTCAGAAACCAGTGTTTGAGTCTGCACTGTTACAAAAGGTTATCAGTACCTGGGACAGGCATCAGAAACCAGTGTTCGGTCTACACTGTTACCAAAAGGTTATCAGTAACTGTGACAGGCATCAGAAACCAGAGTTTGAGTCTGCACTGTCACCAAAAGGTTATCAGTACCTGGGACAGGCATCAGAAACCAGTGTTCGGTCTACACTGTTACAAAAGGTTATCAGTAACTGGGACAGGCATCAGAAACCAGTGTTCGGTCTACACTGTTACAAAAGGTTATCAGTAACTGGGACAGGCATCAGAAACCAGTGTTCGGTCTACACTGTTATAAAAGGTTATCAGTACCTGGGACAGGCATCAGAAACCATTGTTTGAGTCTGCACTGTTACAAAAAGTTATCAGTAACTGGGACAGGCATCAAAAACCATTGTTCGGTCTACATTGTTACAAAAGGTTATCAGTAACTGGGACAGGCATCAGAAACCAGTGTTTGGTCTACATTGTTACAAAAGGTTATCAGTAACTGGGACAGCGTCAGAAACCAGTGTTCGGTCTACACTGGTACAAAAGGTTATCAGTACCTGGGACAGGCATCAGAAACCAGTGTTCGGTCTACACTGCTACAAAAGGTTAGCAGTAACTGGGACAGCGTCAGAAACCAGTGTTCGGTCTACACTGGTACAAAAGGTTATCAGTTCCTAGGACAGGCATCAGAAACCAGTGTTTGAGTCTGCACTGTTACAAAAGGTTCTCAGTACCTGGGACAGGCATCAGAAACCAGTGATTGGTCTACATTGTTACAAAAGGTTATCAGTAACTGGGACAGGCATCAGAAACCAGTGTTCGGTCTACGTTTTTACAAAAGATTATCAGTAACTAGGACAGGCATCAGAAACCAGTGTTCGGTCTACATTGTTACAAAAGATTATCAGTAACTAGGACAGGCATCATAAACCAGTGTTCGGTCTACATTGTTACAAAAGATTATCAGTAACTAGGACAGGCATCATAAACCAGTGTTTGGTCTACACTGGTACAAAAGGTTATCAGTAACTGGGACAGGCATCATAAACCAGTGTTTGGTCTACACTGGTACAAAAGGTTATCAGTAACTGGGACAGGCATCAGCAGCCATTGCCTCGTCTATACTGTTACAAAATGTTTGTAGTAACCGGGACGGACATGTGTAGTTATTGTCTCGTCAAAGCTGTTTTACAAAATGCTACCTCTGAGTGGGGCGTTGTCGTAGTTTCTATATTTGTGTTTGTTTATCTAATTCGCACGGTGCAAAACGCTTTCGATTTATTTGATTTAATCATTTTATTGCCATAATAATTAAGAACTGCCTGTCTGCGTAATTGTCTGTCTCCCTGTCAGTGTACTATGAGCCTTTGTCGTATCAGGCGTAATAGGTAATCTCAATTCATTTACAAAGAAAAAGGGAGGTTAAGGTAAATAAAGGGGCCTTGTTCTTATTCACCAGAACGCTTGTCAAATGTATTATTACCTGAATATTGCGTACAGATGTATATTATAGATACTATGATAAAACTGTTGCATCTTTTTACATTATCTCCATTATTTTAAATGATACCTGCTTATGTTTTTATAGCCTTGTGGTAGAAACACATCCTTTGTCTTGGTATCCGAGGATATTCCTCTCAGCTATTAACGCTAAGGTCCATCGTTCTTTTCTCTCTCTACTACTCTCTACTACTCGATTATCTCCCTTATCTACCTTGATTGTAAAATAAAAGTGCATGTCTCTGTACATATATATACTTGGTCAGTGTGTTCATGATCCGATCCCTGTAACAGGTTTTCAGTGAACATTTCCGATGTACGGTGAACTGTCTTTGATTATGGTTAATAAGTTATCTATATGCAATTTGGCACAGGGTTTGAATCGGAAATTTTTATAATATAGCTTATGGATGGCTGACTGTTTAATACATATCAATGTTGAAAGTGTCTCTTTTCATTTTACAAAGCCAGTTTTATATCTATCATTAAAGGGATTATAACATCCCTCATGCTAATGGCCTTACAGTCACATTTACATCATATGTTTTTCTCATACTGTCGATATTAGACATGGACGTAGAAAGAAGCCCCGCCCCCACATATAAGAAATTGTCTAAATTTCATTTAAATATTATGAATACACATATTAGTTGGAATTTATTGAAAATATCACAAATTAATTCACAGTTTTGTGTTTAACTTTGACTATCGAATTTCCTCATCTGGTTAACCACTAGCAGCCTTTATGTAACCCTTTAGAAAAGATAGTAATTCCTCTGGCTGAGGGATATTAGTTATTATAGAATGTTTGCCTGTACTACTAAATATATCTCGTGCCTATACTTTGATGTCAATTAAAATATATATTTTGAAAAGATCATTTTGATTGGATTGCATTTTAATTCAAAATGATGATGTCGCAAGTGTTTCATTTACCAAGCAGTTTTTATTGTTTTGGATGAGATCTGAGCTTTGGCAAGCTATGCGACTACGGGACCGACTCCACAAAGAACTTAAACGTGTCCATTTCCAATCTATCAAAATGTAAGAAACAAAGAACACAGTTAACTACACGACAAAATCATGCGAGGGAATTACTGTATGGTAATGTTTGTGATATCATTGACAAACCTGTTACCAGTATCCCCAAACCTTATTGGAGACTTGTCTGTAAATTATTTAAGCAGTCTAGAAATTACACCATCACTAGTAAATCCTAATTATGGAAATGTCAAACTTAGCGATGCCGAAAAGTCTAACCTATTGAATCATTTTCATTCTATTTCCAATATAGGCGATAAGAGTGAATCAAATTATTTCCTTTTCTCTCTTGTTGCTCAATGATGTTTGTGATATCTTGAAATTTTAAAATGGATCTGGTCACGACATCATAATTCATCACATGTTAAAATTTACGGCAAGTTCTATATGTAAGCACTTGGCAATGTTTTTAATATGTCATTAAAACCAAAACGTTTTCCCTGAAAGTTGGAATTAGGACATTGTTCTACCCTTATTTATAAAGGAGGACAGACATCAGACGTCTAATTATCGACCAATAGCATTATTATCCTTCATCGGTTGTTTTCAAAATAATTGTATTATACATATACATATATATATATATATATATATATATATATATATAATTATTTTCTTAGTAACACTTTTTTATGAAAAAGAATCCGCTTTTTATGTCACATCACTCTAAAGTACATCATTAATAGAGATATATCAAGATAGCATATGTTGTTCTCTTAAAGTAAAAAAAAAACCACACCTCTTTTTTTGTGGTATATCGAAAGCCTATTAATTATTAAGGTTTATTAATCTAATTAGAAGCATATGATATTAGAAGTAATTCTTTTTAATTGGTTGGAAAGTTACATATCAGGACGACAACAGTAAGCACTAGTCAATAAAGTGTATTTTGAGCCAGGCTTTACAAATGCAGGTGTTTCACAAGGAAGTGTGTTGAGACCACTTCTGTTTTAAATATAAATAAATTATATCGTTGATAATCTTAACAGTTTTCTTGTTTATTTTCTTATGATACGTCTTTGATGTATTCATTATCATCTTGTGTAGATATCCACATGCATGTAGTAGCTTGAAATATTTTTTGTGAAGAGTTAATATTTTTAATGATCCAGCATGTGAATGTGGTAATGAATTTGAAAATGTGTATTCTTTTGTTATATATAAGGCTACGTGAAATCTTATTTTATAACATTTCTTGTTGTTGTGACGTCATAATTAATGTTCTTCTCTGTGGTTCTCAAAAACCAGTCAGATGAACAAAAGATTTTCAATCCGTTCAGATTTTTCTTAAAATCAGTAATCGGTTTTAAAGTCAATTGTGAATATCTTTACATTTCAAGTACATGTCACTCTTTTTTTTCTTGTGTCTTCCCTGGTTTCACTCAGTTTTTTTCTATTTTCATCTCATCTCTACTTAGATGTAAACCTGTATCAATCTTGATGCGATGAAAGTGTATAATATTGTAAATATGTTAGATTCATATAAAATATATGTAATTTTTTTTTAATAATTTTGACTCGTAACACAAGGATTCCAATGATACAGGTTGATGAAAATGATGGGGAAGTTTTCTGGTCGCCATAGTGATCTCATTGAGAAATATTCTATTTCTTTGTGCGACATGACTCTGGACGTATTGGACGCTCGTTAGTTTGCCTGTTGTATATCTTATTCTCATTTTAGACATAACCTATTTGAATTGACCAAGGCTTACATGGTAGGTGTAGTCGATGAAGCATAAGACGCTTACTCTTCCAGAACACATGGTCTTATTTTCCTTGCACTTTTCAGGAGTCTATCTTTTAGTTATATTTTGCACTAGTTTCATGGAATTTGATTTTGAATTATGATTACGTTGCCATGTTGGTATTTTCTTGATTTTTGTTGTGTTTTGTTTTGTTGTGTCTAAACCCATTTAATAGATTAAAGACTAAGATGTTTTAATACAAATAAAGAAAACAACAATTTCACCATTTGGAAAAAACAAAGAGGAAATGAAATGAATCTATGTGTAGTATATACATATTGGATTGTTACATTCATCTCCAACATTTGAAAACAAATCGTTTTTTACTGTATGCTTTTATCGATTCAAAAACGAGGTTACATTTTCAAGATTAAGACAAACCAAACGTCTCTACTGTTCATAATTCGGATAAAAAAAGTAAAAGTATTATCACAGGAAGATTCACACACTATGTTATGGAAAACGTTCCTTTTAACAAATACCCGTCAGGATGTATGCTGGATCGCTACACTGTTTATAGCTCACTGATATTTATCATAATATTTGATTATTGCTTTAAGAGAAAGAACACGTCCGTTTGAGGCTCTGTGATATATCAAAAACTTTCGATTATGTTTGACATAAGGGATAGCTAGTTATGATCTTATAATATGACATGAGAGAGACTTATTTTTTTGGTTAGAACATAATCTTTTTTTTTTTTTTTTTTTTTTTTTTTTTTTTTTTTTTTTTGTTTTTTTTTTTTTTTTCACATACAATAAGAAAATTGTCCGTTGTACACGCTCCTCCTGCACTAACCTTTGTACGCACAGTCGGTTAAATTTCGACTTGTACATTAGTGTGCTCTTTAGCTCTGTTTTGAAGGAATGGTATGACATTGATGGAAAACCCGTATCCTTGTAGTCAGGCAGTCATGATCCTTTTTTCACTTATCAACTCTTCAATCGGAAATAAATGTTTGGCATGCGCTCACGCAAGTTCAATTTAATTACCCAGCATGCATTTCCTCGCTTATCTTTTGTATGTCAAACAATTCCACTTTAAGAAACAATATCCGCAAAACTTATTAACTTCAACACAACTTGGGTCGGCCGTTTTCGTCAAGAAGTGTCTATTTCTGACAATCTGACAACTCATTCAAAAATAAATGCAAAACAATGGGAGATTCTTGCCATTCAGTTTCCGCGTGCTGGAATTTCTCGTTTCCGGCGATAAAGGAAGCGATATTTAGATTCACTCGTGTAAGATAATGACCTCTTGAGGCACTTGACTACATGTATAAACCATGTGATATCAATTTATTTATCAACTTCGTTTCTTAACCTTTGTGCAATATTGCATATTCACGTGTATCTCTAGCATTAGAAGGCACGTGATTACTCTTTTGCGCTCAAATGCCCATGTCTTACGGTTTAGTATTAATACCAGTGGCCATTATTGTTCTGAAGTCAAGGGATCAGGCCCAAAACCTCTTGTGCACTACACTAACACTTCTCACGCAGTCTATTCGAAGATTCGATAACATATGACGGTTTTACTTAAACAAGTAATTTCCAAACAACTAGACATCGTCTAGGTATGCGTCATTTTTGGAAGCAGGGAATTGATTGGTTGCTGTTTATCAGTACCTTATGCCTACATTTGTACATTTAAGTAATCGCATTGACAGGAACGGGATGGTGTAATATTCTGAACTCGTCTTTTCATATAACCACGTTCAATAGGGGTCAAATCCTGAACTTATTTGTTGTTTGTTTTGTTGTATATACCAGAAGTATGGGATCAATTTTACATAAAATGTTGCTTTGAACACATTTTCTATTAATTTCTGAAAAAAGCTGGACTTTACCAATGTACGAGCTAATACATCTCGGGGCCATTAATGATACCGTGAGATTTCAGTATGTGCATTTAATTCACTTTCCATGTCTGTTCTGACGGTAAAATGTGACATTTATGGGAAAATGTGTTCTTGAAGCCAATGATTCATATACCGTAGTAACTCTACACCACTATGTGCTGACGGAACTTCAATTTAATTACCCAGCATACTCTTTCTAGCTTATCTTATGTTAAGGTACGAAACAATATCCGCGATACTATAAGCTCAAACACAACCGGTAAGGCAGTTTTCGTACATCGGTGTCTATTTCTGACAACTCATTAAAAGACACACAAAAACACTGAACGTTCCTTTCCATTCAATTCCCACGTACTGAAATTTCTCGTTTCCGGCAATAACAGGAGAGATTCAAATTCCATCAAAAGACTTCTCCTGAAAAAATATGTGTTACGTAATAACTTGCGAGGTGGACAACCTCATTTAAATATGTAAGATTTTGACATAATAGGGTTTTTAATTCTTCTCAGACAAATCGGTTCTCACCATTCGACTTTTTATTTTAAGAAACTCCTATTTTTCTGGAAGCTGAAAACCTGGATCTAGACTTGTTTACATACGTAATACTGTTAAACACCGAGATCTTCATACAACTAATAAAATGAGCACGTCAATAGATATGTAGACCTTAGAATAACTGTCTATGTACCCATTCTTATGGTCAGATTAATTTTAGAATCTTTGTTCAGCCAGCCATTTTTTTATACGGACGAATTACGTGACCACTATCAGGATAATCGATGATATTAGATAAACATTAGAATTAATTACAATTACCTAGACGTATATATAAATAGATATCCTCATGCTTTGCTAAACTAAATACCCGTTGTCAGGGCAATGTCTATGCTAGAGGATAGATAGGAGTGAAATACTGTAAAAATAATTATTTCTATTTTATTGATTCATTTAAAAAGGAAAAAAACATATTAGTTAAGTTAAAAGGAAGCCAAATGTGATTTTCCAAAGCAGTCTGGGTCGTGTGAACAAAGCTACTGAAAGTAGTTAATTTTGAGTCTTATCCCCATCGATGCCTTTTCGTAATGAAAGCGTTCTGACGGTGATAGATTCGTTTCAGTGTGCTGGGTTTTAATCTCTTACTGGCTGAACAGCACAGACCAATGTTTCAAGATTCCTCTCAGCTGAATGATATATATTATATTCTTTGTATGTGGTGAAACTTTAAAACATGCCAAATGCCAACACCGGGTATTTATTGAACCTCTGTATCTGTATACAGGAATTGCATCTCGGCGACATAATGTTGGAGAGTGTGATGTTGATATGTATTTTGTTTTCTCGTGTAACACGAACATGTCTCGAAAAAAGTAAGACAATAAGAAAATATACTGTCAAGATTTAATATGGTTCGAAATCTTTGTAATGAAACTGACTAGACACGAAAACAAACAAAATCACTGATTGAATTTTAAAGTCGGTAAACAAATATATACATATTTCGATTTTCTTTCCCAAAAGTATTCTTTAGATAATCTATACTGTAATGTTGTCTTTCATTGTCGATGTTAAAATTTGTGGTACAATTCGTTCATGTCTTTCGTGAGACCAGTCCAGTTCCCCGCGAGTCAGCTGTGTTTGTAAAACGTATTGCACTGAAGTCAAAAGCCAAAAGCAATCGCAATGTAATTTTGCTATGGCCCCCTGGGATGATCGCTCAAGGCCACAATTTTCTGCTCAGTCTACATTAATGTATCACAGCGATATATGTATGTATGATCTCAATTGACTTTCCATTCTCTACAAGGTTAACGAAAAAAGAGGCATAATTGTTTTGTTTTACTCCAGTTTTATCGAATAGAATTGAATAACCTATACATAGTCCATGAAACTGGTGGGGAAAATGAAACGCGTGTCACCTTATTTTCGTTGTTTTTTGTTATCTAAAATGCAGTAAACTTCTTTCATATTTCAAAATCATCAATTTCATCATTTTGACTTTTACGTTTTTACATTTGATAAGAAAACGGGAACGTACGATGCAAATGTAAATTAAGGTTTTAGCTTCAAATTTTTTTACCTCCAGGGTTGAGGTTTTTTCTTTGTATTTAACCATAAATGTTGATGCTCTCCACAAGATTCCTTCTGCCACACAAGTTCTAACGTGTTTATGTTAGCCTTATATGTCTCACACCGTTGGCCACGATTGCTAAAATCGTACCAAGTTGTGTTTTCATTCGTTTTGTATTTTTTTGTTCTAGATGTTTATATGATATGAAATGTTTGCTCTCATGTTTTTAGGTTTTTTTCTCACGTATTCTGTTTTTAGATGTGTTGTAAATACTCAGAATTGGCAATTTTCCCCCTATGATACCAAATCAGATGTTTATACCGTGCCTCCTTAAAGGGAAAAACTACAACGATTTCTGTCTTTCCCACTGACTTAATTAATTCAGGTGAATGCCAAATGAATCACAATAGAATGACACAAAAAATTGGAGGGGGGGGGATCGTTGTCCGTTTTTTAATTTTGGTTTTTTATTTTTTCGAATCCATTTTCGACTTGTCTATAACGTGAAAACATTAATGAGTATAAAGAAACGTGAAAGAGGGCATCACACAGATGAATGAATCTTACGATATTGACCTCCATACATCTGGTACACGTAAAGTGATTAATAGGTCATACCCATCTTATAAGGAACCGGGTACAAAGTACCTCAAGCGCTGGATGAACTCACGTTAATACGATTTAATCATGACGAGATCGAATCTGATGAAATAGATGAAATCTCTTTGATGGGATTTCCTGTTAAAGTTTGTCTACCTGTAATCTGAATCAAGACAACGTTTGTTACTGACAGGGTGCGTTCGATTGCGCTATAAAACACATTGTAAGAACTGGCATTGATTGACAGCAACCTGTTGTGTAGTTAAACAACGATGAATTATCGATTGGTACAGTAAAATTGTATACAACACAACATCAAAGTGACATCTAAACAATAACTACTGAATATTTTATTGCCATTTAAATAGTTAAGTTCGTTTTTTTATCGCTTTTTACACCAATAAATAAACAAAAGATTGCTACCAGTGTTTCATGTCGCACTTGGATTTCAATAACACACGATATCTGTGACATGGCGTGTAACGTTATAACTATTGGGGTCTAGGTGAAATCAACAAATGGAGATAGGACGGACTCACTCTGCTAAAAGACACACGGAGATTAGTCCGCTCCTTCGTAAGGCTTTGATTATTTGTACCCTGGAAAAAACCAATGTTGTTTTTTGTAAACTATTATTATATCAGTATAACTATAAAGAGATCTGGTTAATTAACAGAAATTGTATCTGTATGACTCATTCTAAAGATCAAAGTATTCCTAGAGGTTCTTGTCACGTAAACATGAAAATAAAATTTCAAAATATTTTTGAGATATAGGGGACCCTTAAAATTCATAGATACAATAATAAATTACATCATGTGTTCTCCCAAAACAAATAAGTGAATGCTACTTACCTCTTTAGAGGCTACATCATAAATGGTTAGGTATGAATCAGAGAAATTAAAGATCCATTAAAATGGGTTAATGTAATGGGTTTCTATCAGGTCCGTGTCCAGGTAATAAAATTCCTCTTATGTTTCAAACATTTAGGACAGTATCACTGAGGAGTCCTAGAAGGACGAAACAGTTGCATGATGCAGTTTAATTCATTATTTTACTCCACTTTATGACCATATCAAAAGGCACAAATTATCAACACCTTTCATCAATTTAAATTAGATACAAAAGTGTAAAATGTTCGATCTAGTTCTAAGATTGTATTGATGTGCTGTTATCTAGTGTGTCTTTGGTACAGTCTTTGACTAATATCTCAGCCGATAATGGCAGTGTGAAGCTTTACAAACAGAGTGAACAAGTACTCGGGTACTGCACGCCTCTATCTGATTAAAGTATAATGATTTACATGGAATTTTAATGTTTCCATCTCCAGAGAAACGTTGCTATCATCCATATATTTCCAGACGTGTGCATGAAGGTTCCGGGAAGTCTTGGAAATAAAGATGTTATACGGAATCAATCTTAAAAGCTTCTTGCAGGAAACTATTCATTATATCCTATGATGATCATTGCGAAACCGAGAATGCCAATCAAGATTGTTCTGCAGAATTTCCTTCATAAAACGGAGTCATTCCTTTTTAAATTCTCGGTAAAAAATGCATTTTATTAGGCCTATTGATTACAAAATAATATTTATTTAGTTAGTTCAAAATAGATCAAAGGATGAAGTCATTTTTAATCTCTCTAGCAAGTGTTTACGTATGGACGATGTCCTACTGTCTCTATCGTATCATTTGTTCCCGTGTATTGTATTTCCTTTGATTACTAAATACACAATGATAATTATATGTAAACAACCACGTATATATCATATAGATCTCCGAAAATAGATAAAAAAAAATAAAGGAAAATGTCTTTGTGGAACTTCAGTTCGAAATGAAACACAACAATGTCGTGTCGTTCAGGTATTACCTAACCAATATCGATATATAATGTAACGCTTCATATGTTTATTCATAAGTAAGGCTCTTAGTATAACTGACGAGTTTTGTATGAATGCAACCGTAGAATGACGCAGTTTAATTCATTATTTTTATCAATTATTGGTCGATGCTATTTACATAAGTGTCTTTTGTACCATATTTAAAAGGAGCGGTAAGGAGTGATTAGCTTGTTGCAATAAGATGTGATCGGGTGTGGTGCCATGGTTATGATATTTCACTGTGATAACCCTACAAAGGTGTTTCTGTAGTCAGTATGATGCAAACGAATGTGGTGTCATGGTTATGCTATATCAGTGTGGTAACACTATGAAAGTGTTCTTGTAGTTATTATAACGTGAACGAGTGTGGTAGGTGTCAATGTTGTCAGCATAATAGGACCGGGTGTGCTGACTTGGTTATAATATTTCAGTATAGTAACACTATAAAAGTGGGACTTTAATCAGTACAACGTGACCGATTGTGGTAGGTGTCAATGTTGTCAGTGTAATAGGACCGGGTGTGGTATCATGGTTATGATATTACAGTGTGGTAACACTATGAAAATGTCTCTGTGGTCAGTATAATGTGACCGGATGTGCTATGAGTTCATGCAGTCAGTGCAATATGACCGGGTGTGGTGCCATGATTATGGTATTTTAATGTGATAACACTATGAAAATGTCGTTGTGGTCAGTATAATGTGATCAGGTGTGGTAGGAGTTCATGTAGTCAGTATACTTTGACAAGGTGTGGTGCGATGTTTATGATATTTGAATGTGTAGAAAAAAAGTAGTTAGGTAATTGTTGTCCATCATAATATTGTATATATGTAGTGTATGATTGTGTAAGTGTTTTCTTGAATAAAAAGAAATAGAAAGAGTAAATAAAACATCAAATCAATATGAATTTAAGGTCGTAGGTTCTTTATCACATTATCAACTATCTAGCTTAATGTTGTAGAAAACAGACATTTCCTTGTCAAGTTTGAAGTCATTTTGGTTCTACATTCTTACGTCACACTCTAAGCGCTGGGAATGTGACTTCATCTCAGTATCAAAGCCTAATTTTACAATAGGTTATACTACACATACATAATTCGTTCAATATCACATGAGTATAATTCACCGGATATCAAACAGATAAATAAGCGAGTTTTTTAATCAATGAGATGTTAGAAACGGTTTTAAACGTTTTTATATTCCCGAGCCTTATACATTTTGTTACATGGCTCAGAAAAATTACATTTTGACAGAATTTATTATAAAAATGTGGAGAAAACAATAAACGGGGGCAGCGATATGGCCCATATTATGACATCACAATTAATTTATGACAGGTACAGTTAATGAAAAGCGTACCTGTGTTTATTGCACAAACCGGTAGACATGACTTCGCTAAATCAAATTAATAAAACAGTATATTTTGATATTGTGTTCAGGAAATGGAAATGTCTTCTTCAGTAGCGACACCCACCGTGGTACATGTAAACCAATTTTATTAGATACCATGTCCTCAAAAAGAAAACCATGTCAAAGAAAACGCCATTACTAGAGATACTAACTAAAAAAATCCACTGTGATCATAATTGCAATAATATTTTGATACGACTTCTTCGTTGTTAGTATTCATACAATATTATTTCCGAGATTATATTATATAATTACTACATTTGAATGAATAAAACCGGAGGAAAAAAGAAGTTCCAAGAGGAAAACCACCCACCCGCCCGCGCCCAGTGCCTGGTGACTTACTAACGTAGGCCTCAATCCTCCGATTACTAAACCCCATCCTTTTGGATAGAATCTCTAATCCAGATCGACTCTGATGATGATGGACGGGTGGATGATGGATGAATGGATGAATGGATGTTAGTGTTTTTGTTGATATTTGTATACTTCAATGTTTAAAATTGAAAAAAATGTAAATAAAAAAAAACCCAATAAGAGCATCGTTACTCCGGGGGTTACGATAACTACTGCTTTCTGCCATCTTTGATACTACAGGGATTACACTCACTATCGCTCCATACACACCTCAAACATTTTATGACAAAGTTGAAGGTTCTCTTCACTTTGACGTCAACAAAAGAATCTTGGGTCGCAATACGGCTTTGAAGTTTGGTGTCGCTCTAGTCTGCGATTTTTTTTCTCTCTCTTTTCTCCTGACGTCCATTCTAGACCATTCCAATTACTTCGCTTGCGCCTTCAATTTTGTCCGGAAATATTATAAAGGGACCAGAGAGCGAAAGGAATCGTAACCCTGGAGTATCGAGGATGGCAGAGAGTGAAAGTGATCTTAAAACTTGAAGTATCGAGGATGGCAGAGAGTGAAAGTGATCATAAAACCTGGAGTATTGAGGATGGCAGAGAGTGAAAGTGATCATAAAACCTGGAGTATCAAGGATGGCAGAGAGTGAAAGTGATCATAAAACCTGGAGTATCAAGGATGGCAGAGAGTGAAAGTGATAATAAACCTGGAGTATCGAGGATGGCAGAGAGTGAAAGTGATAATAAAACCTGGAGTATCAAGGATGGCAGAGAGTGAAAGTGATCATAAAACCTGGAGTATTGAGGATGGCAGAGAGTGAAAGTGATCTTAAAACCTGGAGTATCAAGGATGGCAGAGAGTGAAAGTGATCATAAAACCTGGAGTATCAAGGATGGCAGAGAGTGAAAGTGATCTTAAAACCTGGAGTATTGAGGATGGCAAAGAGTGAAAGTGATCATAAAACCTGGAGTATCAAGGATGGCAGAGAGTGAAAGTGATAATAAACCTGGAGTATCAAGGATGGCAGAGAGTGAGAGTGATAATAAACCTGGAGTATCAAGGATGGCAGAGAGTGAAAGTGATCATAAAACCTGGAGTATCAAGGATGGCAGAGAGTGAAAGTGATCATAAAACCTGGAGTATCAAGGATGGCAGAGAGTGAAAGTGATCATAAAACCTGGAATATCAAGGATGGCAGAGAGTGAAAGTGATAATAAACCTGGAGTATCAAGGATGGCAGAGAGTGAAAGTGATCATAAAACCTGGAGTATCGAGGATGACAGAGAGTGAAAATTATCATAAAACCTGGAGTATCGAGGATGGCAGAGAGTGAAAGTGATCATAAAACCTGGAGTATCGAGGATGGCAGAGAGTGAAAGTGATCATAAAAAGTGATCATAAAACCTGGAGTATCGAGGATGGCAGAGAGTGAAAGTGATAATAAACCTGAAGTATCGAGGATGGCAGAGAGTGAAAGTGATCATAAAACCTGGAGTATCGAGGATGGCAGAGAGTGAAAGTGATAATAAAACCTGGAGTATCAAGGATGGCAGAGAGTGAAAGTGATCATAAAACCTGGAGTATCAAGGATGGCAGAGAGTGAAAGTGATAATAAACCTGGAGTATCAAGGATGGCAGAGAGTGAAAGTGATAATAAACCTGGAGTATCAAGGATGGCAGAGAGTGAAAGTGATCATAAAACCTGGAATATCGAGGATGGCAGAGAGTGAAAGTGATCATAAAACCTGGAGTATCAAGGATGGCATAGAGTGATCATAAAACCTGGAGTATCAAGGATGACAGAGAGTGAAAGTGATCATAAAACCTGGAGTATCAAGGATGGCAGAGAGTGAAAGTGATAATAAACCTGGAGTATCAAGGATGGCAGAGAGTGAAAGTGATCATAAACTTGGAGTATCAAGGATGGCAGAGAGTGAAAGTGATCATAAAACCTGGAGTATCGAGGATGGCAGAGAGTGAAAGTGATCATAAAACCTGGAGTATTGAGGATGGCAGAGAGTGAAAGTGATCATAAAACCTGGAGTATCGAGGATGGCAGAGAGTGAAAGTGATCTTAAAACCTGGAGTATCAAGGATGGCAGAGAGTGAAAGTGATAATAAAACCTGGAGTATTGAGGATGGTAGAGAGTGAAAGTGATAATAAACCTTGAGTATTGAGGTTGGCAAAGAGTGAAAGTGATCATAAAACCTGGAGTATCAGGGATGGCAGAGAGTGAAAGTGATAATAAAACCTGGAGTATTGAGGATGGCAGAGAGTGAAAGTGATAATAAACCTGGAGTATCAAGGATGGCATAGAGTGAAAGTGATCATAAACTTGGAGTATCAAGGATGGCAGAGAGTGAAAGTGATAATAAAACTGGAGTATCAAGGATGGCAGAGAGTGAAAGTGATCATAAACTTGGAGTATCAAGGATGGCAGAGAGTGAAAGTGATCATAAAACCTGGAGTATCAAGGATGGCAGAGAGTGAAAGTGATAATAAACCTGGAGTATCAAGGATGGCAGAGAGTGAAAGTGATCATAAAACCTGGAGTATCAAGGATGGCAGAGAGTGAAAGTGATAATAAACCTGGAGTATCGAGGATGGCAGAGAGTGAAAGTGATAATAAACCTGGAGTATCAAGGATGGCAGAGAGTGAAAGTGATCATAAAACCTGGAGTATCAAGGATGGCAGAGAGTGAAAGTGATAATAAACCTGGAGTATCAAGGATGGCAGAGAGTGAAAGTGATAATAAACCTGGAGTATCAAGGATGGCAGAGAGTGAAAGTGATAATAAACCTGGAGTATCGAGGATGGCAGAGAGTGAAAGTGATCATAAAACCTGGAGTATCGAGGATGGCAGAGAGTGAAAGTGATAATAAACCTGGAGTATTGAGGATGGCAGAGAGTGAAAGTGATCATAAAACCTGAAGTATCGAGGATGGCAGAGAGTGAAAGTGATCATAAAACCTGGAGTATCAAGGATGGCAGAGAGTGAAAGTGATAATAAACCTGGAGTATCAAGGATGGCAGAGAGTGAAAGTGATAATAAACCTGGAGTATCAAGGATGGCAGAGAGTGAAAGTGATCTTAAAACCTGGAGTATTGAGGATGGTAGAGAGCGAAAGTGATCACAAAACCTGGAGTATCGAGAATGGCAGAGAGTGAAAGTGATCATAAAACCTGGAGTATCGAGGATGGCAGAGAGTGAAAGTGATAATAAACCTGGAGTATTGAGGATGGTAGAGAGCGAAAGTGATCTTAAAACCTGGAGTATCGAGGATGACAAAGGAGATTTTTGGTCAAAATCTTTCAAAGTTTTCGATTACTTACAAGCGAGTATGAATTACCTCTGACATAGGAAATATACATGGGATTGACCTTTTAACATGCTAATTCATTTTTTTAGCTGATCACATCAAAGCGATCTGTACTGTCTCCAGGTAAATTGTAATGTAGCATACATGTTGCCAGTCATAGAATTATGTAAGCGGGTGTGTAATAACTGATAGAAGTTCTTCTGTGTCATGCACGTATCTGAAATTTGACTTCCAAATTTCGATGTGTACGTTGGTTGCACGCCGAAAGACTAAAAAGACTACGTTACTGGCATATATGCACACGTGTTATATTGTACACGAAATTCATCTTTATTTCAATTACAGTTCCCACTGTGGTTCAGAGACGTAAGTCCTTTTTAAGGTATTGTGTTTGTATCTAGCAACGTTGTCAGTGTATCAGTTTGAAGTGTTTGGTACCGTGTCACCAGGCCTGTATAGTCGATAAAGTACCGGGTTACTTGTACAGAACGTTTTTGCCAATATCCAATGATAAACTTATATGCGCATTGCTATTTCGTAGATGTGCACTTTTGATATCCGCAATTTTCCCGTGTTTTGGAACTCTTCAATCAATCACATTAAATACAGATCTCCCGCTAAAAAATAAACCTGCTGTTATCCCATACTGTGATTCATAGCGTTGCAGAAATTATGCAGTAGGTGAGTGATAGACGACAGACAAATACTTCCATGACGATTCCCTTCAGATAACATCCGATAACCATACAAATACATTCATTTATAGTTTATGTGAGCCTTCCATTGAAAATGTATGGAGGATGGCCTGAATTAATTACATCACTTGTTTGATTTCACACCACGTGTCATTGTCAATAATTCAGGTTACTACGTGTTAGTCAAGTAACGTTTTTTTTTTCACTTAATTATTACGAGACTTCAATAAATGGTATTTGTGTATTCTCTTCCGATGGAATCACAGGAGAAAGACGTCCTGTGGTGGAATAGAGCAAAATCCACGAGATGAATTCTCAGCTCTACAAATACTTTGATTTGGCACCAAAACTCTTTTCATCCTTCTTTGATAATAATTGTCTCTAAAAACATTCTCCAAGAACTCGAGGACTATTTTGAAGTGTTAAAGCTTAGATGCGACAAGGAAAATAAAAATCTATTAAAAAAATGTCAAAATACACTACTTGCAACCTCGTAATATTTGTTAATTTTCAAACATTGGGTGACTTAAAAGTACATCTTTAAATTCTGAAGTTTGGACGGGGGTGGGGGGCGTGCCAATATTCACATGAATGAAAAAAAGGCGATGATATATTAGCCGGAAGACTTGAGTGTGCTTCCTCCATATTGTGTTAACAAAACGTCATTTTCTATAGTAATGAGTGAGGGATGTCGCTTCCCGTGGAAACCTGTGTTTCTTAGAAACCATGGACACGGACCGGTCCCTGCTGACTTAAGTTGCGCCCTTGGGCAAAGCATTCTCTCCAGATTGTTCCGGACGGCATGCTTAGGGCCTCCGTTATGCTGTCCCGTGATGTACCCTCCACCTGCTACAATGAGAGCCTGCCTTAACATGACCTTGGCTATTCACGGGGCGATAAACACACCAATCATTAATTAGTATTAATCCTAGCTTGATGACGATATTCGTGCAAAGTCTTAGCATCACCAGGATCGAGGTGATGCGCTTGAGGATTATTTTTATTTTGGGTGTGTTTGAGAAGCACACTTGCATCTTCTATCCCACTCAAATGGTAATATCTGTGGATAGACGCGGCACCCTCTTTTTTCAACTGAGTTCCAGGTCGTGTATTTACAAGATTGAAACTGTAGCAATGACGAGATATTCAGCAGAAAAGGTCAACAACGGGATTTTGTTTGTCAAAATATATTTCACCTGGTGCGAATTCATTCGCTTATTGAAAATGTCTTATAGATATAGTATCATGGATTAAGGATACAAGAGTTAGAGTTTGTATACCGCTGATATCCAAGTCTTCATAAATATACAAATAATTGAATTTTCAAAATTACAATAGTAATGAAAAAAGATATTATCTTAATGTCTATAATAATATCCTACATCATGTCTTCTTGAGAACGTACCCGGAATTCCTCGATTGTTGGAAAACCTGGTGTGAAAAAAAAATCACTGAAACGAGAACCTACAGAAGTATTATTTCCAAAGTTTAAAATCTGTAAAGATAAGTTTGAATCGATATTAAGCATTTCTGATTGTTAAGTTTCACTCTGTCCTTGGATACGAGAGGTTATGGTTGAATTGGCTGATTTTAAATCTATTTTTGAGGATGCTCCTACTGCCAATATTCACACGATCAAGGGGAAATGTCACGTATATTGCGTATATTGTGAATGACGGATCAATGCGGAAATAAAAAGCAACTAACCTCTATCCTTATATTGAGGACGAAGAGTCGTGTTGCGTGATGTCTTGAGTACTAGACAGACGGTGATAAGACTTATAACATCTGGATCTATCTGGATAGATCTCGTATTGTGAGTACCAAGCATCTACGACATGGATATCGTGTCTAACAGTAATAAGCCTCGTCCGACATATTCGTTGTCTACGTCATTGATTTTGTGCCACCATTTCAGTAGTTTTGTATATCGACATCAGATGAAAAGATTGCAAAATGTGGCTGGAGTAGAACCGGATAATTCACAATTGATATCATGCGACTGGCAAAGGCTTATATATCGCTTAAGAGTTCAATCAAAATCACAGTCAGACAAGCTCTTGAACGCCCACCAGCTATTGTTAGGAGTAACCTTTAAGCGCCTCTATGACATCGATAAATCAAAGGCCTTGTTTTGATATTGATTGTTTTCAAGGTGCTGTCTGTTATTTGGCGTCAACAGATGAAATGGAGTTTTATGAAAAATGGCTTTAATACAACAAAACACTACGTAAGTTGTGGTCACATAAATCTATTCGGAGTTATTATCGAATAAAGCGTCAAAGGCAGTTTTGTAACAGGAAGACAGATGCATTCGACCGTAAACATCATTAAGTTTATTACGTATTCAAACCGTTACTGCTTACTTCTATGCTTGAGCGATTTACACGTCAACTTGGCGTAGACTTGCATCACCAAATGGTGTCATTAACAAGATTTATGGAAATAAATATACAAATATGGAGTCTGTTGCTTTACTTAATACCGTGTTTAACTGAAGACCGCTAACACGTAACCGAGGTCATGGCTAATGACCTTTGGCAGGCCACATCACGATTACGTTGTGTACTGTGTCAGATTTCAATCCTTTCTACATGTTCCCCCAGTAAAATTAAATGTATATTACTTAAATGAATCTGTGTGTGAAATTTCTTTCGCCATAATCAATAAAAGTGCAGAAGCATCCATTGGTAAAGGGATTCGGTATATACTGGTCCTGTAATTGGAAGCTAGTAGATTGTCGATACAGACTGAAGAACACTACAAAATCCGGTTACAGCTAATTGATATTGGTGTATCATAGTTTAATCGGATTTCATAAACACTAGAAAGTCACACCATCCGTGTTTGGAATTTTCCCTAAATAGCACGCACTGTTGTGTTGGATGTTTTGTTTTCCTTTCGCTGTACAAGATTGTCCTCACGTGCACATGCACGTGAACAATAAACACCCCTCCTGTAATAACTTTTTTCTAAAAATACTACACGTCTCTGGAGCAGACGCATGTTGAAGGCTATACGCACTGAAGAGTTCTCCAAGATTTAGGCCAGTATCTAAATTGACATGAATGATGTACATGAATAGATCATACCACACGGTTACAACCAGAGGTTGAAAACCGTATCCATTGTTGTAGCTGTCACCTTCATTGAACATTATCAATAGCTCTGTTGAACACACCACCTTCTGACGTAATATGACATGCAGCAACTAACAAAGTACCAATATATACGTCTCGTTACATACATGCTTCAAGAAATACCTTTATAAATTTAGTACGGCCGGATAAACATTTTTAATTGATGTTTCTACAACAAAGATTTTATTTAAGTTTTTTTGTACGAATAAAAATCAGTTGCTTCTGAAGAATATCTATCATACACATATCGCGTGCCTGTTGCTTGGTAACAGTCGCTGTACGAATGACATCTTCCTGTGTTAAAAGTCATCAATGATTCAAATGCTCCCGCTAAGAATCGAACACAGGACCTCTTGATTGAAGTTCCCACTAACCGAGAAGTATTTTGTAGCTAAGCGTTTCCAAGGCTGACGTTAATGTCTTTACATTAAAGTTTTAAGCTGAATATAACATAAATGTAAAATTTATTCCTAGTTTCAATTCTTAATTGATTACCTCTTAATGCAGAATCGTCCACTACCAATTAACGATGCAAGTACCTTTGTGACTGGATGGGTAACACGAGGACCATGGATTCGCATAACTCAGGTGTTCGGTGTACACCGTCTAATGATGACGCGGTTTAAAAAGTGATTGTCCATCCTGATACACTTCAAGGCAATCATTGTGACTTTCTCCAAGGTCAATTAAATGGCAAATTGTTTTATCTAAGCAAACACATGACAACTTGTCTTATCTAACAAGTACATGACAACGTGTCTTATCAAACAAGTACATGAAAACGTGTCTTGTCTAAACAAGAACATGACAACGTGTCTTGTCTAAATAAGTTCATGACGTGCTTTATATAAACAACAGCATGATTCGCTAATTGTCTAAGCAAACACATGACAACGTGTCTTATCTAACAAGTACATGACAACGTGTCTTATCAAACAAGTACATGAAAACGTGTCTTGTCTAAACAAGAACATGACAACGTGTCTTGTCTAAATAAGTTCATGACGTGCTTTATATAAACAACAGCATGATTCGCTAATTATCGTCAGTTTTACAATCCGGTAAAACATGCGATGTTGCAGATTTTTTTTTCAACATATATAGTCATGCCGATTGACACGTGTGTCCAGTGGAAATGCTCGCTAAGCTCTTACGCATTAGGTAAAATACCGTTTGATCTTTTGATCCGATACGATAATGATGGCACGTGACCTTTCGGTTTTGTAGTTCAACAATGAATCTACAATCGACGTTTAAATAGAATATCGCGAACTTTGATCTCTCGTGGGCGACACGGATGAAGACAATGCAGACAATACTGACTGATTTACTTAAACCCTATCCTCTAGAAATGTCAGAGAGAGTTAGCAGAGAGTTAGAGAACCTCCGCTAGGATTGAATGAGCTGTCGGTGCCAAGGGAATAGTCTGACCCAAGCTTGAATTATGGCTGCCATGAGGTACTAAATGCCGGGGTGATGTCAAAAGCGCACACCCCGTAAATGATATACGTCTGATTAATGCAATACTCGAAGGCTTTTTTCTAATAACTACTTAAAATAGTTGAGGCCATATGATCCTATAAAGATCATTTTATTTTCATTTTTAAGAAAGATTTAATTAAGACCTTAGTGTTGGAATAACACGGATTTACGCATTCGTTGTTGTTATTGCTGTTTATTTAACCTCTTGTTGTTGTTGCCATTGTTATTGTTACGAAATTCCCAAAGCGACGTGGAAGAGTTCCAAATAAGCAGAGTGGTTAAATCACCGTATGTCAGCTATTAACGATATCCGACATAAAAAAGGAAAAAACAAAAACGAAAGAATGATCGCTTCCATTTCATGTTTCTTTTGCCAAAGGTATGTGGCTGTTAACACGGAGGTCGCTTCTTCGAAAAGAGGTGATTCCCGTAGCCAAATAAAAACTTCTGAATTTAGCCACATAAAGGCCTCTGAATTAAGCTTAATTCAGACCCAAGAATTTGCCAATTAAAGACCCCTGAATTTAGCCAAATAAAGACCTCTGAATTTAGCCAAATAAAACCCTATGCATTCATACGCAGATGCAAGGATACTGGAAGCAAAAATAATGGCCGTTGATTATACCAATATAGCCGAACAACCATTCCAAGAAGTGCCGAAAATTCCGGTAGCAAAATAAAGATCCTGATAGTATACAAACACAGCCGAAAAAATATTTGAAGAAGCAAAATATTGAGCTGACAAACTTGACGAGCACTCCAAAACAAGGAGAGAAAATACTAGAAGAAACAGGGAACTAAAAACTCTCAAAACATTTGTAAATATAAAATGAAAAAGAGAGTGAATGAAACGGTTTGTCAATGAGAGCGTAGCAACAAAGCTAACCTATGCTTGTACATTCTTATGAAAATCTGAAACATGATTGGGCTTACTTATCTTCCTTTATACCCATGGCTGTCAAAATAAACAATACATATTAGATGTTTTATAAGTATAATAGAGAACGTGTCATAGAGGAGATGAATCGGTGAGGCAACATGATATTGTCTACGGCGCCATAAACATTCCGGAATTAAGTAATCGCAACGACTGACTATAAGTTATTATAAATTTTTACATGACAAATTCCGACATGTATGATAAATCAGACATCATTGACTATTAGCGTGCTGCACAACATTGCTCTGATATTTTGATTGACAAGGCAGTTTGTGCTTTGAACACGATGTTCCAAACAAGAATCTAACTTTAAAACATCTATTTTCATGGCATTGGAAAGTAAATAAACACTAGAATGTTCTGTCGGTAGTTTACACGTGTAAATCATTTATCTACAATTGTATATAAAGAATAACAAACAAATATGGTTCAGGTTGGGACTTAAATTAAAGGCGCATTTTTTTTAATCCAAGGTAAAAAAATTGATAGGGAGCATAATTCCAGGTACAGGGGTTACTTCGCAATAGGCCTGTAACTTAACCATTGAACGAAAACTGCTGTCGTTGCTAGGTGTCAATTTCAACACTAATACACTTTATAAAAAAGCCACTATTATCATGTTAATAGACTATATAACCTGGAACTTTAAATCTTGGACGCGATAGACTCTTCTACATACAAGGCAGCCCACACGGATTTCTACTCAAGTACCTGCTAAGCTCCATGGTTTAAATTAATTTTACTTCAAATTACAATCCTTAATTTGTACATTATTGTTGGTCTTTCATGAAAAATCTCTCTAGACTTGATCATGAACTGATTATACTGATTCTGTACCACATATCAAACATTCTGAATGATGACATTAAAACGATTAAAACACCGACAAAAACCTACATATTTCATCTAAGCTATGATCAATGGATATTGTTGGACGAGTTTTGTGAAAACTCTGATCATGTCATCAGTATACTTTATATGATTTGAAATCTGAGATCATATGTATAGATATATCTGTATTCGAACGATTTACTTAATAAATGCTGCAGTGTTGATTGTCTCTTGTCTATTGTATTTTTTTTAATATTATTATTTTTGTTTTTTGTTGTTTTTTTTTTTTTTTTGTTTTGTTTTTCTCGTGTGTGTGTTTTTTTTTTTTTTTTTTTTTTGTTTTTCCAAAATCTAAAGAGCTACGAGTTGAATAACCCCTTCTTCTAAAACAGACCGTTGAGGAAACTTAATTTTTCGCTTCCAAGTAAATTATTCGAGATTAACATAGCCAGGAAATATAACGCCATATTTCGAAATTTGGCATTACAAACAACTGGTATTGCAATGATTTTGGAAAAATGACTTTGCATCGATTTTGTCTCCTAGTTCAAAGCTCTGAAGATGAAAAAAGCGTGTTTGCTTTCATTTTGTTCAAACCAAACCATGGTTCAGAAAAACGTAATCGTAATTAACATGTAAAAAGACCACTAAAATCTGCAAAACTCAGAATATTTCATTTCTTATATCAGATTTATGCACGTCAATCTCAGCAAAGTTGATTTACCTAAAATAGAACAAGAAATCTCGACCGAAATCAACAAAATGTTGATTTGTCCCCAGATCATTCTGATCTCCAAGAGTTACTACCCTTTACTATTTTCTGATGGTACACCGATAAGCTTGACAGCTGATGGGACCAATAATGTTTAAGACAAAGAGACATGTTTCAATATTTCAAACAAGTGTTCAATAGCCATTTAATGAGCCTGCACGTGTAACCGTCCTTAGATGTAATAACAACTTCTGAAATGGCAAACTATATTAATAAAGTCGTGTTAGGATCGAGAGAAACGATAAGTTATATCTCGGTATGATGTGTCATTATTATGATCTAGAATAGAATGTTACAGCGTTACCAGAGACATAAAGACTATTTCCTACATTATATCTCCGCTGTTTCATTTCTTACTATTTGCAGTATTGCTAACCTGCTCATTGTTGATTAATATATGTTTGGCTATTTCCTTGTCACTACCCTTGTTCTTTCTTTGAGAACGTTACACTAAATTTCATGGTAAATAGAATACGCTTACCACTCCAGCATGCCTTGCCTTACATTCCAAGTTCTCTATCCAGTGCAATAAAAGATTACAAAACAATGTAACAGAAAACAAAAGGATTGACTTCATCTGTAAAAAACAAATAGGAAACCAACAAGACCCTATCATTGGATTTGCCGTAGAAGCATGTTTACAACAGAAAATCTTATCACCAATAGAAGTTGACAAAACAAGATAAATTGGGAAACAGATAAGTAGACACAGGATTCACAATTCACAATCTTCTGATGGATGAGAAGCCCGGAGTTACCCTCAATTTATTAAATTGAAAATCAGACAAGCATCAGACAATGCAGACTACGGTAGATGGGAGTTGTTTTGAGTAAGATACAGGAATTATATTGTGCATATGGGTGAAACAAATTAATCACATACAGACATGACAACGGCACGCTCTGAAACGATTGCATACAATAACAAATTTGACAGCCAAAATACTCTACCGTAACAACACATAAACAACACATCAATATTGTAGTACATTCTAGAATGCAAGATATTTAATAACAAGCAGTAAATAGCTATTTGAATGGGCGATATTTAAAACTGTTATGGTATAATATAAATCTGTCTTTCGGTCTTTAACAACAGAGAGAAACGAATCTGGAATCGCTTACATTAATGGTTTTTAATTGGTCGATACTTAACATCGTTATCGTTAACCTTACATACATCGTACAAGTTAATAGTAATGCATGTATGCCATGAACTTTTAAATGTGCGCGAGATGAAATAAATTAACAATAATATTTGCAATATATTTAAATATAAGACATTATATCTCAATGATAGGTTTACATTTAATTTTCAAATATGAATATATCTACACGTGTATGTGAGAACGTGTACACGACTAAAAAATATTACGATTGCAAGAGATGACCAGGTGTTCTAGGAAGGTAAGCGTCTTCTACACCATTGACTACAGTCGCTTATATATATATAAGTCATTCGGAGAATGTTCTCAGAATTACAGGCAGTTTCTAACGAGCAAATACATCTAACCTTAGATCACACAAGGAAACATATCGTCTTATGTAAGTACATTACTTCACCAGTATATAATTCTGACCCTGCAGTTTTATTGATTGAATTAAGAAAGAACATTTACATTAATTTATCTTTCTGTATTTCAACCACAGATAAAGGCTGTTGGGTATTATTTGTTTTGTGTAACATTTGTTGGAAATAATTTTTATCAGTTTTTATCACTCTGTCAGATTTCGGAAACTTCAATCTTTAACGCTCTTTTAGCAGAAAAGTGCGAATGCTTAGACAGACGCTGTCAGATTGACAGATATACATATAAATAGCTTTGCGATGCTGATTAATTTTAAGCAGAAGTTTGGAAAGCAAGGCTGTCGGGATTTGACTTTTTATCCGGCCGCTGATGGGTTTACAGATGAATCTGTTATATGGATGGACGTATATTAATTTCTTCCTTCACCGTTGATTAAGGTACATATAAGTACGTGTACTGACATATACTGTGATATAACATGCTTTATGTTTTAACGTCTTCAATTACCAGTCATCGGATACTGTAAAAGCATTCATTTTCGTGGGGGTTTCATCTTCATCTAGTTCGTAAGTACTCTAAATCTACGAATTTATATGTCCACAAAATGATACAACGATTAAAGGTTACATTGATTATATTACCAATTAATTTGACGAGCCTGATTCATCCACGAAATCAAGTGCCAAGGAAAATGTATATTTTTAGAAAACCACAAAATTGGAACCCCGCGAAAATATATTGTTTGCATTATTCGAAAATAAACATTCAATGATCATTTGAACAGTTGAGGAAAGATTTGATGTCGAAAGAAAAACAAACTATTTTTAAAGATGTTCTAACTCTGGCGCTTAATTCTTCAAACTTTCCTATCTTCTATAATTAATTGATTCTGTGTTGGATCAGGGACCGGGCGATTGAATTGTACCAGTCGCTGTATACCTATACGGGCTGTCGGGACACCTACTGATAAATCTGTTGAATACATCTCTGTAGATTTGACAGCCGTATTTACGGAAACTTTCGGCTCAGTATTACATTCGCGCATCTAGCTTTGCAATAAAAGTAAGAGGTGGCATTTGATATTGAAGCTGAAACACACATTTTATGTCTTTTAGAGGGAATTTAAGAATTAAAGCGTCATTTTTTTCTGACAGTGAAGAGGAGTCCTTGGAGAATGTCTCAGCATTACTAGAAGAGCAGTTTCTTGTTAAAATGACAAATGGTTAGCGATATTGTTAACAGCTACATTTACCGTCATTGAAGGATGAAAAGTAATCATATATGTTGGCCTTTATAAGATATCAACCAAAACATTTTTTTTTCTTATTTTACTTAGATATGTGTGTATCTTTTGAACAATTTTTAAAACGCTGACCGCATCAATTTTTCCGTCGATCTGTATTCCATACCCTGTTTCAGACGGTGCCATTTTTTTTTATTAATATATAAGCTCTCCTCTCGTGGGAGTTCAGTGTAATTGGAGTCAGAACTGTATGGTCGATATTTCCTCAAAGACTACTTCCACCGATTAACCACGTATTCTGGTAGTTCTAATCCAATCTTTGAGCAATAGGAATCTTTCTCGTGGTTAAAACTAGCTGTACAACTCCTAGTGGATACGATAAGCAATTTGGTCAACTTTGACGCGTCTTGTTGTATGTCAGAAACTGAGATGTTGTGGTATTATCTCGATGGTCTGGAGGCCTTGTCAGAAAATCATAGACGTTATTTTCGAATCATTGAACGTTGGAAATTATGAACTTTTTTTAATTATCTATCTGTACTATCCCATCTGGTTTTTTGTGTTGTTTTTCTTTTTATCTTTCGACTAATTTCCGTCAGTCGCCTTTTATGTTGTATAATGCAGATTAATCCATTAGCTAGTTCCTCTGTATCTATTCTTTATTTTTATATGGAAAGGTGTTATTCTTCTGTGATTTGTTTTTTTTTTAATTCAAGTTTTACATACCTTTTTACGGAAATAATGAAAACGTCTATGCACTTCTTTTTCAACGTTATACATTTTTCGAGAATTCATTATCACTCCCTGTAATTGATCAACTTTACAGTAATAAGTTTAGTCACGATTTTTAAAAACCACTGTCTCCTTTTTGTCTTTAACTCTGCATGACATACCTTAACTGCTTATACCGATTTAATTTATCTTGTAATCCCCTTTTGGTTTTCCAACCTTTTGACCCCTGACATCACTAAAGGATTTTAGAATAAAGAAAAAGTTGTAAGATGCCTAATAAACAATTGTTTGGTAATTACTGTATATTTTTTATCACAATGTTTGATTTAAGGCCCTATTTCATATTTGTTGTCTCTCTTCAACCAATGAGAGGCAATTTCTCCCGGAATGTAAGGAGCACTGTACTGCAATGACAGACGTTTTAAACAGAATTACACGTATAATAATAATATTAATACGTCTCATCACCCCCCCTCCCCCAACCCCCATCCCCCTTTTTTTACATACTTTGACATATAAATGTATCTGAATTCCACATGACGGACTCTCTATATCATAAAACTGTTATATTTAGCCTTGATTAGAGGTAAATTAATTGATTACTGAAAAAAATGATAATAAAAATGTCGCCGCAAGATGTAATCCATTTACACATAATATCTATGATAAATTCCATTTCTTCATAATCTTATTTAAAAATTTAATTACACACTCTATCGATTTCAAAATGTTTATCTCCAATGTCATGCGATGTATATGCATGTGTTTACAAACATGAACACATTTTTGTCAGTGTGTTGAATGACATTGACCAAATACATCAATTATCCAACCCTGTCTGGATTTGAAAGTGGTAGGATCCATGCCCTGTCCAACTATCTTTTTAATTTCAAATTGCATTCAGAAAGAAAATATCGACCAAAGAGAATTTAAAGACCAAGCGACATTGTGAAGACAATAAGTATTGGGTTTTTTTCCTGTGGAAATCACTTCGAGATGATGTCATCTACCTTGATTTGTCAATAATGTTCACATAAGACCTTTGCGATAGCAAAATACAAAATTGAAATTTTAAACCCATAGTATATCTACATAGGAGTGCCCAAACTGGCATCACAGGTCTTGTACGTCGCCATTGAGTTATTTTACTTTACAATTTGGAAATAATTCATTTTAAATTGACAGATCAGCAGTATGGCGGATAACGTAGATATACTACTGTATGAAAAGAGAGTGAGGTTATGACAGGGCTTGTAGCGTTCATTGCCCTTCGGAAAATCAGCAGTATATGAACTAGACAGCAGGCAAACCGAAAGTAAAGATATTTGATGAGGCTGTTGCCTCATTTCCAAAAATCATTTTTTTCAATTGCAACTTTGATAGAAATTTTGCGTGCAACCAATTACGGGGCAACAACTGCACTAGATCGTAACAGACAGTAACTGACACGTGTAACCGGTGTTTTTGGCGTCCCAGATTCGTTAAATCTCTGATATGTTCATTGCTGAAAGTCTCCTTCATTATATTGGTATCTGAAGCATTGATAGTGACGGACAAAATAACATATATATGTGGTGCAGATATGGAAGTGACAGGTCCATTTAAATTACTTTCCGCATATATATTGTATACGAGAAAAAATCGTAACACGTGATTTTGTCACATCTTTCTCAAGCAATCATAGATCCAGACTACAGAGATATACTGAGAGAAACTAATTATAAATTTAACAGCTATAAAGATTGCATGTAGTATAACCATATGGATTGTTTAACTCGCTTCAAATCTTTTGACGAGGACCGCAGAAATTGAAAAAAAAATCATTTTTGGGAAGAATGAAAATAATAGTACGGTAACTATTGGGAACAAATAGAAATAGTGATATTATCACGGAAAAAATCTTCAGATTTTTCTTTGAATACCCATCCCTACAATTTTTGTGAAATTTGGTGCCTCTGTCATCTTAATCAGCACACCATCATGGACGAATCACGGCCATGTATCATCTTTGTCTGATGAAGCTGACAGAGTGTAGTCTTTGACACGTATGATGGCTAACACAATTCTGCAATCGTATATTGAATGCTGCGAGATAATAGTTATACTAAAACAAAGTACACATCTCAAGGCATCAATCGATCATTACAGGTGTGGTTTTAAACAAACAGCTGAATCCACGCGTGGTTTAAACTCTACAGGCGTTTTTATTGGATGACGCGGTAACCTTTAACCGGTACTACCTCGTGCATAAACCTATTAATAGTTTGTTGTGAGTTGTAATAAATATTTTCATATATTTCCAAAAGTATCAGCATTTCGCATTAATCTGCGGTATTATACTATAGGTCATCTGATGCTCCAAAGTGAAACAAGATACAGATGGGTGTTGAACAACAGTTCATCGTTGTACTAACAAGTTTAAAAATGTAACATAAGATTTATTGGTGATTTCTATTTATAGTATCAGCGACCTAGTTTTTGACTGCACAAGATTGGAAGTCGAAGTCGTACAAGAAGTGTTGTTTGTGATCATGTGTGTGGATTTTTGTACTTATCAGTCAAGAAATACAACTTGTCGAGCGGTAACGTGAAACTTTCTGAGGATTTCTATTTATAGTATCAGCGACCTAGTTTTTGACTGCACAAGATTGGAAGTCGAACTCATGCAAGTGGTGTTTGTGATCATGTGTGTGGAGTTTCGTGACATTTGAATGAGAAATGTAGCCCGTAGAGAGGTGACTTCGTTTTTATACGTATGAACGTGCGCACGAGGTATCGCTGTACTCCCTCAACAACACGTGGCGAGGGTATTAATAGTTGATTTTATACAATAATGTGTTTTGATTTGTTTATCTTGCCTTTATTGTAAAGTACACCAAACCCTTCCCTGGTACATCATCCTGGAGAGGTACATATACACCTTTTTATGTGAGACCTGTTGCGTGTTATTACAAGATGAACTCTGACAAATGCACGCAAACCTCGGCTAAAGTTAACAGATATTTACCTTCTTCCTTCAAACAACTGCTGGAGAAGTAAACAAACATCAGCAATGATATCATACCATTTTATATACTGACATTTTACATTATGTGTCTGGAGGGCCTAGCCCAAATATAGACATATCACATAATCAGTGAAGGGTACATGTCTGGACACGCCCACTGCGTAGTATCAGCTTCCGTGAAAGCAAGCAGTCGGATAGAACAACATATATCTACTACTCACGTGTAGAATTGCTACAGTCACGTCGCGTTACAAGATCAACATTGATTGTAATATCGGGTTATCTCGTTAGGTATCACGTTATCATCTCTGGTGAACATGGCGTAGATATGTTTTTTTTTTTTTTTTTAATTTTTTGAACATTATCATTCATTTACAACATAGTTGGCAGTTCACGTTTGATGTGAGATACACTACCTGTATCAAAAGCAGGAATAATTAAGAGAGAAGCCAAACAATCATAACACACAATTTTATCTTGTGCAGTTTTTATTGACCGAAATATGACGTAATATAACATCTCTTGGTACAGAATATAGGAGAAACTCGGTGTAGGTGACTGAAGGATTGAAATGGATTGTGGAACATCTGACACTGCACGAGAGTGGCATGTGACCCTGTATGACGGTACTGTAATGATGGGCTGTTTAGAATACCACGTGACCCTGAATGACGTTATGTTGACTGACCTTTAAGACTACTGTGTAACACTGTTTGACGCTATTGTGTTGATGGACTGTTAAGACTTCTGTGTGACCCTGTATGACGTCATTGTGTTGATGGACTGTTAAGACTACCATGTGACCCTGTATGACGCTATTTTCTCACAGGGGGATCCCTTTGTATCTATATAATGTACTAACTCTTTGTCGTATGGGGATATGAAAGACTCCTGGCTAGGCTATGACGCTACTCACAAAAGGATCATTTTATGTTGTGAAACCATCTCGACGATTGTCAAACATTTTATGGGACATTAATGATGGTGCGATGCTCAGTTTTCCAGCAACATAAAATCTGTTATTGCTCTTTATGTGAAAAAAGTAATTAAATCCTCGTGCCTACCACCCTAAATCTTAGATATGCCTGTCCGGAATAGACCCTTGTAAGATTTTAGTAGTGTTGATGGGCCTCTATGACCCTGAGTCCTGTTAATGATTGAGTTAATCATGATGTGTGACTCTGATTGACCTTTTTATGTTCTTGTGCCGTAAAGATCTCTATGTTACTATTAACTGACCGTTAAGGCTCTATATGATGATAAGGGTATACTCCTCTGAAAAGTGAAAAAAATAAATCCAAGACTGCTTTTTTGTTCTGGTGATGTTTTTTAAAGGTTAGATTTAATTTTAAAAATTAATTCAATGTAGTTTTAAAAAAAAAACAAAAAAAAAAAAAAACTGTCGCTGCACTATATTTTTCGATACAGGTGTTAGAATCTGTGTATCAGGAAATAATTCATTTTCATATATAATTTTTAATGTTTTCCTGGAAAACACATTCTTTTTTACTTTTTCGGCATACGTTTTTAAAATAATTTTTATGAAAAGGTTATTGTATGATTGGATGTTAAGAAAAAATTATGTGAAAATCAATTCATTAAACCATGTAGCAACCAAAAATGAAACTTTAAAAATATATACTGGTATCCTTTATTTGAATATTTTCTGGTATTTAACTTTTTAAGGCTTAATGATGGAATAGAGCAATTTCCAAAGACATTTCTCATGATTAAAAACAGGAAGTGTGCTGTGCATCATTTTTTTGCACCCACATCATTAGTTTCCCAAGATTAAGAAACAAGATGAAAAGTTTTTTCGGGTCCTAAATTCAGGGAAAAATAGTCCACCAAGTCGGAATTAACAAATTTTCAATCTGTAATTTAACATTGAACATTGATGTATAAATTGATTGTAACCTCCCGCAAACTTCCAGATTTATAATCGCTATTAACCGAATCACGCCGTCAACTACCCCGTCAGAAATGTAGTCCACAGGCGAACGTGATTACAATCGTCATATAGAAGACCTCTTTCCAGCTTATCAGTACATCTATAGATGTAAATTATAAAAAAGCACAAAATTCCGAGATATTACGTTTGAATTAATTCTATATTGAATTATGTCTTACTGTCGATCAAACATCAGAGGAGTATACCCTTAATACAACTTTTCTACAAAGTTTTCCTGTCGTCAGGCTACACAGTCAAAGACATATGGGTTGAAAGTTTTTTACAACTTTCATGGTGCTATGAAAGTCCAGCGGTTACATCCATATAGCACGAGTTTCGCTAGCCGCTGGCTTTTCTCCATCACCCAAACCTCATAACGTCCTTAAATGACCTTGGCTGATAATGGGATATAAAGCAACAAGAAAACGTTGGCATAGTTGATGTATATGAATGACGTGAAAAATGCTAAATAAGGAACGATATATATCTGTTAATAACCATCCATCTGCGTTATTGGAGCTACACAACCACGTCTATTTTATGGCTATTCTGCTTCTTCGGGAGAGGGGAGGGAGACAGGGGGTGGGTATTTATGGAAACAATGTCCAATTTACACAGTAAAAGTACGATTTCCAACTTTTACCACGAAAATGCCCTAAAGATATTATCAAATAACTTTTTTCTTTTTTTCACAGCAAGACAAAAAAACCAAAATCATACATGATTTGAAGCCACAATATCCGTGACCGTCAGATTCAAATGGCATCATTATTATAACAAGTTTTCTGAAAGTAATAAAATTTTCGTGAAGTGTTTGGAGTTTTTTATTATTGTTACACATCAACCACCTGTTATTTAAAACATAAATCTTATTATCCAAATATCTTTTGAAGCGTGTTGTCGAAAATCACTGTTTTTTTTAACGACACCATAGGATGATGACTGTCATCCTCGGCGTTCTCAAGGTCTCCAACACTAATAAGACTGTCTGGGACTGACAAAATGAATACCAATCTAAGGAGTGGAATAAGTCTGTTCAATTTGTTTACATGTTAAAGTTGATAGCTGACTTCAAATGAAAAGAGACGTGTTTTTTTCAAATTTTATTAGAGGAACACATAAAAAACAAAACATATTTACGACATTCAATGTTATTACATTAGCTGGAAAGATTTTTCGTTTTAGTGGATTGATGTCAAACTGATTAAGGATTAAGTTGAAATTATAAAAAGAATTGTACATGTATTATTTTCAGTTCAATGGAAGACAACAACACACATACTTTAAATGAGTTTTTATTTTATATGAGATTTTGTGTAACGACTCTTATAAGTTTTCAATTTAACTAATCTTATCGAGAAAAAAATTAAACTTGAGAGGAGTTTTTTAAACTCTCATATGAAATGAAAACAAAATCAAGATAACTTGCATCACATAACTTACATATGTTACCTTTTTAAAAGTTTTTGTCAAAATATGGAGAACCAAATGAAAGGGACAGTCATTTTGTTGTAATTTTTTAACTTATGACGAAATGTCATTGTCCCTATAACATTACAATAAATATCTGAGTGGTGCAGCCAATGAAAAACGCTCCAGGGTGTATTACATTAGTGATAAGTTCGCCAAAACAATGTTGGAATTCAAAAAGTAAACATTAATGGACATTAGACACGTGCAATAAATTGACAACTTTCACAAACACCAAAGGTGATATCTGGTGTTACGGGCAAGAATGTCTCTCTATTCCATCTTTACTGAATACGATGACCAAACTTTCAATTGTTTAATTTTGTTTTTCATTTCTTTTTATATTCCAGCAAACAAGTTGAGGGTATAAAGAAATTACCTTGTCTATCTGTCCTGAACTTTAGGCTATAATCACAGCTACTCCAATATAGTTCACAACATTTCCTTAAAACTCACAATAGTACAGGAAAGACAGCAAAGATGTTCAGACTCAAATATTGATATCCAATATGATAAACATCATAATATTACACATATACAACACTTATACACACCTGGTTATCACCATTCTCTGATCAATATTCGGTACTTGAGAAGTCAGTGACAAAAGCATTATTTAAAACAAAATCAATCTCAATCTCCGACACTAATTTTACTTCAGGCAGAAATAGGAAACTCAGATTTTTTTGTGATAAATGAAAAGTGTCCCTTTCACAAACTTCATATGCCTGACTGATACCTCCGGTTTGAAAAGTGAATGTCCATTACTCATAAAAAGATATGTAACATTTTGGCAAGAAATATCTGTTTGTGTTTCCCTAATTGGTCTTCTTTAAAAAATTGACAATATCCTCACGTGAGAACTGGACGGCTATTGGTCACTGCTAGCATTGAAATGTCACGATCAGTTAGGAATGATGTATCTTAAAGTGTACTTATATCACAGAGGACTCTACAACAGGTATACAAGTGAAAAGCACCTTTCACTACAACTTCAGAGTTAGATACAGTAAAGCCAAGCGTTAAATCAAGGTAAGGTTGGACGCCTTTATCAGCTCGACACACAGATTGTACAATAGACACACGCGTAAATAACACATTTTAAGTAAATTTGGAATTAGATATTGTAAATTATTCTGCCTCGGCAGTGATGTAATGGTCCTATTTTTTTAATCTAAGAGACGACAGAGGAAAATCCAGGGTGCTCGTAAAAATGTCAAAATGGGGATGTGCGCTAGCCCAAAATTTCAATAAATTTCGTATTCTGATAATTTTAGAGAAACGTCTAGGACGTGTGTTTATTCTTAATCGTGCCACTATTCGAATAGATTAAAACGTGCTATGCAGTTTACGGCAAACCAAAAAGCCACCAGCACAGTCTACCACATGCAATCTAGAAAATTGTACAAAAGACACACAAGCACCTTTTAATGCAAATCTATAACTAGATACAGTATTGCTGAACAATGAAATCAACTGCATCATCCAGCTTAGTCGTCCTTCTAGGACTCGTCAGTGGCGCTAAGAGCCTAAATGTTAAACCTAGGAGACGACTGCGTAAATTCTAAAGTGATCGATAGAAATGTCAAAATCTAGACGAAGAAGTACACTATCCCCATAATTTGATCAATTTCTTTCGGTTGGAAATTTCATTATATTTATTAATGGTAATATTTCATACGTTGGTTTTGTAAAAGTAATGTAAAAACTGTGTTTTTAGGAATTAGATTTTAGCGGTTTTATGAAAAGATAAAATAAAAGCGTTTCTCAATAAAATGCATTCTTGTTATCTCTAATATTTCGGTTTCATGATATCTATATTTTCTAGATTTTCCCCAACCTTCAATGTAGCTCAATAGTAGCAGTGATATTGACAGGAGCCCTCTACAAAAATGATGTATTTTAAAACTGCGAAATAATAACAGAATATGCTACATGTGTATGTCAGTATCTATTGATGTCCGTAAGCTATATCCGGAAGTCGGTTCTACATTCAGGATATTGTAGTTTGCTTCATTTACTTCCGGTTTTGCATTAAACAATGATAATCTCCTTTCACCTATAGTAAGATGATACGATATTCACTAATATAGCTGGTTTTATGGGAAGAACATAACTGCATCCAAATTTCCTTACTTAAGATGTATTCAAATGCAGTAATACTAAGAAATGATTAAAGAAAAACATATTTTTTTGCATTCGATTTATGTGCTGAATAGAAACAGCAAAATCTGTCGTTCATACCTGAGTATACTTGCAGCAATACAATTTTACCTTTCTTCTACTAAGTGGCTAACAAGAAATGGCGTGACTAGAATAAAAGAAAATATGCGTTTGGAACAGAACTGAAAGTAGGTTGTCTCTTTAAAAACACGTGTTTCTATCACTTGATCTTTTACGTACTAAATCCAAACAAACACCACAAAGATGAAATTGAAGATTAATTGATATGAAAGAGCGTTTATTGCAGCAGCTTGTTATTTCTCGGTATTTTAATCCCTTTCTATATTTTTAGTCACGAAGAGAATATATCTACAGTGGAAAGGTGGGTTCATGGTGATGACTCATTCAAGTTGACAAGCTAATACTGGCGCTGTGCCAACTGATTAAAGAGGACCATGCAGACTGAAAGATACATATTTACCAACGGGAGAAATTTGATTTCGGGATATACCAGAAAAATAATATTTCATTTGTAACGTTTTTGATATATGAAAGAAACACACACTATTTATCCAGTGCAAACATAGCGGACTATATTTATCAATTTATGAGACCATTTCCTAATGTCAAATACGATTCACACAAACCAAGTGCGAGTTATTACATTCCATTCCTGACGGGAAAAGTCTACAACTATTTTCCTGGGTGTTGATGAACCCAAAACGTCGGAGTTGCATGATTTTCGGCCTTCGTGTCAAGAGACACGTGCTTATTTGATGTGAAATATATTGGGTATGAAGGCTAAATGATTTCTATCCCACAAGCTATCGTGAAATCCAAGCCGCTGATGACCAAGATGAAATCAATTTCTGACGCTCTGAATCAATTTCACCGATCTCATTTCAGTTGCATACTGTTTGTTTCTTGCCAATCTATGGAAATGCACAACAGTATTTAAAAATCTGAGGACAGATATGAACTAAGAGTGACACATTTCTGCACGCAACACCACCAAACACGTTTACACGGCGCTTTGATTTATCTTCAATTCGAAATTGTTTAAATTTCAAATTACTAATTATGTTAGGTTTTTTAAAATCTAAAGTTGATAACAAAAAACCAATACAATTTAATGTTATTGACGTGAACTAACATTATTTTTGGCTGGTGATTTTTTGTTAGGAATTACGTAGTCACTAAAGTGCGCGCGACCAGTGTGAAATAAACATCGAAAAGTTCTTGATTCGCAATGCATTTTATATGGGTTTGAATTGGTTGTTTTTGTCAAGCTGAATTTCGCGGTAAAAAGGGGAAAAGGGAGAGAAAGGGTGTTAGTGTTTAGAGGCAGGTAATGTTGGGGGGATTGCTTTTTATTTTGGCGTGCAACAACAAAATGATAACAGGATATTTCACCAGGGCAACGGTCAGTTTCCAAATTTTTTTAAGGTTGCTATTGACTTTGATCGTAGTTTCAACGTTAAATATTTGATCCTTCCCCGGCTAATACTTCATTATTTATTCCATTAAGTTATATTTATACTTTATACACAATATGCGGCTATGTATTATCGTTTGGAATACATAAATGACAAGTTAATTAATTAGATATACAAAGGTGTTTATATATATGTTTATAAAAAGTAGGTGAAACAAGTACAAAAAAATATAAATTTGTCATCTGAGTTTTAGTTTTTGCAATTGGTGTGTATTTGGATGCTTAACAAATAATTGATCTATGTTAGCTCATCATGCCTAATGTCAACACGTACACTCTAAATGTTTGCTTCCTACGGTGCAAGGAAGGGGTTGAAAGAAGTATCAAAGTGACCCAGACCAGATATTAAAGATAAATTCCATGTATATTTTTTACGCATATGTTGGTATTAAATGTAAGGCTATATGTACTTTAAATACTGATGCTTAAAAAACGACGTACTGCACGTGCAACCTGCCTAGTTACTATGACAACAACTTGTCTCAATTAATGTATAGTCAGAAATTGAACGTCAAGAAATGTTCGATAGCATTTGATAGCGCCATGGCTCGTCATGATAAAGTGGAAATTAATTAATGGATGCGTATTGATATTACGTAATAGCCAAATTACCCTTAAAATGTACTTGAAGAGTTAAATTGGCAATAAATTTAACCATGTAAACATTATTATATACAAATAAAGCTAATATGTCTAGTCGGCCCGCTACACCTAGCGACAGAATCGGATTGTTGGCGACGCGGGGTTTTCTGTTAAGCTCTCAGCAGCCTAATTAAGTAAGCACGGTGTAGTCACATTTAGATGGCGACAAGTAAGTGTATTGAAAATGATAAGAAAATATCGGGTAATGAATTAATTAATCAAGACTAAAGGCGCCATTATGTCAACTCTCAACATTGTAGTCAGTTCTATCGTATTATAGATCCTGTCAATTGCTTCCAAACACAGAAACGACCTAGTTCTAACAAAGACTTCCGGGAATCTGCAATATCTTCTAGTTAAAGACGAAATATTTATAATTCCAAAGCACGTAATATGCCCATTAAAAAGACGGCCATGGTAGAAGTAGGTTATAGTACAACATCAGAGCGATTGGCTGGGCCATTCTGATATTGAAATTGTCATTTAACGTTTCCGTAACTGCTAATGGCAGGTAAGACAGCTGATATATATCGGTTAATATTTACTGCGGGTGACATGTACACTTTAAAGTATCAAACCAGTGCATTTTTGACAGATTTTTGGTGACATTCAAAATTTCAGTTCGCAAAAATATGAAATGTTTTATAATTAACAAAGAATATGAATGGTGTCATAATAAATGAACTATACGATATAAAGTTGGTCGGATGGCGCAGTGGTACGCTGTGACGTATACACATGTACGTACATGCTTTTCACTTGGGTTTCTCGGTTCGATTCTCGAAACGGACATGGAAAGGAATAGCGGTCACCTGCCGACCTCGTGGGTTTTTCCAGTGTAATCTGGTTTCCTCCCACAGTAAGACCCCTTACGCATTTCCATCCGGGTCATCAATGATAAATATAGGTGCGTTATTTGAATGAAATTTAAAATAGACATGTATGGAAATCAGAAAAAGTATAGCCTTGATATGGATATATTTGTGTGCTGTTTTTTGAGGTTTTTCAAAAGATACACAAGTAAATACCGTATTTCAAAATAAATTCAGAACTAGATACAGTAGAGCCAAACATACACGAAATTGCAACATACAACTGTTTCGTGCTTTTGTCCTATATTCTTATTTGAATAGAAATAATCTTAATAAAAAATGAACATGTCCTTTAGTTTCCTTAACATGTGTTATCCATAGAAACAAAAGGATACAAAACGGTACAACTTTGAATACAATTTTATTCATTTTACAACAATTTTGAAACAAGTTATTTATAATTATATCAATCAATTGAACTGAAATAAAAATACTGAAATTTGATATCTTACTTGTCAAATGTGATGTCGCCTTCTGATTATTATCATTGGATTACCACAATGTATATCAAGATATCCTTGGTATTCGTGGTAATGCTGAGCACCATGCACCAAGGTCCTATTGTTTATCGGGACCTTACGTGGTACGTTATGCTGTCTTTTGTATGTCCACCTTTCCACGCTTACATATGCAGTGTGTTCAAACTATCATCTTTCCACCTTTCTTATATTAGTGTGGAGCCCGAGCCAGAACATGCCAAACGAATGTTTTATTTCTTCATCGCAAGAAAAATGGAAAAATGTGTGCAGCGCGTGCCTATTTGATGAGTAAGTATTACATAAAATTGCCATAGAAGTTAAAAAACTGAATATTTCATCAATATGACATTTTTTTCTTCTTCTTCTTTTTCTGAGGAATCCTTGCATCCGAAAATGTAACCATTATTTTTTATTCTATCGAATTGGAAATTAATTGTTCCATAACCCTCTGTGCGTGCTTATAATCCTGTTTTTGAGATACATGCCACTGGTTGGAAACATCAACAAAGAGAGCTGATCAGAATGATTTCTATGTTCCAGTAATGGAATAAATGGTATGTACTATCTATTATTTCACTATGTCTTTTCCCATGTCTTTTAGTACTATTGAAATGCATCTGAAATATTTTGCCAAGGCTGTCCATCATTTCTTCATATTGTTTTAAACTTTAATACTACAGCAATGTCAAAGCAAAACAACAACAACAAAAAACAAAATAAAAAAAACTTAAATTAAGTGTTTTATACACTCTGAACCATTTTTGGATGTGAGAATAATTCCTAATAACCGTATGGATTCACGTGCATCAAACTTCGACACAAAATTATATAAGTAAATTTTGAGCGGCTGTTTCCGAGTGACAAACATTTTACCTAATACTGAAGCATCAGTACAGAACCTGATTACAGTTAAACGTTTACCGAATAGGATCACAGAGGAGATCAAACGTGTGAATGTCGATCAACCATATTGTTTGACAAATACAGGGGTTGTAAAATTCGTAGAATATCAAAAATATCACAGTTATTTTGCATAGCCCTCTTACAAATGTACATCATACAGACAATTTGGAAATTATGTAATTGCAGCTCTGTAATTAAATAACAGTTCTTGGTATTTCCAGTGTTTGTCATTTTTAACTTTGTCAATATTACTTGCTGAAATGACATGTTCAGGTAATTTATTCCACATGGTTTCTGAAGAGCGCTTCAACCTATGAAAACCTCTTGGATCTCGTCAATAAAAGATGTAGCCAATTTTGAGAAGCGCTGCAATGCAATGATGCTGTGTATTTTCGGACTGGAATTGTCCAACCGACCAAAGAGCTAAAAAAAACTGGCTCAAGATGACCTCTACCGCGAGAAATTGCTGTCATTGTTTTGATCAGAGACATGGTACCTTGTCCCTTGCTAGGTATGTACAAAGATTCATTTGTATCTTCCATGTTTTTGTTACATATTTACGATGAATAAGAGTTGCTAATAAAAATAGCAGATGAAAAATAAAGATTTTTTTTTCTTCTTGTTTTTTAAATTTTGAGAAAATGATTGACGAGGAAAAGCAACGACAAGTGTTACTCATGTATATTCAAGACAAATTGATCTCAATATTTCCCTACAAAGTAGCAGTCCTCGGCTGAGATAAACAGATCCCGAGTACATGTATTTAGGTGACTACTTAAACTTAATTTACATGACAATGACAAACTATTATACTTTACAACCTATTATTCGGGAAATGGTTAACTTTCTTTCCTGCAATAAATTATATATTTCACCCAAAGCGTAGTTGTCCAATTGTCTGAATAGATCTATCTCAATAATTCCCAGAACATCATAACTTATTACAAAAAGCAGTGTATCTATCCAGCAGTCTAAGCTTACTCATTACCACCTGCTCGTGTTCATGCACGTGTCTGATTCATATTGTGGGCATTGTTTGTATTGGATTATATCATATGCACGTGCAGAGAGCACCTAAAACGTGACAAGATGACTATGGCCTATATAGATATAGTTAATTATTTATATCTTCCATGTGCAAACCTTCAACAGCCACCTAAGAGGTCTGTCTTTGGACATAACGTCTCCGTTGAGATGATAAAAACGTCCTCAGTCTGTTTGTAGATTTTGCCCGGCGCCTATGTCTGCTGTCCATATGTCATTTATACCAAATATCAGAATGTTTATCATTATCTATATCATTCCGTTCTCTTGACATTTATGATTCTGTTAGGTATAAAAAAGTCAGATATACTTATAAAATAAAAAAACATTAGGGTGTAAAACTGGTTATAGTTTTTGTCCTTATCTAGTGTTGCTTAATCTTTGCTTACCCTGCAGTCAGCGATGGTCTCAATAATTGAGATGTTTTAAGATACTTGATTCGGGAGGGGGAAGTGAACACAAAATATTTTCAGGAAAAGACTAGGACTTAAAATACTATAATGATAGCTTTTAGTCTGCGTGTGTGATCCTTGTGTGATGTCGACAGTTTAATAGCACATTGGCATTTCGATATAATATCAAACTTTTATATGCAGTGAAGATCTGGGCAAAATAGTTTTTATTTACTCGTTAAATCTTGCACCCTGCGTTTATCACAGAAAGACTGTCACACCACGAAATACGTTTTTTAAAAAGCCCCTCCTTTTAGCAGTACTTTCTCACTGACATCCTTCTGGCTACCTTTGTCTCATTCTTTATAACGCATTGACTCATTTTGTCGATATAGCGTCGATCCCGTTATACTGTCCATTATTAATCAACCCTTAGGATGAATCCAGAAGCAGAATGGTACACTGCCTTTTATTGCGACTGATTGTAATAAAGCAAGAAATTGTCATCACCAAGTTTGGTTTTGTGCTTCATGAATTGACACTCATATCACAGTATGAAGTTTCGTCCTATTTCACAACACTTTACTATCCTGCCGGGACATGAAAGTCAACAACATTATCATGTCGTCACGTCACAATCAAGCATATTCATGAGTTGTGACGTCACAATCTTGTCATGTTTTCTTAGTTTACGATCGTGTTATAGTGTTATGACGTCACAATCAATCCTCTCTTTCGTTGTTTTTTCATTATCGTTTTTTTTTTTTTTTTTTTTTGAGAAGTCATGAAAGAATCGAAAATTCGAGTTGTGAGATCACAGAAAAATCTCATTTCTTCCATGACCCGGTTACGATTTCGTCTTTTGACACCATAAGCTATGTGACGATATCAAAACTAGACGTTTTCGTGCTTTGACATCACAGTCACATCCAGATATGTGACACGAATCCTGCGTTGTGACGTCATAGTCAAAAATCAATGAAATATTGCAACGTCTCGATCAAATTGTACGTTACGTGTGTCACACAATACATTTGTCTACTGGGTTTGAGGTCAACACATGTTGACCGATAATCCAGCCTTTAAATGATTTGTTATACCTTCTACCGTTCATATCTAAGAAAACGAATCATGATCGATAAATGATAATGACGAAAATTGTCGAGTAACGACCGGGAAGTACCGAATAGTAATGAGCTGTGACGTAAGCAGTCAACATTAAGTTGATGACCGGTAACCATTGTTCAGGGGCAAACATTTGGAATCTCAGACTTTATTTACTGTAGAAACATATAGATAATGACAGTAAAGATATAAAAATAACTATTCGTTATCGCCAAAGTTGTGATAACATTTAGATCGGAACTGTGAGAGGCTTGATATTACCGGTGATTACGTCACAACTTCTTGACGTCACATGCATTCCAGCGACGCTGCAAAAATATATTGAGCGAGAATATGCCCAGTTTAGATTCTGTTTTACTATTACACAGAACTGTTTTCACGAACATTTACAAATGTGTATCAAAGTCATGGCGTTAACTAAACTGTTCATGGTTTTCATGCCGTAGAGATTAATGAAACTCGAGGCGTTTTTTAACTTGCCAGTGGTTCATTAGAAAACAAACCTGTAATTGTTTCATAAATATCCATTGAAATTGAACGCATGCAATATCTCCTACAGTTATTTCCAGTGCATCTACACCAGAAAATGAATTTCTGTACAGTAAAACTTTATTCCAAATCTCATTTCATTTTCTTTCTTTCAACAGAAATGCGATATCGTATTACCATTTCATTATGGAAACATTAAGTTTATGAGTAAAGGAAACAACCCCTTTTTCTCTCATATATCTCCAAATGATGATACTGCGGAAAATTTTGAGCCAAAATCAACACTTTAGGAAAAATAACGACAAAAGTTGATGTGACGAACATTTTTTATAAATACATGACAATTACATCGGAAAAAAGAGAACATCTACAATATTGTGTTTCATTATGGTCCTGATTTGTCGGGAGAAATATTATAGTCATTACGATGTTATTACAGAACACGTCAAACTGATTAAGACAATTTCCTCGTGTCATACAAAGGACTATTTCCGCGAGTTAATCGTAAACTTTTACATAAAGCTAATGTAGAATATGATAACTATTGTGTACATGTATATAAACACTCTACTGCTGTAGACCACAAAGTTGTTTTTTTCTTTAAGATAGAAAATGTCAAATACGAGTTTTATGGCATTTAATTCATCTTTAGGGAAATCGTTACTTTGTAATAAGATATGTCTGGTTTTTAGGCCTAATCGCTTCTTATGCCAGTACAAAATAAACACTCATTTGTTTATACTGTCGTTTTAAAAAACCTAAATATAGGACCTGGTGTGATTAACATTGCTCACATGATGTTTTTGACAGGCTGTTGAAAATGACATTGTACATAAAAAAAATGTTGAATAGTAACCGGTAGATTTATGTTTTTTTCAACATAATTAGCTTGATATGACTATATTTAAAGCAGTCGTAGGAGAGAGTTGTTAACAAGTTTTAAAAACATCACTTCAGAAATTTCAAGAGAACCAAAAAAAAATCTCGTCAACTTCAATGTTAAATATACAGACTGTGATTTTGATTGGGTGAACAGAGGAAACACGATGTTCAGGTAAGTAGGTGATCAAATCCGGGTCAGAAGATCGAAAGAAACACTGGTAAGCAAAACAGACAAAAAAGTCAATTACTCTTTCAATAAAACAAATCATATTGATTCGTTAGAGGGATAAATAACAGAGACGTATGAAAATAATTAAATTAGATTTATTCAAAGAAATGACAGTAACAGTAAATAAAAAAGACAAGAGGAAAAAGTTTTCACTTATGGAAAATAAACACTTTTCTACACTAGACAAATAAAAATTGGACATCTGTACACCTTATAGAAATATCCGTCTACATCCCTGGAAGAAATTCAAAATTGCAATTTTCCGAAGTCCGGCAGAAAGGTTTTGGGTTATGAGTTATGGACATGCACTAGATCACATGTGCATATAAACATTGATTACCTGAAAGCTTTTAACAGTTTAGCTTCACCTGTCGGGTTTTTGGATAGATTGAAATATTGCACTTTCGGGAATAGATAAACCACACAGGAATGTAATTGTATTAGTATGTCGCTGTGGACAAAGATTTAATAGGACTGCAATTTGCTGATATGATTTTTTTGGCACAAACGTCTTCAAACCAATTACAGAAGGCCGAGTTTGCACTATGAGACGTTCAATTAATAGAAATAATGGCGCACGAAAATAGCTGCAAAAGATGAAACATAAAAACTATGAATACGGACTGGTTGTAAGCAATCAGTCATCAAATTTTAACATAAAAAAAAAGATAAAAAGTCAAACAGTTGCTAGCTATCTTGATGGTTTTCCATTTCTTTGGTTTACATAGGTGGCTAATCTAGATTAGTAGGATGCCGCATCGATCGGTGTGAAGATAAACGATTATATGTCAAACCACGCTAAATCTTCTAGTTCAGTTCACTCTATGGGTTTAACATATAGGTCAACTTGACATATATAGAAAGCCAGAAAGACTAAAATAATTACACATAGAAATAGATCACTCCATAAATCGTGAGGGTGTTGACATTTATCAGTCAGTGTCATTCTGAGACTTCCTTTAGTGTCTTATGGCCGCCTCACCGAACAACATCCGGGAGCCTCATCGCATACTTTCCAGACACGTGTAGCCAAAACAGAACAGGACGACAGGACTTGAGCTTCAAGAGTAACGCAATCTGCCCTGGGAAGAAATCAAATCATGCGCATTGGATGTCGGACCTACCGACTGACCTATTGCGGCCCTGACGTATGCATTAAAACTGTAATTATTAAACAACACAAAAAAATATCAGATGGCACTCTTTAAAATATGGCATTCAATGATATCTGTTTTCCGCCCGGTGTGTACGGGTTCCACCATACAGGCACAGGCCTGTGCATGGTCAAGAGTTTATGTTTGTTGGCATTATTGTCCAGTGAACAGTCAAGGCCAATTAGGAAGGATTCCTTGTAGTAGTTCGTGTCTACTTCACCGAACAACACAAGAGATGTTGATCGTATATGTCTTTCAGAGCAATAATGGTGAAGGGTCTTGACACAACTACGACTGTACAGACTGGTCTGTTTCTCAGCTTTCATAAAACACATCGTCATGGATAGGGAGCGTCGAATCACGCAGCTCGGATCTTCACCTGAGATTTTGTAGGCCAACGCTTTGAACTATTGTGGCCTTTAATTGACAAAAAAAAGTGTAGGTTTACTTAATTGTTGTGACATCGATTTTTCTTCAAGCGCTTGTTTAAACCATGAAAAATTTTAACGATTTAAAAAAACAACCTTTTGTACTATTTCATCAAACATCTTTATTTGTCGTTTTCCATCCAACATAAAATAAAAAAATATTCACGAGATCATTTGATCAATCATAATTGATATCGGAAGTTCGATCTATCCTGGTTCACTTCAGGATGTACTCCTCTGGGAAGTAAAATAATTCCAGCGTTAAACTTCTTTTTTTCTGATGATGGTTTTTGAAAGGTTTGATTTCAGAAAATAGATAAAAGCAAAAAATCAATATGTTTGTGCACTTCTTTTTTCTGATACAGGCGTATGAATATGTGTAACAGGATTCATTTTCACATTTTTTTTTTTTATTTTTCTTTTTTTTTTTTTTTTTACATTTTTTTTTAATAACAGACAGTCTCTGTCATTTCCACGGCAACCTTTTCATGTTTGAAATAAAAAAAATTTTCGAGGATATTTTAGGATTAAAAAGAGGGGGACTCATTGCTATAAGTTTTGCAACTTGCCAGTTTTTATCTATAGATCAGGAAACAAGCTGAAATATTTTTTTTTCGGATCCTAAAAATCTGGGAAAGTGGTTCACCAAGTCGGAATTCATGAATTATAAATCTGTGGTTTGTGGCGATAATTCATGCAAAATTCAGTTGAAATCTACCCAAGACTTCCAAATTTACACTCAAGAGACCTTTGTTGACGCTATTAACAAAATAACTGCTTCAACTACACCGTCAAAAAAGTAGATACGAACGAGATTTCTTCAAAATGTCATAAAAAAATCGCCCATTTTAAGTTTTTAAGTACAACAGATGGATAACAAAGAGTGTAAAAATAAGTCAAAGATATCATGTTGGAATTCAATTTATATTCATTTATGTCTTACTTTCAGTCAAACGTCAAATAAGTGCATCCTGAAGACATTCAACCGAATGTTTTCCACCAGACATTTAACATCTATGATCCATATATGGCGTCACTTCATTGTACAAAGGTTTAAAGACTTCAATCTCAAAGATTTTCCACTACTTTTCCACAAAGGATTTCTTCGACCATTGGCTCCAGAAAGGAATTCCTCTAACAGGGGTTGTGTGAGTGTCTTCAGATTCACGATTCCATGGTCTTGTACTATGGTCGTTGATTTCAATAACACTTATGTTTTACTTATTTGCTTAAAGTTTTATACAAAAATAAAGCACAAATAACAACCAATGCAGCAGATGAAATATAAAACAAAAGTTTCTCAATATAAGTCAACATACTAGGGTCGTCTTCTATTGTTGGAACTGCTTGAATTCCTGCGATGTGAAGAACTATCAATAGTGACATCATAAATGACGTCATAGCCGTCGTTATTTTCTTCGTCATTTTTTGTGCATTCTTCACTACATTTGTCAATATGATTTTCGTTGTTTATCCATACATAATTATTCCTGAAAGTATAAAGTATATAAACACGATTATTGTTTGACTAAGTTGTGTTTTTTTCATTTTGTTTTTATAATTGTCATCTTATAATGGTTTTCTTATGATGTTTTGATAACTGATGAGTTTTATATGGAGTATGCATACATATGTACAAAGATCGTTCCGATGAAACAGACTAAGACTAATTTTGATGACTTTCGAAGTTGTCGAAGTTTTCTGATAACCGAAGAGAACGACGAAATGGGAATTTATATAAAGGGAAACATGCAAAAGTTATTAACACAATAAACAGTATCCATCATCAGCTGTTGTTTGTATCAATATGTTCACAGTTGGTAAACTAACAAACAAATTTATGAGACCGAAACTTTGGAACAAAAATTGGCAGAGTGTTTTTTTGTGATTAGATTTTGATTATTATTATTTTTAAAGGAAAAAAAATGGCTTTGAACGTGATATTTAGAATAAATAGATAATTAATTAATAGTAAACATTGTGTCAAAGAAGCGTTGATTAAATTACATGTTATACACACATACGACGTACATATACATACCAGACATAACATTAGTATCTGTATGTATTTCAAACGGTAATGACAACCAATTCAAATCCGGTCACGGATCAGTAAACAAGGCAAAAACTGTGCATGTGTATCGATCTCTCGAGTCGAACCCTATGAGAATTATCGATTTGGGAGATAACATTTAAATTTTAGGCATGTCCGCCGGTTTATATTTTATACGTCTATATACACTAACATCGCTATAAGCAATTGATCTACCTATATATATAAATCGACTCGCCTTATATATAATAGTAATTTCATATCAGTTTATATATAGATTGATTGTTTACAAATAAAGGTAGAGTGAAATATGGAATAGTTCGTCTCAAATCAACGCAGATGGACCAAAGTCACGTGCCCGAAGGTCACCTTGATACGTGTACCTATTGTACAAACAATAGACAGCCTGCAGTTTCATCGAATTTAGAATAATGGTTATGTTTATATCCTATTTAGGATGCGTTTATAAGAAGCACTTTTCATCATTCAATTTCATACGAGTGATACCAAATTTACTCGAAAATTGTGTGATCATGAAGTAACATACCTGTTCAGATGTCTGCCCAAGTTCTTTCCCCATTTCATTTTAGATTGGACTACGGTATGTGTGTACCATTCTTACTGAATACAGGAAACTTACACAGGAGCGAGGTTGTCCCGCACAAATCCTTAATCTAAATATATTTACGACCCAATAGTAAGCGGTATTGTGTGTACTCAACATTTTTAATTGATCGAAACGAGTTGGTTCCTATATACTACAGGTGAGAGTTTTACCTTTAACGTGTCAAGTCTTGTAACCTTAAATGTTTGTAGGTATTATCGATATTTATATTTACATACGAAAATGTATGTAAATAAACGTCAGTTCAGAAAGACGCTTTTGTACACACCAAACGGCTGGAATTCAGATTTTCAAGGAAAAAAAAAAATTGACACACAATGTATATTTTATCCTAATTTACTAGATGATAGAATTTTGATGAAATAAGGAAATATTAAAATAATAAATACATGTCATTATTTCTATATTTGTCCTAGTTTATATTTTTGCACCAGAATTAAATGATATATGTGTGTGTGTGTGTGTGTGTGTGTGTGTGTGTGTGTGTGTGTGTGTGTGTGTGTGTGTGTGTGTGTGTGTGTGTGTGTGTGTGTGTGTGTGTGTGTGCGAGAGCGTGTGTGTGTGTGTGTGTGTGTGTGTGTGTGTGTGTGTGTGTGTGTGTGTGTGTGTGTGTGTGTGTGTGTGTGTGTGTGTGTGTGTGTGTGTGTGTGTGTGTGTGTGTGTGTGTGTGTGTGTGTGTGTGTGTGTGTGTGTTAAAGTATAGTGTATACTGTTTTTCAACTAGTGATTATATTAGAATATACCAAACGTCATAAGTGGGTTTTAAATAGCAGTGATAAGACATCGCTAAGAAACAGAAGTTTAAGAGCTAAACAGCTCATACATTAAAGGGTTGTAGAAATATTCAAATAACTTCTGCTATGCGCCAAGCTAAAAATGTAAAATAAGAAGAACAACAAAAAAAGCCTGAATATACAAAAATTAGTGATTTTATGATGATAATAATCTGTCATGTGTTCCACTCAAAAAAAGGCTGAAAAATAAAATTCAAGAATTCAAAATCCTGCTGATGAATTGTATAAATATTTCATTACAGCAAAGAAGAACTCTGAATTTTGTATCGGTTTTGTATCCGCCTCCCTCAGAAAAAAGTGTTTTAGTTGTACCTCTGTGAATATCACAGTCCTATGTATCTATAAATCTATAAATAAGTACGTTATACAATTGTATCTGATTCCACATACACGATAGTTAATCAACAGATGCTACAGACAACTTAACTATTTGGCGTTCACAAGTCCTTGAAATAAAAGACATCGTCGAAATCTGGACAACGAATGGAATACGTTTATGTAACTGAAGATATCTAAATATTAGCACATCTGAAATCAAAACGCATTTATTAATGATCAGTACTGCTTTCTTCCTTTTTTTCAATTTTTATCTTCAACACTTGGTTATATCCCTTAATTAACATAATTAGACCAGTTTGTGTGTTGTGCTTCTTATCCATCTTGTAATATATATGTGTTTATGTTACTGCAAAACTGCCGCTGTCACATAACATTGTGATGCATTCAGTTAAGTGTAGACTTTACACCTGACACACTAGTATTGCACGAGTTTAAGACAAGGTTTAGACAAGGTTTAAACAATATTTAGACAAAGTTCAGACAATATTTAGACTATAGATAACCTACTCGTGAACTATACATGTGATGCAGCCAATAAACACATACAGATAAGTAAGTTTCATCATTTATATCAGAAGAATCTTTAAATAAAATACTTTGAATTCTTGTGATCTTGCAGACGACCGATAATCCCCTCCCCCATCCCCATCCCCCTTCCCCCTGTCACCACCATCACCCACGAGACACATAAGTCATTATTCATTGACAGCTTTTTCACAATTATTCATCCCTCCTCGTGCATGTTCGGAAATCGATATAATAGTGACGAGTGATGATTGATTTGTATCAATGTTATCATGATATTGTATATTGTGACATTTTATCATACAGGTTAAGGAAATGGCGGATTGTATTAGCGTGATAACAAGATACTTCTCCCCAGGAATTTACTATAGACCAATGTCTGCTCTACAAGCCTCGTCCAGACAAATAATCCAAACGTATTGATGACTTAGATGATGGATGTAATCAAATCACAAAGGGCTTGAAGCACACGGGAAAAAACCGGGGATGAAATGGCTTTGAAGAATTACACGAGGCAGAAATTGAATTAGTTAAACAAAGATGGAGTGAAAGGGTATGAAATATGTGGTGATTTAGTCGTTTCTTCCAGATGAATCTGTTCTATTTTTTATTTTTTTTTAGATCAAAAGATGAAGAAGAAATTGCAAGAAAAGATTGATTGATCAACGACATGAATAAATGGCACGAGAGAAACGAAACCGAGAAGCAATTCCCAGGGTATTGGCACATGTCTTCATCGTTGACAGAAATCATTTATAATCCCCAGACTAACGACATGCACCTCTTTGAGAGAAAAGGTTTGATAAATATCATCAACATGTGGTGACAAATGACCAGAGGAACATGTGATATAAATGTATAAGTTCCAGAAAGGGATATTTTCCTGTTGTTTTTGCAGAGTACGGACAACTCTCGGTTAATTTATGGTTTAGGTCAAGATACGGCCCCTTTCCTAATGATCTCAAAAACTGACTCAGTTTACCAACACCTGGGAAGATATCGGCTTGTGAGTTCTGTTGTATCTATCAAATTTGATTGTTTAACGTGATACAGTAATATATTTTTCTCGTTTCAAGGTAAATAACCACCATTTGCCAAAATCACAGTAACAACCATGTGTCATCATCACCATAACAACCACATGTCTAGATAAAAATGACAACTATGAAACAGTATCACAATAACAACAACATGTCATCATCACCATGACAACCACATGCCAACATCACACCCAGGTTGCCAACATCACGATAACAAGTATGCGTAAACATCAATATAACAGCTATGTGACATCACCATGACAACCGAGTGTTTTGAAGTCAACATAGCAATCAGGTGTCGACATCAACAACCATTTATGTCACATTTCCGAAACAGCAACCACAAGAGACCAGAACCTGCCTACCTTGGTACTTTTGGGAAAAGTAAAGAGCAGCTGCCATGTCTATATTCGGAACCCCTCACGAACTTGACGGAGATTAAACAGAGGAATTAACAACGTAAAACCTTTTTTTCAATGCATTCCCTTCGGAGCTCTCAAATATCGGATATCGGATAATTTAAGTCCCAAGAATATCGAAACTTTTGGGAATCAAGTATCAGAAAAATAATATATGACCTATTAGAAGCACGTGACACGGAGAGAATGCATTGTACAGCAAATGCAATTTAGGTATTGTATTTCAGAAACGAATAACTACCATGACCGATCCAGCATGTAGTGTTTTAAGACAATACTATAACGATTATGAAAATATTTGCTTATTTAGAAATACTCCTTCAATGGGCTTATGGAATTCAAACATTTTTTATCGTCGTACGTTTTATGTTGATGTTTTTGACATTACTTTGGTCTTTTGTTAAATGCAGTTCGTTTGTACAGAAACATCGGCCTCATATATTATCGACAGACTTATCTTTTGTGTTTTAACCATTAATTCCCCTTTTATAAGTTCAAAGCCGTACCCTGGTGTTCGGACCGAACTGCGACAGTGGGCGGAACATGTATTGACTCAGCATGAGGTCTGTGTAAGCATTTGATATCCTTTTCCCCCATACGAGTCTTTTGTACGAGCGATTCAATCTTCATGAATGATCGGAGTTCCAAAGAAATCCGACTTTTATAAAAAAAAAAAAAAAAATACTATACAGTAAATTTGCTTATAGATATTAGCTGTTACTTCCGTGGCACTGTTTGAGGATGAATTGCAGCTCGAGCCCTAACGTAAAATTCCGAGATTTTTTTCCTTTTCTCTCTCTCTCTCTCTCTCTCTCTCTCGATTATGTACTTTTAATGTCCAACAAAGTGTAGTTTAAAGTCAATTGACATCGGAAAGCACTGCTTTTTATTACTTTCATGTTTTAATCTCGAAAAGATTATCAACAATATTGAATCTGTTATAAAAATATTTTTTTGTTAAGCTTTAAGGTCCAAAATTATGAAATGAAAAGAATTCTTTTGTTACATGGATAGTAAACTGAGTACATGTTTTCAAATATTTTAATGAATGTTGGACGCGTTTCTTTATGGTCAAAGCTAGAAATTGATTTTAACATCTAAATTCTAAACCATTTAGAAAATGCGTGGGAACAAAGATTTATCGGCAAGGTCAGAACGTAAATAACCTCGTTTTCAGTTAATTTAAGCGTAGGCCAAAAGTTAGAAGCAATACATTGCCATATATGACAGGCATTGCTCTGATTTTGACCCTGTATCGACCAAGAAATAACTACCGACGTATAATTTAATTTGCAAACGTTTTGGGGACAGAGAGTAACTGTCTAACGGAAATGGTAGATGTACTTTCCAGAGGGAGGGAAAATGTCGTAATGTCAAAAAGGGATTTTAATCAAATTTTGGATTAGGAAATTAAGATGAAGTGGGTGTTTTGTCTTGATTCGCTATATAAAACACTGAAATGGCGAATGTGAACTTTTTAGACATAATGTGAAGTTAGCTAGTGGAGTGTTGGAAGCAAACATCAGCCAGTGCATATATCTGCTTTTGTTATCAGTAACGCAGTTTTGTTTGCTATAAATGGTGTAACGTTTATGCGGGTTATGTACTCGTGCACAGTAACAGGCATGCAAAGCTCGTGCTGGGGAACACAGGGTACATACATATTCAAACACAAGGCTCATGCATTAACGTTGTTTTTATTTGGAGAAAAAAAATTCTTTAAAATTCGAGTAAACGAATAGTGAGAGGGTAGTAAAGTGAAAAGAATCGAATAATGACGCACGGTTTTGGGACGAGGTAAACGAGGACATGTAGAGGGAAGGATATGAAAGGTGAAATAAAGTAATGAAGGAATATAGGTAAGATTAGGGAGGGAAGATATATGATTAAGAAATGTCTGAAACGGAGATTGATACCACGCACACAGTGAACACACAAATAAATAACATACAATATCACAGACAAACAGAACACACAAAATATCATACAACATCACAGACAAACAGAACACACAAAACATCATACAATATCACAGACAAACAGAACACAAAAAATATCATACATCACAGACAAACAGAATGCACAAAATACCATACAACATCACTGACACACAGAACACACAAAATATCATACAACATCACAGACACACAGAACACACAAAATATCATACAACATCACAGACAAACAGAACACACAAAACATCATACAACATCACAGACAAACAGAACACACAAAATATCATACAACATCACAGACAAACAGAACACACAAAATATCATACAACATCACAGACAAACAGAACACACAAAATATCATACAACATCACAGACAAACAGAATACACAAAAAATCATACAACATCACAGACAAACAGAATACACAAAACATCATACAACATCACAGACAAACAGAACACACAAAACATCATACAACATCACAGACAAACAGAACACACAAAACATCATACAACATCACAGACAAACAGAACACACAAAATATCATACAACATCACAGACAAACAGAACACACAAAATATCATACAACATCACAGACAAACAGAACACACAAAATATCATACAACATCACAGACAAACAGAACACACAAAATATCATACAACATCACAGACAAACAGAACACACAAAATATAATACAACATCACAGACACACAGAACACACAAAATATCATACAACATCACAGACAAACAGAACACACAAAATATCATACAACATCACAGACAACAGAACACACAAAAAATCATACAACATCACAGGCACACAGAACACACAAAACATCACACAACATCACTGACACACAGAACACACAAAACATCATACAACATCACTGACACACAGAACACACAAAACATCACACAACATCACTGACACACAGAACACACAAAAAATCATACAACATCACAGGCACACAGAACACACAAAATATCACACAACATCACTGACACACAGAACACACAAAACATCATACAACATCACAGACACACAGAACACACAAATTATCATACAACATCACAGACAAACAGAACACACAAAACATCATACAACTTCACAGACAAACAGAACACACAAAGTAACATACAACATCACAGGCCGAATGAATACACGGAAAGGACAACATTATCTATACCACACCCTAAACGATAGAAACATAACAGATAACAAAAATACAGAACGGAGAAGGAGAGCATGTAACAGAAAAAGAAACACACAGCGACAACAATAGTACATATAATGAAAGAAAAATAAAAACAAATAACAAAATACGGCGGAGGACAAAACAATAAGCCATATCATACAAACATTAATAGATAAACAAAAACAAAAAAATAAATAAACATAAATAACAAAACACATTTGAAAGGTGATAAACAAACTCGTAAAACCTGGAGAAAGATTGATTAACAAAAACCACAAACAAACCGTGTTCTGTGTCTTTACCTCATATTTTACAACAAACCGTGAAATCTCATTTAATGCCCGGAAATGGAAACAGTGTTTCCGGATTTTGCGCCGCCTACGTCAGACTAATGTGAACCGTTTCTAATGTTACTGATGACTACACTATCAAAGATTATTGTCGGTACGTGTGTTAAATATATATTTGTCATCATAACTTGACGGCAGAAAAGACATTAAAACAATTTTTAGAAATTTTAAAACAGTCTCCTTGGAATAGGAGTAATCGACAAAAAATAAAATGCATTAGTCTTTTTATGACTAATAGCAGAGAAGCCGAAATGTGAAATAAACACTTTTAGAAACAAAATCCCAAATTAGAAGGCGAAACCCATAAATCCCAATAGCTTTGTAATTGGTTAAATAATTATCATATTTTTTCAACCAAACGAAAAATAGCTAGAAAAACATTTCTCGTGATAGACGCTTGAATACTGCCGTACAACTATATCCGGAAAGGGCACCTCTGCAATTTAGATTTAACATTACGATAATCTAAAAATAATGATTTCACCGCTAATTGTCACGTAACAAAAATAAAGAGGTTGGTCTATATTTCAGACCAAATTCGCCATTTTGAGTATTATTTTTGCGGAACGCATTTATTTTCAGTGGTTATTCGGATATTTTTATACAAAGTAAAAGAGGTCATCGCGAGCTTAATTCGTCCCATTCTTACTTATTTATACACTTAAGTTCAAGAGATCTTATCGTTAATGGACCGGACCTATTCTGGTCCGTGGCATTTCCGCCGTAATCAGAACTCTCATAGGATTCGGCGCCATGAAAGCCGCAGACACTATCGATAGCATACTCATGACTTATAACAGTTTTGTCATTTAAAAAGGTGTTTCGCCTGATATGGCTCTTGAGAAATCAGTCATCGAATTTCATGTATTGTGGTCTTATTATTTGTGTAATAAATTTTACTTTTTATACATATACGTATATATATATATGTACAATAAATATACCAGATACTGCCAAGATAAATCACTAAAGGTTGTCTTTACTGGTTAATAAAGTTATAAAGAGTCAAGGATATCTGAAAGTCAGTTGGTAGAGTGTCGGAATTTATAACCTAGGGTGAAAACAGGAGGTGTGTGTTTCAATGATCCACGCTCAGAATGTTGACATCAGGACCGTTATGTGCTGTACTTGTGTCCTTGAACATGACAATTTACCAAAATTAAATCTAGATGCTTTCAACGTGCCTCCCGTATGTTGCTCAATGAGGTAATCACCAGCTACTACACGGAAATACCGTCTCAAAATGTTTCTGGCAGCTGAATAAAATTCCATGCTAATATAAATATCTGATATTGGTACACATGGGCATACGTTTAAAGATGACTTGAAATCATAACAAATTAATTGACGGAGTATAATGTTATCATTCGAACACGACTTTGAAGCGTTTATGTCACGAGTCACCGTGTTCTTTCGCGTCTTGTACCGCAAGTTCAAGGCCGTTATTCTAAAATCACTGCTGATTGGCCTCCTCGTGGTGACCAAAGGTCTGTCGTACTACTACTTGTAATTCTTATTAGAATTGATTACATTAAGTGTCGTCTTGCTGAGCTAAGTGCCTCGTCAAGTACAACACTATCCGCTCTAGGGACAGCGCGTGCCATTTTGACACCGATACTCCATTTTATGTTTGTGTATGTATCATTACAGCACTGCGTCAGTGAGAAATAGCCAGTGATCGGATCGATACGAGATGGCTAGATAATATATCACTTCGTTATATGTCAAAGAAATCTGATACACTCAGACGTTTGTTTATACTATTCTTCGTCATTGGTCGAAGACGTCTGATACATCCAGACGTTTGAAAACCGAACTGTCCGTTATTTATTTATATATAAATCAATGTCATGTGATATGATAGTAGTTATTACAACCCGAGGGTAATTCCTCGGCCCCTGGTCAACCACGTCATTTCCGCCTACAACCCCAATAATGAAAGAATTACGTCCATACCGAACAAACAATTTATAAAGAACATCGCATTTACCTCATGTGGTTGATCTATTCGGTTCGAAAAAGGTACTAAAATCTAAGAAACCTGGTGTCATATACCGCATGTGATGTGAATACGTCTGTCATCATAGGAGCCTAACACTATGAACTGATATTTAAAGCTCAAGGTCGTGAGATATCTTTGGTACAGAGGGCGCAATATCAAACATCGTTTGAACACCCGAGGTGTGTAGGTTCGATACCTCCTCGGAAGGTTTGTGTTTATCAGGAAGCTACACCATCACATCCGTTCTATGAAGTCGTGGTGGCGTCCTCGGTTAATTCTCTTTGCCTTTAATATTCCAGTTGGCGTGTGACGGGTCTCTCGTGTGTCGTTCAATGAGGTAGCCACCTGGTGCGACGGCTTAAAATAAATTAGGAATGATTATGTCAAACGTCAAGTTTGATGTTTCTTGAACAGCAGAGCTGTCAAAGTAACATTTAAAAAAAAAACACTCAACAAACAGAATACTTTTGAGATGTCCCCTGAGTCTTGGATATCTTTTTGTCTTCATGTACAATGACCATAAGATAATGTCGTCTCTGGGGACATGTCAGGTGTATAATAAAAACTTAAACTTAAATCATCAGTTTTTACCTCAATGGAAAATGAATACGGCAAACATTACATACATTATGAAGGGGGAAATCGTCGGTTAGATAAGTTGTTAAGGGCGATAACTCCGGTGTAATTTCCATGTTAAACGAAAAAGTTTGCACGTGTTCCTAGATGTAAAAAAATCTGAGATAAACTTAATTTTATAACGTTTCTGAGACCAGGGGATCGTGTTGAAATTAACAATATTTTGTAATTTATTTTTCTTATATAGAACCACATACATCAAATAAATGAAACCTTTCACCATATTTTCAGAATTTATCATTTACATTATGAAACAAAATTAGTGGACTGAACATAAACTTATCATTAAAGGAAAGACGCCTGAGAATTTATGATAGACTTAATTACACCATCAGTCCCTGTTACTACAATTTAAGAATATTAACGACATCTATTAAAATTAATGTTGCTCATTACATACGGCTCAAAGTTAATTTCGTTCTAACTTATTTAATTTTATGTGACGTTTTCCTGTAGAATAAAAAAAAATTAATTAAATTATTTAGACACAGATTTTCAAATAAGCTTCATATCCATGAATTTGACGTATTTACTTTTACAATTCTCTATACGGGCGAACAGATAGGAACTATTCGTTGTGGGTGGCAATCAGTACACATTTTATAGTCAGACGTAAATGTGTATGAACATGTCGTAAATGTGTATGAACATGACGTAAATGTGTATGAACCTGACGTAAATGTGTATGAACATGACGTTAATGTGTATGAACATGACGTAAATGTGTATGAACATGATGTAAATGTGTATAGACATGACGTAAATGTGTATGAACATGCCGTTAATGTGTATGAACATGACGTAAATGTGTATGAACATGACGTAAATGTGTATGAACATGCCGTTAATGTGTATGAACATGACGTAAATGTGTATGAATATGACGTAAATGTGTATGGACATGCTGTTAATGTGTATGAACATGACGTAAATGTGTATGAACATGGCGTAAATGTGTATGAACCTGACGTAAATGTGTATGAACTTGACGTTAATGTCGTAAAAATGTTGCAGAATGGATAATAACTCAGTTGCAGAAAACCGTCGCCATAACGACCTTCAACTCGGTATTGCGTCAGCTTTTAATCATCATTATCTGACCTAGATTGACGTGAGGATAAGATAAATAGATGACGTCATACGCTTTCTAGATTGCAAGACAACAAGGTGACATCATCTGGCGCCCGGTTGACCAACGTCATTTTAACGCTTTGCACGTCGCCTCAGGTATAACATTTATCAAAGCTTATGTAAATCATTCAAACGATTATGATTTTCAAGGAGCTTTTCCAGTGTATAAACATAAAGTTTAAAACCATAATTTGATTAGATGGACACGTTAGTATTTATATGTGATATCTGAATGGTAACCATAGCTATTGAATAAAATATTAAAAAGAATTACTTTAGGATGTCCTGATCACATTTATATAGGCAATAAATACAATCTGCCGACCAAACCGTGGAAATGACTGACGTGCAATATTCACAAATAACATTTCGTTTCATTCTAATCTTAAGCACGTTTGATCAATCTGAGATGAAATGGAAGCCAATTTACTCTTCTCAATAGACAGAGCATAACCTCGGTATAACGCTCATTTTTATATACTCAGATGAATTTTTCGATATACACGTAATGCCGGAAAAACCTCGGTATAACACCACTTGTCAACTATCGAGATACAAACCTAGATATGCATGAAGTGTCCTTTGTTTATCGACAGAAAACGGCAGAAAGGGGGTTTAACTCCCATTGTTACATTTTCATATAAAAACTTCTATATGCATGTGCATGTAATGTCTATAGCATTCCTTCCTTATTTAAGAATTAATGGTCCATTTCCTACTCTTTTATAAAAACCCATAAAACATCTAATTAAAAACTTGCTTCGAGGTAAATAAATTTATCTTTGAATTCGTGCGCAATCTAATTATGAAGTTTATCTGCGATCAAGAAAGCGTACATAACCTAATTGCCATTCAAAGACGGATAAATCCGCATGCTTTTCCTATTTGTAACTAAACTGTAGTTCCTTTGTATAAAATTATTTTTCATTTAGTAATCTAAAATTGAAAATGTTAAACTTCACTCGTTCTACATTAAATCACATCTAAACACCATAAAATGAATTTTATTTAGATTAGAAAAGTCTTATTTTATGAAGAAAGTGCGACGAACCCACCGTGTATTTATGATAAACAACTGTAATGACGGAGACGTAATACGGTTACAATGTCACGTGCTGGTCTCACTTTATTGACATTCCACGTGATTACTCCACATATAGGTTATCAACGAAACAGCAGTAATCGTTGATATACAAAAGGTATTAAAACAAATAAGCTCCCTTCGCTGATACATATTTAACCTCGATATACTGTCATTGCTTTTTTGCTGAGCGATATAACAAGGTATAATTGTTGTACCGACGAATACTTTCAAAATAGTGACAATCATCTTATAATAATTGGAATATATTTCAAGCTGTTACTTTTAAAATCAAAACAAAAATATTAATTGTCAAAACAATGTTTAAGGTTTTGCCTTTGATCAAGTTCGGCCATATGTACATGAAAATGGATTACACAAGCATTAGGTACTCATTTATGATATTATAATATAGCTTATATTTAGAAACCGTATTGAGATCAAGTAAACAAGAGAAATCTGCTATTTAACATCAGACAAAGCTGAACAGCAAGGTTCTCATTCATGTCATAATTCATGTCAATATGAAATATCATAGACGAAAACCCATTAACGAAACAGTTCCAAGCAGATTTCCCGATAATGAAGGTTACCGGAAGTGACTATGGCGTTATTGAGCACTAACACCCTGCGCGGGAAGGGTAGACCGGAAGTTAATTAATCCCGTAGCCTTCGCCGGATGTTCAATATTTATGCGTTGTAACTACCGGTAATTTGATCGGTCTCTTCATTGAACAGGAAAATTATCTAAAGCAGATTTACAATGATAATAATGACGAATAAAGCTGACAAATTGAAAACAGGCTGTCGATAATGATCTTTATCGATTCGACATACAAAATCAGCCAACTTGACCTCACGTAAGGGATCGCCATTTTTGACACAAGCGACTTATGTGTTCTATGCTGTTACCTGTATAACGTTTCATCATTTTATCCATGAGTACGTCAATTTTAGAACTACCACTTTCATTCAAAAAATTTCATTCATAAAACATCACAAATTTGACCAATCAGTTCATTACTGCAATAGTGACTCCCGGCCTCTGCCTCGACTCATTATTACTTGTACCTGTACTATGAGAAAATATACTCTCTAACTTCTCTTCAAACTATATTTGATTTTTTCCTGAATCTAACATTTTGAATGAAATCTAAACCATGGTTACTTTTCTTACATCGGAAAGAGGTTTTTACTGTGTACAGTTCTCATCGGAATTTTTCGACGTTTTTCATATATTGGCAAATTGATAACGTTAAAAATCGTTATGAAAAGTGTTTAATCCGTAAGAAAATATAAAAACCTTTTATATATCTTTTGCATTTACTTACTATGATAGATATTCGTGCATTTTCATAGTGTATGGTGTATTCGCCAAAACTGACGAGAGGACTGGGCACAAGTTAAAATGAAAGAGAAAAAAATTACGTGAACAGCCTTACAAATAGAATGAGTAGATATCATGGGTTGAAAATAACAAAGGAGATAAGGACCTGTCGAAAGACACGAAATTCAGATTATTTTAAAGATCGTTTTTTTTTTTTTTTTTTTTAAGTTAAATTTAATTAACGGATGTTTTTGTTGAATTATTTCTGAAAGTTTTTCGGAATATAAAGAAGCCCAGTTTAATTAAGTTCCTGTACCTATAATCCACTAATTCCACTCACGTGTAATTAGTTCAATGGTTGCAATTAATGAATACGCATATCTCTTGCTTTCTTCATTTACACATTGTCGGTAATGACGAAAATAAACAACATCGACCAATGAGTACCAAGGTTTTGTTGTAATTTTAGGACAGGATGGTTGTTCGTATTTTTAAATATTGATTTCACATTGTAATCAATGAATGAGTCAGTTATATAATTATTATCTAAAACTAAATAATGAAGACTTTATCGAGGCAACATCAAGATCTTTCTGTGAACTTTGATAATATTAAAATAATAAAAGGCAAAGAGTTCAAATCTCAACGTCGGGTTTTCTAAAACTCTAAAACTGGCGTGTCCATACAGACCTAGCATGCGGCACTCAGACAGTTGTTTGTTAAGAATTAGGTGTTTTGTGCTAAAAATATTGTTTCCAATTGCTTAAATATACAAAAAGGTGACGGAATAGAAGATAATTGGAAACTTCATTACTTCTTTGTATCGCTCACCTTTGATCACCTAGCACTGTTCATTGCGGCTTATACAAAAAGTTGAAGATTTTAGGGAAAAGAGTTGAAAGCCTTTTGCTTTTGAGCTTGTGATCTTACAACAAAATCTTTGCAGTCGTTGCCTTTACAAAAAGTTGATGTTTTCAAACGAAATGGAATGTTATTGCTGTTTCAGTAATTTTTTCTTCGTCCAAAACCTCCGCCACCCCTGGATGCTATATGGTACATCAAAAGACCACAAATATTGCTATTTTGTTTATCACAGTAGGCGTAAACACACGTTGGTAATAGCCATTACATGTTGAATAATAATAGTGTTACATGTACAAAAGCAACATCTCATTAACATATCGAGTTCATATACTCATACTAGTACTTCGCGTTGTGTCTCGTACTAGAACTGTCCCTGTATAAAAACGGTACTTCTAAGGTATACACTAAAAAACCCACTCCTCATACTGTTCATCATGGTGTAACCTGTCTGTCCATAGGGCTCTGACCCCATCCCAAAAACTCCCCTCCTTTTATCCCTATTCTGTAAGATCTCGTCAAGGAAATGCCACGATCTAATGCCCCATTGGTTGAGATTCTTATCAGGGTGGACTGCCATTAAACTTCCTAATACTTCTTAATCGGGAGAAGTAGATGTCAGTGCTGACCACTGTAAATACAGTTACGGAATATCTGTGTGCATTCATAATTCCCACCCAGTCTACCAGATGTAACATATTGACAAAATTAATCCTACAACCAGTCAGTCAAAGATTATTGATTTATGTATCTGAGTTACACTAATATCGGAATTGCATTTTGTAACAATGTATCTAAACCCTATTTTGTTACATTTGCTCGCTCTACTCTTTGACATTACAATCATATTAAGTACTTGATAAAAATTATTCGTCTCCCAGAAGAGAACATATTTAAAGCATCATGTTTTCCCTGTATTTGCCCCGCGCCATAAACCCAGGACGATGGGAAACACAAATTGTGTCCCTTCAGGTACTGATGCCAGCGCCCGCGTTTGGTTTGAAACAGCTCAACAGTTCTTAAGAAGAAGATAAAACGTGAAAAGTTAACGGACGACGCATAACGAACAAAAGACTCAGTTAAACTAAAAGCTGTTACGTCAAGCTTCCTTTTGTTGTATCCCCACTATGATCAAGTAACGGGACTTCACAAATAGACCCATTATACTATCTCCGTGCTATCGACAACTTGATACAGGAGCATTTTCCCCACATTTCAGAACAGTTCCACTCAGTTTACTGTAACCAAAACAACTGCTTTAGTTATGTTTTTCGTCAACATCATCATATCACAATAGTCCAGTGATGCATATTCCAAATATTCAGCAACATGAACATAATTTCATGTAATGCAGTTTTATCCTTGTAAATCTTACATTTAATCTGTTATTATTTATCGATGTTTGAACTCTTTTTTGTATAACATTACAACATATACAGCATTCACATCAACCACGATTAAGATACTTTCTGTCTTTTCGCACTCAGTACGTAGAATACTTTGATTATTCCTACACAGCGATTGACACAAATGACGTTACGAATTATTCACTAGGTGGCAGCAGTGTCAGGTTTAACTTGCTCACTAGGGGTCAGCACTGTCTGACTTTATTGTACACCAGGGGCCAGCACTGTCTGACTTTATGTACATCAGGGTTCAGCACGAGTGTCCGGCTCCATCACTGACCTCGAATCACAATTAATGTCCCTCTATGTTCTACAAAAGGAAAGCGAAACTTAAAAATCAAGTCAATTATTAGATTATTTTGTTCTTCCAACCATGAAAACTGCACCGGAAATGTATATCACGTGAACAGGTAGTGTACATTAGTCCTGTATAATAATTCAGTACATATCTGTCATAGATAAGTCTGAAACAATATTTGTTAAATGATCTGAAATTTCCTTGTGGGCTGAATTCGTAATGACCTATGAGTACGATTGTGATCTGAGGTCGGCTGTCAAGTCTACTGTACTGCAAGAGTCGGTGCTGACCGATTATAAGTTCTCTTGCACTCTCGTGATATCAATATTTCATGAGAGGTCGACATACTTTTCAAGACCAATTCTATGAATGGAAAACTCAATTATATTTTTTCGCCTTATATGTTAAATAATTACTGGAAACAAATTAAGTTGTAATTCAAGTAAAACGTTACCTAGTTACAACGACTCTTCGAAAATTTAACCATTGAAAACAAAGAATATATTAACTGCGTTCCTGCTTATGACGAAATGAGAACGCGACGTTCATTGGCTATGTAAAGAAACGTGACATTTTCATCTTATTCTCCCTAATTCTGACCATTAGTTTTCCTTTTATGAAATTGACATGCTGGGTACATGGAACTCTCTACAATGAAGAAGACCCTGCTTGAAAATGTTCCAGGAAGCTTATCTGGCAGATAGCTACAAACATAGTGAAATAATGATAATATCTGGTCGCGCCATTTTGGTCTACCAAACACAAAAGTAATATCAATATCCAAAACACTTATAAACCTAACTGATTCACATAGACGTCTCAGAAGCCGAAACATGAATATATATGATTTCAAATAAGTGAAAGACGGCATGATAACCACAGATATTGCGAAAATAATCGAGTCCTGTCGACTCGGAATTTATGAAGCATTAAACCTATGAAGATTTAATGTTACTTCACCACGAAAGATGAAAAGCTACAACCTATACCAAAATTCCTTAGAAAACTTTATATCTAAAGATACTGACTGATTCAGTTATAATTGTATCATGATTACAGGGTTGGCGTTTACTGTCAGTTAAACGAAAAGTTAAAACGTAACAGACAATATATTCCTCTCATCTCGAAGTTTATAGTCAAGAATCCAAAATTACGCAATGTTTTCAAAATTTAAATACTGGCTTCTGTATGGGATTTTCTCCAGTGATATTCAAAGCAGGTCGTTTCACCCTGAAGTTACAGACTTAAGGCAGTATGTAACTAACATTACTCTGCAGTTTTTTTTTTATATTATCATGGGATATATTCCAACATAGGATCTCGTTTATATGGAGATAGAAAAAGGAACCTGAAAAATATGTACATATGTATAAACCAAACATTCAAACGAACCCATCGTTTGTATGCGTGATATATGTCACGTGAAGTGAACTTCAGTTATCTTGATACCAGGCTGTCTAAACCAGATTGTTAGCTAGATCCCACGGTTTTATATGAAGACTAACGCTATGTATTCCGTGAAATCTATATCAGTAAATTTAAGGAAGCTTTTATTTGCATTTTTAGCAGTAAATCCGCATAGAACGAAAATTATAACTTCTTCGAACTGGAAACACAAACTAAAAATAACATGAAATGTGTGTTCTACATGTCCTTTGTTTACTTTCCACTGTCCCGTATCTTCTGTGGTTTGAATTCCGAGAATAACAAACTATAGTTCTAACCTTATTTAATAATCATTGGTTTTGAATATGGTTTTCTAAATCGTGATAGCTGCAGTCAAATACCAATAAAAACGGGCTGTATTATAGTCATGTCTTTTTCTTTTTTGTACGCGCTTATTAAAGCAACCAGTTGATAAAACAAGTGTTTTTATATTTGCTTAATTTATCTTCGTTTCGCTTTTTCCGACTTTTCGTTTTGACATTGTTTTCAGTTCGTATTGACCCTTAAATTGTAAACAAGGTAAAATCCACATATATAAACAAAAAGGAACTTACTGATACAATATATAGTCTAGTTTTTAGGTATGATAGAATCAACACAACATTAACATCGTTAACACATGTAGCTTTAGTTTCTATGTCTATTTTTCAAAACTCATTATTATAAGCAAATTGTAATGTAATATATCCCTCCGACTCTTTGATTGAAATTCGACGGAACAGACCAACAATTAGCTGAAACCGTAAAAGAAAGTAGGGGGTTACGCCGAACGCAGACTTACCATCTCAATTCACTGTATACTCTCTACACCAAAAGGACATCATACTCTCTAAGCGACGGCTAATTGTTTTGTAACACAAATGTTCAAGCTGTGAAGACTAATCTGTCAGACCGATGTTGGAATCAGTTGTAAGTTGGTTAAAAATGTATAGGTAAAGAAAAACCTACTTGTAATTACATAGCATAGCCGCTGTTTTATTCCCCAGAGAATACTTTGTACTATGTCTAATCCATCCAATCAAAACATAATTAAATAAACATTTATATAATGATGCTAACTTCCATGTTAATGGCCTTAGCGCCTGTACAACAACTCACTCGAGTACATCTTGACTAAATTAGATGATCTTGCCTCACGGGGACATTGTACAAGGTTTACTTGCCGAAATATTTGCAATTAAATTCCAATGTCCTCTGTCCGCCAAGGCCGCTATTTTGTTTACAACGCTACATCATGCACAGGAGGATATAAGCGTCTAGACGAGTTGGTATTGCAAAGCTTCTAAGCGACTCGAAAGTTACAAAAGGTATTTATCGGCTATTTTTTCCTTACGTAGCAAGGCAATACCAGATTATCTATATGTCAGCTGCTTACGCAATCCCTCCCAGGGGTGGGGAATAGGGGACCAAAGAGAATGGGGGAAATGCAGACATCTTTGTGTCACATTGAGATATTCACAAGTCGACATTTTTTTGTATTTGTTTAGTGCTTGTACTGACTTCATAACTAAAAATAAATAAAGACTAATTTTTAATAGATAATGGCATGAACAGTAACGTTAGTACACAAAACTGTCTGTAGACATTTAAAGTGACATAAGTTCTGACCATTATTTTTTTATTTCGTTTCGTTTTTGTCGCAATAAGATATCAAACATTATCTATTGGCACCGTTACGACACCTCGGGGCTCATGTCGTGTTCTTCTGCCTTTTACTAACTTTTCTTTTAGTGATTGTCTCAGTGGTTCTAATTCTTTTATCAGAATGATATGTCGGTATGAAATTCCGTGTTACGGAGTAAGTTATCACATTTCTGTGAAATAGGTTTTGATGTGGCTCTGGAGACCCTCCATCGGCTGTTGATAAAGCAGCCTTCCAGGTTATATCTCCATAGGGAAAACATGGATGCGGTTATGTGGATACCTTTGTCTATATTCTTGTATATCAAGAACTAATTCTCTAGCTGATTAAATGTAACGTGTCTATCCTATAGTTGAAACCTTAAATATTCAATATTGATCTAGAAAATGTTAAACGGGTGGCTTGTCAGAAATTATTCTATAGACAGTTGTGGGCGGGGTTGCAGTAAGCAATACTTATCTGTAGATAGAAAAAAAAACAAAGATCTCCATGAAATATATTATTAAACCGTCAAGGATACTTTGAAATATTGCATAGTGTCTTAATTCTAATTCTTAAATATAATTTACATCTTGCTGTTCGGTTCTTAATACTTTTCCGTGCACGTGTGGTAAAAAATTCCCCTTTTTACCGTAAAAGTTACACGGATTTGAAATGTTTGCTTATTTATCAATGTATATTTTTTGTGTTTACCATTTTTTTCTATAGCACGAGAAAACGCTGAACAAATTACACAAAATGTACAAAAATGTTATTAAAAAGGCTGGGAATATATCAAAGAGAAAAAAAGTTAATATAACAGGTATTTGGTTTTCATAAAATTTTGAACGGGAGTAGATTTTAAAAAAATATATATATATATACCTCAATTGGATGAGACAAATGTACTTCAATGTAAACAAAGTCCATGCTTGAGACATTGTATATAATATAACTCGTTGATTGAAGTATTCAATCTCGACGTAACAGTCCGAAAATTAACGGAAACAGCCGAGTCTCTGGGGTGATCGGAACTCTCTGTGTCAGCAGAACGGCAGATAGATCCCTGAAGAATTGATGGCGCCAACCAGCTCAGCTCAGCCACAACATAACACTCTGCACTGTATATAACTCGCTATACGTCTAACTTGGTTACGTAATTCCGATTTTCTTCGGTGTCGTAGTATGATATTCAATTATCTCCCGTGAATCAGCTCTCCTGTGATGTAATTTTGGGACGATTTAAAAGCGCTTGGCGTTTGGAGACGCCGGAGTGAGATGTGATATATGTGCTTTCTATTTATTCGTTTAATCGTACCTCTCTAGTGTCTGTTCCTTATATAGTAGAATAGGGGAAGCAGGGATGAAAAAACCACAGCAATTCGATAATTTATCTTACTCATGCCAAATTGCTAAATTTACTAGGGACATAAGCCTGTAATCCGTCCTCAAGAAAGTCACAAATTCAATTCCATTTTGCATTTGAAGTTAAATAAACATCAACAAATGGTTTCCGCTCGTAAAAATGGACCTATTTATAAAATATCTGTGTTCTTTTAATGTTTGGAGAATTCCTCTTCCTTTACAAAGTAAACATGTGTGATTTTCTATAAAGGTCTATTGTAGGGCATTACATGTCGAGAATAGATATTCAAACTTGGAAGTGGAGTTATCACTGTGCTGTAGCAATGCTTTCCCTCTCGTCGGACATCAAAAAAATAACAAAAAAAAACATAGACATTTTAACACAATTTTGGGCAAAATATTAACAAAACCAAATTGAAAATGAACAAGGAGAATAAGACCATGTGTTCCGGAAGAGTAAGCTTGGTCAGCCGAAGTACGCAATGTCAAGTTCCAAAATGATATGAAGACACACAAGAAGATCTTTAAGGAAAATGTTTCATTAATGTAATGCTAAAGAGTTGATTTGAACAGATTGTGCATGGATCAGTTGTGTGAGTTATGACTGGTTTTAAATGCATATGATGTTATATCAGCATTCCATTTAATTGACACATTTTATGATGTATAACGTGATGTATTATATATCAGGTCGTATAAGGAGGGACTTTTTCTGCGAAATTGAGCTTTACTCCAACAGCAATATCAAAACGTTTAAAAAAAAACTCTACACACACAACAGAAAATATCGAAGTGTCAAAAAAATCTCAAATCAAACGCAAATTCGATAAATTAGGGTAAAATATAAAAAAAGAGCGATTTACACGGAGACACCTACAAATGTACGAGGAGAATAAGGCCACGTGATCCGGAAGGATAAGCGTCTTTTGCTTCATTGACGGCATCCCCCATGTTAAGGTTGGTCAATACAAGTAGTTAATGTCGCGTTCCAAAATAAGAACAAGGTAAATTGTAACGGAACCACCAGGTACACTAACGAGCATCAAAATTGTTCCAACTTTACATCGAAAAAAAAATAGAATATTTCCCAGCGAGGATCGTCATAATGATAGTAACACTTCTCTCGAAAACCTGTGGTGTGAGTTAGCATGTCCGCTACCACGAAAATCATGTTACTGGGAACAAGCCCTTTAATATGGAATCAACTACGACATGTAAAACACAATCTGTTGAAGAAGCATGGTATGGACGGGATATATATATTTTTTATCAATAGTACAATACTTAAAATCTACCATACTGTGAATGGTCATTGATATTCCAACGATTCGTGAAGTTACTGGATTGTTCTTGTCGACTTAGAATAATTTGTTAAATCTGGCGTACAATCCCCATCACGTATACCTAGTAGTCCTTTGTGACTCTTGTACACATTCCTTTTGAAATTGAAATTTTATTCAAGAATTGATTTCCGATTGTCGAGACCATTCTGCTACAGGAATCACTGTAATAGGTTATAGCCTACAAGAGAGAATTCAAAGTAACGTAAGATCTTAAAACAGTTAAATCGTTATGTATCTACCTTCACAGCGCAACTGTGGGCTGTAACAACAGTCGGAATCATTTGGGCTGTAACAACAATCGGAATCATTTGAAATAGAAATACCACGACATAGTGATGCCATTTTCAGACAGAGTGAGATTCAGAATCTTCAAATCGAAATTAATTTACAATCCAGTATTGACTCTATTTTTACCAGTGAATTGGGCATGGCTATAACTGTACGCCGTGACCTCAGTTGAGAATCCCTTCTAAATAAAGAGAATTTCCATATGAATATTCATTACGTAGACATACATATATATATATATATATCTCATACGTAAAACATGTTAATTCGCGGTTTAAGAAAAATCTACCATATCGCAGACTTCATCTATTTGCTTTGTCTTCTCAGCAAAATGGCCTTCTATTACCACAGACGGCGAACACATGAATATTTACATCTACGTTTCCAGTCGTCACTGCTGAAGTCTCGCGAGATTTCCTATTCAAATTAGCTGTCTTCTTTCCTGTGATTTATCTTTCGGCGTGCTTAAAGTTTCCAATAAATCAAAATTAATATTTAGTCATTTTCCATGTAGAATTGTTTTAATTAAAAGCTGGAGGCCTTTCAACAGTTCTCGAAGATGCAGAAATGTCTAGCGAGATACCGGATCTCTGCAAGACTGACCATCGGCATTGGTACCGTAAATGTCACGCTCCATGAAGTAAGCTTGTAATTTTTTTTTATATTGTGATAGAAACATTATATAGTAATAATGATTTCAGAAATTCACCATGACGTGTAATAACCATACAAACTGACTGAATTATCTGGGAATTATGATGTTCACTCGTTCACTTGTTCTAATTGGTTGAGTTTCTATTTACTGTAAAATTACATATTTTTGTGGGGCTCAAATTTCGTGGTTTCTTAAAATGATATTCTTTCATGGACGTTTCACGTGGTTGATCGATAAAGCTAAATAAATTCACTACAACTAATTTTAACAGATTGTGGACATTTGAATTCCTGGATTAAGAGTGTTCGAGAAATCAACGCAAATAACACTCAGAAATTAATGTTTTCACAATGACGTCGTTGCTACACATATCTCTCTTAAAATAAGCAATGAATTATTGGCTAAATATTAGCGATGTAAAGAAACATTTAATTGGTTGACTTAGTTATGCAAGAACGCTACCGATAATTCAATCTGAATATTTTTTAAATAAAATTCCAACGAACTATAACTAAGGAAGTTATCATACGGAAAAAATGGCCTCTCTTCATAGGCAACTCGTTCTGGTTTCAAAAGGTGTAACAATAAACTGGTTTAAAGCCAATGAGAAACAAGTTAATAACTTATTGTACTAATCACTCGTATTGGCCGGTGTTACAGCGCGCGAGAGGTGTCCATGGTAGGAGACATGAATACCCGGAGAAAACCCACGCGGTCGGGCAGGTGACCGCATACCTATTCCGATCAAGGAATCGAACTCCGATCACCATGCTGAAAAACAAGGGGGACATCTCTAGATATCAAATTGGAAAATGTCGCAATGGTGTTTACAATATATTTTTTTTCTTTTATTCGTTAATTTATTTGTTTATTTACCGATTATTTTAATTTAATTGCCGCTGAGTTATAATTCTATCAGTGTCGACGCTGAATGTATTTCGCACGCAATAACTTTTACGGTGTTCTTTCCCAACCGCCATTTAAATGTCACGGCATTACGGCTTTCTGTTTAATTATTTTGTTTACTGTAGTCATACGGTGATAAAACAGAATATAAACCCTGTTCAGTTTGATGTAAATATTGGACCGTTTTCATTGAAGCTTGGATAAATCTATTGTTTTATGAAGTGTGAAACGTCGGGGTATTGGTTTATCTGGTACTATTTGGTTCGTTTCTGCCAGGATAATTGCAAGTGCGCCTGAGTCAGCGTGCCACCATTAAGAGAGCGGACCTGTCGTACCTCTTTCGTCAATTAAGGACTGCTTGTGTTTGGTCGTTACTGTTAAATAATTAATGGCCTCCCCAGCATTGAGCTGTTTACAAACTTAACCGTGCAATTCTGTGATTTATTGAAGCTGAAAGTTAAACATTCTTGGAGATGCAGCAAAATTCTTTCCATAAAACAGAATTCTGGAAATGGAGGTTTCATCAATACTCACTGGAATTTTTATTCTCACTTCAACAAATGAGTGTTAGTCGTAGGCTCGGTTTGCTTTAATCGATTAGAATATTAACCTAACTTACTATTAATCTGGTTTATTAGTAATTCATCACGTATTTCAGGAGAGGGAGGGGTTAATTGGAGATTGTAATTTGATCGATTTTATGGGTGTTTTACAGCAGTATACTGCATGACAAAATCGATTACATGTACAACTACAAGTCGTGATTCGTGATATCCCACAAGAAGGAAACAAAACATTATCGGGAACGTGGAAATCCTTTATCTTGTGTTCAACACAACAGGAAAACTTTACTGTCGAGAATGACAGTTAAATTACAACATGATTATGTATCTCTGAATGTGGCAAATCTTGTCAAAAGCGTAAAGTAATATCAGAGTGGGTGATTTTTACTTCAATTTTTTCAGTTGTTATTTCGACCAGTTACTGCAATCAAGTTATTACGACTCATCAACACGATAGCGTCATACAGGGTCACATGGTAGTCTTAACAGTCCATCAACACAATGACTTCATACAAGGTCACACGGTAGTCTTAACAGTTCATTAACACAATGACGTCACATAGGGTTATACAGTAGTTTTAACGGTCAGTTAATACAATATCGTCATACAGGGTCACACGGTAGTCTTTACAGTCCATTAACACAATGACGTCATACAGGGTCACACGGTAGTCTTTACAGTCCATCAACACAAACTCATACAGGGTCACACGGTAGTCTTAACAGTCCATCAACACAAACTCATACAGGGTCACACGGTAGTCTTTACAGTCCATCAACACAAACTCATACAGGGTCACACGGTAGTCTTTACAGTCCATCAACACAAACTCATACAGGGTCACACGGTAGTCTTTACAGTCCATCAACACAAACTCAACACAAACTCATACATGGTCACACGGTAGTCTTTACAGTCCATTTACACAAACTCATACAGGGTCACACGGTAGTCTTTACAGTCAATCAACACAAACTCATACAGGGTCACACGGTAGTCTTTACAGTCAATCAACACAAACTCATACAGGGCCACACGGTAGTCTTTACAGTCCATCAACACAATGACGTCATACAGGGTCACACAAAGGTCTAAAAAGCCTATCAACACTATCATCAAACAGCTCATAAAACAAGTAGTATACAAGCCACTCGGTAGTGTTAATGGCCAATCTATATAACGATGTCGTACACTAGATATGAAAATATACCACAATCAACACCCATACCCTACCTAAACAATTATATAGTCTCTGCAAAGTCATTATTAATTTTAGTTGATTTTTTAACAGATTTTGAAGGATGTTAGACAATGCTTTTGACCTTTGACCATTTCGGTCGATATGTTTAGGTGAAAGTGTCTGTGGAGCTGTGATTTCCTCGGTAGTGATTGTTTACAAGTGTAAGGTACCACACACCAGTCGCCTTGGATGGCATACGGCGGGTCTCTAGTTAAGTATTCAAGCTTTACTATAAGGAGAACCCAAATTAAAATGGCGTTGGTTGTTCACAAGGCCATCAATACGGTGGTAAATCAAAATCATAAAATACAAAACCAAGTCTGAAAAAAGTCTTAACATACATAGTTTCTGTCTGAAAAAAAGTCTTAACATACATAGTTTCTGTCTGAAAAAAAAGTCCTGGCCTGGTTTCTGTCTGAAACAATTTGTCGTAGCATATAAAGTTTCTCTGTGAAACAATTTGTCTAGCATGGTTTCTGTCTGAAACAATTTGTCCTAAGATGGTTTCTGTCTGAAACTATTTGTCTTGGAATGGTTTCTGTCTGAAACAATTTGTCATGGCGTGGTTTCTGTCTGAAACTATTTGTCCTGGCATGGTTTCTGTCTGAAACAATTTGTCCTAGCATGGTTTCTGTCTGAAACAATTTGTCTTGGAATGGTTTCTGTCTGAAACAATTTGTCATGGCGTGGTTTCTGTCTGAAACTATTTGTCCTGGCATGGTTTCTGTCTGAAACAATTTGTCCTAGCATGGTTTCTGTCTGAAACTATTTGTCCTAGAATGGTTTCTGTCTGAAACAATTTGTCCTAGCATGGGTTCTTTCTGAAACTATTTGTCCTAGAATGGTTTCAGAAAGAAACAATTTGTCCTAGAATGGTTTCTGTCTGAAACAATTTGTCCTAACATGGTTTCTGTCTGAAACTATTTGTCCTAACATAGTTTCTGTGTAAAAAATTGTCATAACATGGTGTCTGTCTGAAACAATTTGTGCTAGCATGGTTTCTGTCTGAAACAATTTGTCCTAGAATGGTTTCTGTCTGAAACAATTTGTCCTAGAATGGTTTCTTTCTGAAACAATTTGTCCTAACATGGTTTCTGTCTGAAACAATTTTCCCTAACATAGTTTCTGTGTAAAACAATTTGTCATAACATGGTTTTTGTCTGAAACAATTTGTCCTAGCATATATAGTTTCTGTCTGAAACAATTTGTCATAGAATGGTTTCTGTCTGAAACAATTTGTCCTAGCATGGTTTCTGTCTGAAATTTGGTTCTCCCATGGTTTCGTATATATCTGTTTGAATCACGTTACGGATAATAAGAAGGATACAGAGACATATATGGACCAGCTGTTTTATTGTGTAGCGTTGTACTAACCTTGAATTACTACAGCAAGGTTTTCAATAATTTTTTTGTTCTTCACTTTGTGATACAGGTATATTCGTTTACTCAAGAGCAATAAGATTTAGTGGGAGGCTTCCATTTCATTCAATCACAAAACGGCTGTACTCGACAAAAAGTTAATGTAACGATAAACAGATTTGTAAAACATAACCCAAAGTCTCTATCGACAGACTGATCTTGACATTGACAAAACAAACAAATAAATTTAAGTTTGTTCATATTTTCGATACAATGTAGCTGTATATTCGGAGTTTCAGGGGTGCTTTTTGCTTATAATCTTAACGTGACATATCCGCACGTGGTGTAGTGGTATAGGACTGGCCTAACACATTTGGAGGTCAAGTAGATAGGCAATCACCATTCAATCCCAAAGTGGCCGAATAATGACCATTAGGGAAACTGACCGGAGGTGTACGCAAACATTAGTAACCTTGAGAATCAACCATTAGTCTTCAACAATACAACCGTATGCAGCGAGAGTCAAGAACTTTTCGTGTTCTACCTTTTCGTCATCGCGATATTCTTATGTCCGCTAACGTCATAAGTGGAAGATCACTTACTGATGATGTTTCTCTCATGAAGTAAAATGTCTAAAATAATTTGACACATGTGACTACTCAGATGTCCAAATGGTCACTTAGTGTCCACAGCAAAGCCAATCACACCAACGCTCGTGTGAAATGACCATAAAATGCCATTCCTTTCGGCTATTACTTCGGTGAGTGATTAAACTTGAAGTGAACGATCTCTTCCGTCCAACAACTGATACACTGATTACAAAGTAATTACGACGCTTGGTAAAGTATGCACCAGTAATTCCAGCACGTTTCATTTGTCCAGACAAATTTATGAAGTTTGCTGGTCACGAGCAATGAATGTTTCTCGTCATTTAAGTGCAAGCAGGCGGACATATATACCCAAAGATCTTGGTCGAAAAAGCGTTTGTAAGGTACAATGATTCAATGTAAATGAGAAGCGTTCGACTGATCCAATATTACCAACCAGTTTATCTTGAGCATTTAACTCATTGTGTGAAATGTGTAATCCCACAGAAGATGTTTTTATTTCAGACCCGGTCTTTAAAATGTCTGCCTGTATATATATATTGTAGATTTTTTTTCAAATTTCATTTGAGTTGCAGATGTTTAGTGACGCAACACATTCCTATCACATTAAGAGTTCGTTCCTTCCACCTTGAAAATTTAAGATTCAACATTCTTCAGAAATAATACAAGGAAATGGAGATCGCTTCGAAATAGTAATAGTTGTAAAGATTTTTGTTGTTGCTTTGTTTACGCGTCACACATAAAAATGATAAATTACTTCAGAGCGAATCTGGTTCAGAAATTTTTTATAAACTCTTAGGGTTATAAAACTTTCACAGGTTGAAGAAAAACATGATATAATAACGAGCTGTAAAAACAGTCAGTGTTGGAATTAAATAACTTGACCTAGCATACCTCAATTGTGTTTTGTAGTATCATAAAAATTCTTTAAATTCTTGTCTGAGCTTTTAAAACAACATCTGAAGAAAGGGATTACGCTGCGGTATTAATCAGCCCCCTGTCTGTCAAACGACATCATAGTTTACAGAGAAACAGAAAACTCCAGTAAATTGCAAACTAGTATATTCCATTATGGAAACTAAACTAATTTTTTTCTCTCCTGTATGCTCTGTCAATCACACAGCTTCCGTAGATTAGCTTTCGGGAAATGATTTAAGCAGAAGTGTCAGGAAAATCCATTTACTTTTTAGTAATTTAATGATATTAAGCGGAAAGTACTCTTGGTTTGTTTTTGTGTGCTCCAGTCATGTGTCGCGTTATAGACACATTTCTTTAAATTCTAATCGAACCTTAAGAAATCGCTTTGGTTCATATTGGTAAGAACTTTAATTTGACTAGTTTCTGTAGTGAACAACTTGACAGATCAGACAATCAGAAATTTATGCTAAAGGGTTTGATAAAAATTAATGTGACGCCATCTTTGTCTTTCGTTAAGCTTTGTTGAATCTAATTGGACTTGTACATTTGTGGTTTACTTTTAATAGCTGGGTGAATTGCAGCACGTGTATGTTTGTTCTCATCAGTAACTATTATAAATCAATGTAATCGCTGGACTTTGTATGTGTCATGCGTATATTTGAAAATAAAATAAAGGAATCTGTCCATTCCAACATTGTACGGAACGAAATGTCAGATAGTTTAACTGAAAAAACGAAGTGATTGTCGACATTATAGAAAAAACTGGCTAGATTATTCATGAAATGCACATCCTGATGGGTTAACAATTCGACGTCTGGTATTTCAAACTCCGGTAGAGGGAGCCCACAGAGAGGATATACACTCGCTCAAGTCGGATGTATATTTCACTTCAACCAATTACACAAACGCAGATGATACAATCGATAATACGACAGAAAGAAAACATAACGAAACGTAACAGAGGGCTTTTCCCATAAGACAAATCCATATAGGCCTGTCACAGTAGCAATATATTTTAAAGCTATCTGCAATTAATGTGTTTCACCGTGACCTACATATTTTGTATGGTTGAAAAAGAAAACAAGAAAATACCAACATGTCAACATAATCTTAATCCAAACTTAAAGTCAACAAAACTATGGCAAAACGTGAACAAAAAAAAAAAAGTTTTACACGGAGATTCCTGAATTAACATGCATCTTCTGAAACCCTGTGTTACGACTTGTGAACATATAATAAACTGCAACTTGTAAACACCATGGGTAGGGACGCAGGATTATTGCCATCCAGAAATGGAAAATTCACAATAGCGAAATTAAAATTATCTAACTTATCATGCAGCTTGGTGGAAAGTTGGTTTCGTTGTTGGAAAAGAGGAAAAAGAACTTTCATCCGACCAGGCCAGCCGATATCACTTTGGGGAAACCTTAGTGTTCTGCAAAACCTTCACATTTTCAAAAAGACCTCTATGGATGAAAGCTATTTTACACCAACAAATGTAAATCTAAAATTCTTTTTATGTATTCTGAAGGTCATGAGAACCCTAAGAGTATGTCTTCCGTGCCAGGGGAAGGAAGCGACAGAGAAAGGGGCCGGTTTGCGCTGATAAGATTGTGATCATTGGTAAAACACTGGAATAGCTCTGATGCGACGGGCCTCTCGATTGTATTTTCTTTGAAGTAACCACCAATTTGTTTGCTTTGGAAAAACAATTGATAGAACTCTTAGCTTTAAATATAAAACGTAAAATAATCAATTCTGAGGGGGGAAATGGTGATTTTTGAAATAAACTATTGTGTCCAACATTAAAAACGAAACTACAAATATATTTCAAATGATTATTATTCTCTTTGTCATAAATCCCAATGAAATATGTAACAAAAAATCAGTACATAAAAATATATATGATATCAAAATAAACATTATACAAAACAAAGATTGGAAGTTTGGAAGCCATACATATTACTTGTAAACATACATCTACAAATTTAAGCATGTAAATTCTGTGTATTATATACAAAAATCATCCACAGAAACAGACGCTGGAACAAAGTTTTTGCACAAACACATAAAACAGTTGCCTAGTGATGAAAACAAAATCGGTTTGGATCGTGGCAACAGTGCGGTCTTCCTAAATCGGTTTAACATTTTAACATTAATGATCAGCATTACTGAAATCCGACGTTTTCTCGCGTACGGTTTATTTTTGCGATTTTCGCGAAAGTTGATCGTCGTAAATCGTCGTAAAAAAAGACAGGACTTATAAACATTGATTATAGTACAACAGGATTAAGTCTGTTTCGTTAACGCTAATCGTCTCAAACACTTCCTGATACAGAAATCACGAGCGTACAACATGATGAACATTGATATAACGAAACATCTTGCTAATTTCTAACCATTAACTTTGACTCTCGGTTGGACAAATCTGTTACACTTTAAACATTAAAGGTCCTATAACCAAATTTTGTAATAAGTCATAATATAAGTGATCTAATCCTAGAATTAGAACAGCATACCGACAGTAGAGGTTACGGAAGTGGTGAGCCTCTCCTGCTTTGTAAACAACACCAGTGATTAATAATTCAAGAACAATTTCATTGATAATGAAACGAATTTTAGTGGAAATGTCGATTTAGTGTTTGCTATCAAACAAACACACAGCAGTTGTTTTTTTTTTTTTTTTTTTTTTTTTTTTTTTTTTTTTTTTTTTTTTTTTTTTTTTTTTTTTTTTTTTCGGAATTTACTTTATAATATTCGGTTTGGGAAAATAGTTCAATCATTAAAACAATAATATTAGAACAATGATAAATATATAAACAAGCGACAATTCATTATTATTGCTGTCTAGTCTTGTGTTTTGATCAATGTTTAACTACTGTTTGTCAGAAAGGGATTTCAGTAAAATATAAGAGACGAAATATGAGTATATACATTCATGTGTATATTGCTGATATGGAAGGAGATGGTACGTTTTTTTTATAAGAATTAACATACCAACTGCATTTAAATATCCATTAAAACACGTTAACATACACACTGATGCAAACATTTTCGAGTAGAATCGGTATCGTGTTTACAATTACTTTCCCGTCACTTACGATACGTAAGACATTACATTAAACGATGCTCGTTCATTCGATATTTTTTTCTTCTTTTTTATCACGTCATGTGCATCTTCTGATGTCTTCGTTCCTTCTTACTGTTTCTTTCTATTTCCAATATTTAGAATATGAATAGTTAGGAACATTTAAAATTATTTCATATATGCGCTATGCAAAGCTCATGTTTCTAAAAATAACATATTCAACCAATATTAACCGTATGTGTAGGCATACATCGAGTTGTACAATGTTTCAAAAATCAAGGAATATATCTATAAAATCATACATCATAATTGCAAAGTTTGGTTTCTGAGGAATTGTGTTTGTATTGGAAAAATATGTGACAAAACCTCGTCAAAACGGACATATACCTGCGTTTCACAGTCCAAGGGAGACAACTCTTGTAAATTCCCAGTACATGGAAGTTTTTCTATTGCAAATTTTCAATGTATATTGCAGGGGTTAATAGAATAAGTTGTCAATGTCTAAAAATACTATCTGTATTTTGACTCGAGATAGAGAGATTAAAAAGTATCGTCGAAGTCGTCATTTCTCTTCTCTGATTTTGAGATGCTGACAATGTATCATAACACCTTGTATTGTCTCAATGGCAAGTCTACATATTATTAGCAATATATGACCGACAAAACTATCAGATCAATTCCTGAAGGTTTGACGGAACCAAATGTTTGCTGCACTTCCTGTGTTCCTAGACTCGAGAATTGGTATTTTGGTCCTTTTTGTCGTCTTTGGCAAACACATCGTCTTCTACATTCTCCTGAATGGACGCCACTGAGAGCTTCAACTCGCTGGAGACAGATGAAGAATTCTTCTTTTTACTGGAACCTAGTCCATGGTGAAAGCTTGAAATGGACGAACTTTTCTTCTTTTTTGCCCCGACTCCGACACTAATGAAAGCTGTACAAAGCGAAAATACTGACGTTCAAAACCTTTACTTCAAACAAGAAAGCCCTGTCCGTCCCTCCCTCCCTTCCGTTCCATCCCCTCCCACACCTCTTTCTCTATCCTTCTCTTCCTCTTTTTGCCTGTCTTTTTCTCTCTTTTACAATGTAATGGAATCAGTTCGAAATCCCCCTTTCCTGTTTCAGTTCCACATTTGTAGAGGTCATGTGGCTTCATTTTCAATTTACCACAAAAGGTGAGCTGTGAAATCTGACGAATTAACGTTTCCTTGATATCAATAATATTGATTAAAAGAGAGAAAAAACTTACCCAAACGTTTGTCAATATCGTCCGCTGACAGGCCAGCTCCAACAGCTAACTTCTTAACCATTTCTAACGCCGCCTGTGGATACAACACCATCGTAAACAACAACATCAGAAAACAACAGCAAAAAACAAAAACAAACGGGGGAGGTCCTACAAGTATGATCAAGGGGTTTATCATTAGATTATTCATTGTGACGTCATTTACGTGATTACGCTGAAAAAAATATCTGAATGACGTAATCAATGTCGTTATTTACTTCAAACGTGTATTTGTTCAACAAGGGATATAGGAGATTAAAAGATTTTGGGCACTGCTTATTACCGTTAGGGATTTATTTTCGGCCTTGGCTTTCTTCAAGTCTGTTGATACCGCCTTCTTCTGTTTATATAACAATTTCATCCGGAAATGCTCATGATCAATAACAGCTACAACCAAACCTGAAAGAGGAATTTAAAAAGCGGGGTCAACCAAAGGTCAGGTTAGTTGTCAATAACAGATATCAAAAACAGAGACAAGACAAAAGTCAAAAACATAGGTCAGACAATAGTCAAATATTGAGGTCAGTGGCAAAGGTCAAAGGTAGAGGTTAAAGGTAAAATACTAAGGTCAACCATAGAAACTAAATGTACAGTTCAAACAAAAGTCAAACACGGAGACAATATGAAGGTCAAGGAAAAGGGTCAAATACAGAAGTCAAAACGAAGATTAAATATACAGGTTATTCAAAGGACAAATACTGGGGTCACATACTGGAATCAACTAAAGATTAAATACTTACGTCATTCAAAGGTCAAGTATTGTGGTAAAACACAGAGACGAAATTTTACGTTAATCACAGATGTCAAACTGAGGTAAAATTTAGGAATTAGTTATAGAGGTCAGAACCTTAAAACAAAGCTAGGTCATTTCCTAACGTTGTATAAACTAAAATTTGTCTACCACACCATGTTTATCATATGTCCTTTAATAGAGTTTTGTTTAAATCTTAAACACGTAAACGCTAGAAGCATCACAGGTAGTCCAGTAACTGACAATGGGTCATACTTCGCCATACTGACATTTAGCTCCACAGTGGCTTTGGCGATATGGCACGATTAGTCGAAATATGGGGACATATGTCGATAAATCGAACATAGAGCATGGTATTGATATAATATCTGTAAATATACTGTGTCAGGATATATTACGTATTATATACGTGTTACAGTGCCACTATATGATATAATATTTGTCTGTAAATATACCACTGTGTGGAACCAGAAAAGCCAATATGACCACCATTTCGCGGACGTGCATCCCACTCATTCCTTTCAGGAAGACGATATCGACGATAAAGGAGGCGACTACGATGAACCCGTCAAACATCTGAAAAATATGGAGGACAACGTCAGAATGTTTCATATCACAGACACTGGATAACCGAGATGTAGAACATAATTACTCGTGTTACGTATACAGAAAACTTTCAATACAATAAATCAGTATGGAATGGTATCACATAAACCGTTTTTAATACAGAATTATCAGTCTAAGGAAAAGCGATTCTTCCATTTGATTAAAGAGTCCACTCCTCACGTGACTGTTTATTCTGACATCCTGTTTACTCTGGCCTAAATGTGCTCTGTCACACTGTATGTCAGATAAGACATGTTAATCAAACCTATATGTTGTGTTCAACTGGCTGTCAGATTAGACGTGTTAAGCAGTCAAATAGGTTGTATTCCACATGGTGTCAGATTAAACAGGTTATTCAAACCAATATGTTGTGTTCCACAGGGTGTCAGATTAGACATGTTAAGCAGTCAAATAGGTTGTGTTCCACATGGTGTCAGATTAAGCAGGTTATTCAAACCAATATGTTGTGTTCAACTGAGTGTCAGATTAGACATGTTAACACATAGGTTGTGTTCCACATCAGATTAAACAGGTTATTCAAACCAATATGTTGTGTTCAACTGAGTGTCAGTTGTGTTCAAATAGGTTGTGTTCCACATGGTGTCAGATTAAACAGGTTATTCAAACCAATATGTTGTGTTCAACTGAGTGTCAGATTAGACATGTTAAGCAGTCAAATAGGTTGTGTTCCACATGGTGTCAGATTAAACAGGTTATTCAAACCAATATGTTGTGTTGCACAGGTTAATGTAGTTTAAATGGTGTGTCTCACACGATGTCAGATTAGACAGGTTGATCTCACCAATATGTTATGTACCACAGAGAGTCAGATTGCACAGGTGAATGTGGCTAAAATGTTGTGTATCACAGGGTGTCAAATTACACAGGTTAATCGGTCCAATATGTTGTGCCCAAGAGAGTTTCAAATTAGATAGCTTAATTTGACCAATACGCTAAGTGTCACATGATGTCAGATTGGACAGGTCAGTATGATCAATATATCCTACAGGGATAGTTTCTTACCTCTAATTTTCTTTCTAGTAGTTCTTTTCCTAGAAATAATACCTTCATCATTGTCTGAAAAATAAGGGTAAACTTCATAGAAAAGATGGTAAATGCTAAAATCACCTAAATTTATCGGAAATGGCTCCATTCTACAGAAGTAATATTGATAATGTTTGTCGGTAATTTTATTTCCATTCATACCCAACTGTAATTACTAGATTTGATTCACTTATTGCAAGTCGTTAAATCAACTTGGAAAATCTTGCACCTGCGATCAATTTAAGTCAATGTCATTAAGGTTATCAATCTTACGTAAAATTGAAAAAAGGGAGGGGTGGGGGGATTGAAGGGTCATGTTTAAATCTGAGGCCCAGGCCCCCCAAGCTAAGATATATCAAAAGTTACTTACCTCTACGACTAAAATTGCCAATATTGCAATGCTAGCTTTGTGGAAACCATGCGCAATATCTTCTTCAATCGAATGTCCATGCTCGTGGTGCTCGTGGTGAGCTGAACCGTTTCCATATATAGTGTTGCCATGACTACCTGAAGTTGCCGCCCTTTTTCGCCTCACTATTGGGGTCGTACTATTGTCCGATAGGGTTGTACCATTATACGGAATGGTTGTAGTGCTGTAAGACATTGTTGTACCATGGTTGGATAAGGTTGTGGCGTTGTAAGAAAGGGTTGTGGCGTTATGAATGTCATTCGGAACCATGGTGGTGGTTGTGAGAGCGTTACTTCCGGTGCCATGCGACGTGTCGGTTACACGAGAGTTGTGTGACCCTTGACCCCATTCGATTTTAGCATCAAGTACTGCTCTATAAAGATCGCTGATGTCAGTGGTTTGTAGTGGAGCAAGATAATCAGGATATATCTGTTTCATGTGTATAACAAAGTTCAGCTCGTTGTGTTCGGCTTTCTCCAGAACTCCTGTAAATAGAAAGATTTCTATCAGTAAAATTTCTGTTTTTTCTCTATCTCACTTTCTATCATTTTTTTTTTTTTTTTGATAAATTTAATTTTTATAAGATAAATCTGCATTTCTATGTATATGCATGAATGTTTATTTTTATGTCCATGCGTTTCATATCAGAACTTCTTTCTTACACCTCTTTGTCTTTTTGACAATAAAATGTTTTAAATCAAATCGATCTTATGAAAATGAAAACAAACCCAAACAAACGAAAAAAGAAATAAACGAAACAAAAAATAAGTCAAAGAGAAAGCCAAACTTACCTTTGAGATAGTATATATCGAGGATTAGCTCGCCTAGCACTAGGATACAGTCGAGTATGTTTAGAAGGACGATACATAGAAGCACCTGTTTACTGTGAATGACCTTCTCACCTTTCATCCGCACTCTGTAAATATATTAATAGATACAAAAACTAATAACAAACATATTATAGATAATTTTCACAAAATGAAAAACACAAAACACAAAAGAAAAACACGTGAATTACATAAAATACAGTGAAAAAGGCCAAATACAAAATTACGAAAATATGCCTGCAAACCAGCAGATGGTTTTTTTTACCGAAACTTTCTCTGCATACCAGCAGACGACTATGAAAATGTGTGCTGTACATACTTGCCAATCGTAGATTTGGGTTTGCGATTTTCTCTCTGTATGGCATCTTCTAGTTGTGATTCGGTCTGGGCTAAGATGTTTGAGTACGTCCTAGCAAACGCTAAACCACCTTCCGCCAACGCCTGTCAATCAATACAGATCAGTAGCAACATAAATGTGTGTAAAGATCGACTGATCTGTGAATCAACGTCAATTAAAACGTCTAAAAATTTTAATTCGAATGGAAATTCTAATTCATTTTTTAACATTCAATTTCGGGCAATAGACATGTTTTGTTTTCGTATTTTATTTTTTTTTTTAAATGCTGTTACAAAACAACGTTGTTACGTAAAATCAGGAGTATTATGCCAAAAAATGACGTAGTTATATTATTGACTTTACTTATGTAGTTAAATCATTTGAGATATGTTGATTTCTTGAGAAACTCTATAAAACGGCAACCATTCTTATCCAATGATCATTTTCGAAATCGTCCATTAAAGTTTACTCAAAGATGTTATGATATGACCATATCGTTTTCATATTCCGTATTGACGAGGTGTTCACTGAACTTTAGCATATGTTCAACACCAGAAAAACCTTGTATGAAACATTGAAAGGCCAATTATATGTTGTTTTAAATAAGTTAAATGGTGAGAGGAGGATGAACTCAGAAAAAACAAGGGTTCAGTCAAACGTCTTATTTACGTCCATATACGTCCATTTATACATAGATATCAAAATATCAACCCAATGCACATGATTTTCAGCTGTTCGGTCCAGAATATACAGGTTGGTATGGTACTTCGGCTTGTCATTGGATAATATTAGTAAATTCTCTTATTCATGTAAGATAATCTGTGGTGTTAAGATAATCTGTGTTGTTAAGATAATCTGTGGTGTTAAGATAATCTGTGTTGTTAAGGTAATCTGTGTTGTTAAGGTAATCTGTGGTCTTAAGGTAATCTGTGGTGATAAGATTGTCTGTGATATAAAATAAAATGTAGTGTTAAGATAATATGTGGTGTTAAGGTTATCTGTTGTTTTAAGGTAAGCTCCAGTGTAAAGATTATCTGTAGTATAAAGATAATCTCCAGTGCTAAAATTATATTATATCCTGTGTTAATACAATATTCAGTGATCAGATTTAAGATGATCTCCAGTGTTAAAAATTCCAAAGTGAGATAATATCTAGTTTTAAGATAATCACGAGTGTTAAGATAACCACGAGTGTTAAGATAATCACGAGTGTTAAGATAATCACGAGTGTTAAGATAATCACGAGTGTTAAGATAATCACGAGTGTTAAGATAATCACACGTTAAGATAATCACGAGTGTTAAGATAATCACGAGTGTTAAGATAATCACACGTTAAGATGACTTCCAGTGTACAGACAATATGTAGTGATAAGATAAATTCGAGTTTTAAGATTATCTCCAATGTTAGGATAAACTTCAGTGATAAGATTATCTCCAGTGTTAAAATAATCTGTAACATTAAGATAATCTGGAGTTTTAAGATAATGCCCACTGTTAAGGCTATCTCTAATATCAATATAATCACCAGTTTTTTCTTACAATTTGAAGTATTAATTACTTACAAATGTTTGATTACGTCCTACTCATAATATAGTTTAATTTACTCACCTTCAATCCTCTTTCTGGGCGTTTTCGTCTCCAAAACATGATGGATCTTTTCTTCTGCGGAGAAGCTGAAAAACAAACAACAATACAAAATGGTAATTTGTGTTATAATGCTACGCGGTGGGAAATATTTTTGCTTGATCATTGCATAAGTCCACAACGCTAGGAACGAACATTGCGTTCAAACGCCTTAAATATTAGATATTTATTTTATGATGTTCGTCCCATCACAGTCACAGTAATTATGTAAACAGTAAACAAATTATCAACATTGAAAAATGCGACGTCTATTAAAAAACAATATTAAAAAGCATAAAAATACGGAAGTATTTGTTTTTAGAAAGTGTTACAACTCCATTAAGTGTCTTACCAAAGCCAAAATTGTAATTCAACGTCATCTTAACGAAATCCGGTGTCCAAGAAATTATTTCACAGAAAAAAAACTTCTTGTTGCTCTATTTGGTGTTGAAATGATATGAGCATGTTCCGATATGCCGTTTTGGTTAAGTCCTTGTAAAGACAATGTTTACACCTGTTTGACAAATTGTTCATCAAAGAAGATTTCTCCAGGTAAAATTCACAATTTACTTTGACGAAATTGTGTTAAGGGCATACATATTCTAATTTGAGATCTATGACTGTCTTTTGTGTTATCTATAACACCTTAGGCCGTACATACAAAGCGATTCGGACAACTGACCACGAAAATTACTGCCTTCGGGACATACCTGGCCTTCGCAATGTAAGGTAACAGTCGTAGAGTCTCAAAAGAAATGACGTGAATTTCAACCTACGTAAAAATATTTGTGTCTGAGTGTCTAGACATAGAAAATAAGTTATATAAAGACCCCATCCCTCCCCCATTATCGCGCCATTCATAGGCGTCATTGAATACATTGTGTTATCTCCCTTGCAATACGTCGTGTAATGATATCAATCATGACGTCATTCGATATGTTATTGTTACGATACATTAACCCTTGAGGACACGAGTTGTTACCTCTTAATGGCTATTCCTGAAAATCTCTACCAGATTTCTTTTGCCTCGGTTTCACTCATGAAACTGATCATAAAGAACTTCACAGAAGAAGTAACTCTCCTTTTAAACCTTAACTTCAGGTAATTTACAGAAAGGCATATTTGTTTATGTAATATAACGTTCATTGGAGAAATTACTTTTAACTCAAGCAGTTGGATAGCATGCTTTGTAAAGAAGACGAAACGCTGTTAAATTTGTCTGTAAAAATAGAAAGATATCTTCATGAATAATTCAGTGAAGAAAATAAAAACTGAACGTTCAGCAAAAAGTGAGCAACGGATGTGTCAATAAAATGTGGAAGTACCGCAGGGTAGTTGCTGGAACCGGTATCGTGTATTTGTTTATCTTAAATGAATGGTTTGTCTTGAAGGTGAATATATAGTGGTATCTAGACTTATATTAGACGTTAGAAAAATAACAAATCAAGATGGCGATACCTCAAAAGTACGACAATACGGAATGGGAGCAATATATATATATATGTGAATTGTCAAAATTTCGAGGCAATCTGCCCCTTTATGAAGACACAAATACTACATAAACTATATCACATACATGGAAAATATATACAAAGTTATAGACTAAAATCGAGAACGGTAGTGCAGATTTAGGTGTGTCAATAATATCTTCGGTCGATGGACACTGAAGGCCCTTTATAAGGGACAAGAACTTCGGAAGTTGTGGTATGAAAGATGGTGATTCATATATCAAAAAAAATGTTTTATATAAGTCTCGGTACGTTATGTACTGTAGCCACTGAGCGTTTGTGATCGCAAATGAAAAAAACTTTTCCGTGTCACACTCGATAACGTTTGCCATGTTGATGTGTGCTGTTCACATGTTTGGACAATACCCAATATTTTCTAGCGGTAAAATCATATTTATCTGAAAAGTAATACCAACAGGAAGTGTAAATCGAATTATTTTTATTAGAATTTACTGACACGGCACGATCAAGGGAAATAATCGCTTAGAATTCGGAATGCGTGGTGCACTTCATTTTGTTAAACAGACACATGGAGCACCAGTGAAACTGGGGATTACCCATTCCAATCAACCATGAGAAATGTGATTTGAATATTGATTCCATACAGTGAATGCATTAGACTTAAAATATATATATTTGTCCAATCAAATTTTCTATTAGACGGATCAATCGAACGAATTTAGTGAAAGGATATTTAAAAAGTCATTTTTATTGACTTCAGTGTACAATAAAGAGATCATGGATATAAATATGTTTTAACACTAAAATTGTAATTTATTTCTAAAATTAATGGATAAAAACTGCCCGCTCAGAATTTTTTAAAAAAATCTGGTATGTATATGTTTAAATCTTTTTCATGGCGTTAGTTTTGCTTCGTAATCCATCCAAATTGTACATACATATGTATATTCTCCGTAATCCTAGTGTGCTCGGCCAAAAATCGTAATGCTTGTAATATTTCACGGGGAGAGTAATTGATTCTAAGCTGTTTGCTTTCAAATCACCAACATGCATTGTTATTTAAATAAATACTTTATAAAAAATATTTAAATGAAATCCTTTTTAAATCAAGCTTCCAAATAAATCACATTTGTTGTTTGTTGTTGTTGTCAGTAGAATCAAACACTTTAAGTTTCAGAAATTTGCAAAATTACATCAAATCCAGCAAAACTTTTTTGTTAATTCATGTCAAATTACGCTTTTCATCTTGTATTTGGTTGTTATTTTATTTCTGATAATTTTATTTTTAGTTTATGATCGTTCTGGTAAAATGGTATTTATTGTGATTATTTCATTTTTTGTTTTGTTTTTCTTAATCTGTGTGATTATAATGTGCACACGTGTCTATATGATATTGCACTTCGTTGTGCCCAATCCGTTAAAATAGGTTTAAAAATTTAATGCCAACATATCAAGATATCTGCAATACATTTATATAACAATGACTGATTAAAACTTTGAATGGAAGAGGGTTGTGAACCGTGCAGTTCTCTCTCGCGAAAACTCGTTACTCCGGATCCGACTTGATATTGATCAAGACTTCAGCAGATTTTAGGGTATTCATAATCCGAACAACGCTTTACAGCTGTTCAAGGTCTCGGCAAATGTTCATCAAACTAGAGACGTTTATCATGTCTCCAAACTTATCACAACCGTGCCAGACCGCATGCCGTCAGTGTGTCACAGATGTCAGCGCCAAATCGAGGACGTCATTGTGCGTGTGTTTACATGTTGTGAACACACGGCTGATTTAAGATCGCGCTTCATGATTGAAATTCTGGAGAGTTTTTGGTCTTGGATATTGCTTTGCCCTAGACAGCATGGACAACGAACAATTCCTTAAAACTGTGCTTGGCGCAGATCTCTTGGGGGGGCCATCGCAATTCTAAGGAATTTCTCAGAGAGTGCGTGATATACCTACGACAAGCATCCCACGCTTATTTTTCTTGAAATGATGCCATGACACAGGTCACGCCCTTCAATAGGAGGTTTCGCTTTGAATGACTGAGCCAAATTATATATATTCAAATCTCTACCTTTCACTTGAATTTTGTGAATTTCTTGTCTTTTGTTAATCTAATCTCCGCAAGGGGGAAATAAAGAATGGTGTTTATATCTTTACTTTTAACACAACTTTGATTAGCTGTGTTTTAGACTTAAACTAAAACACAACACCTGCTCATTTATTATTATCATCACTATCTTAATGGCCCGTCAACACATAAAAGGTCATTAGGGTCATCAACCGTTGAAACACATAGCGACCCAAAAAGGAAATAACATCAAACAAACTAAAAGGTAAAAGACAAATGTTTAAAATGTTCAATGATTATATTATCACAAAAGATAAAAATGGTAAGTCATAGTCTATAATACAGGCCAACATCTTTCAGATAACATAGAATTTTATAAATCTCAACAGTTTCAAAAAGGGTCTTAAGACTTGTGATGTCAGATAAAACATTTCCCGAGTTCAATAAAAAATGTTCAAGGTGTTACAGATAGGTCATGGTTATATATCTTATGTTCTCTCAAAATAGGTTCAGTTAAAAGAGTCTTGCCGCTTTGTATCGGTATGAAAATTCTTCATCAGTTCGACTCGCAAAGCATAGCTGGTCCCAGAAAATTTTCAAAACATGCCATACCTCTCTAGCCTTTCATTTTACTGTATAATAATTTCCTCACTCAAGATTCTTTGGAAAATAATTTCTGATTTCAATCGTGTCTGACTGCTGAGATTTCAGTCTATATAGGCCAATGAAAAAAAATTGTGTTAGAAATCGATAATTCTTAATAACAAAGAACTATATTTCAACAGCGGAGAGATACAGCCCGTCCGATACAAAAACTAGAAATTCTTTCTTCGAATTCAATCTAATTTCAGTAGTTGTGGAAGAGAGATTTGTGCCTTGTGTTAGTATTATCAGATTAATTTATCGGAATCATGTTAGTTTTTTTTGTTTTTTTGTTTGTTTTTGGTGGGGGGTGGGGGAGGGGGGGAGGGGGTCTAAAGTTTGAAGATTAGAGTGGAAATACTCTTTTACATGAACGTGTGTATGTGAGATAGGACGTTTTCATCCCCGGAGTCACAAATGTGTCAGTCAATTTTGCTTCAGTGCCTTCAAATAGTATCCTTTTGTTGAATACAGATGATAACACTACAGTAAGGGGTTTATTGTGTCTAAATTTATCGTGCTATGACGTCCGAGGCATGATCTTATTTCTGTAACAAAACATCTTCGGCAGTCGTGCATTGATAACGTGCACATTTAGTATGTCATTAATGTCAAAGGTCAATGTTACTGTGGTGTCAGTTTCATAAAATCAAGTTATACGGCTACCTAGTGGATACATTTACATGAATTGTCAACTTTCAAATCCTCCGCGTATCTATACTTCATTTGTATGTATTTGGTTAAATATTAGATAATTTCGAAATAAATTTATATTCACAAATTTTATTTCACTCTTAACCTTTTGTATGTTCTTTTTCTACGGTAAAAGAAAATATGTCGTTGTACTTTTTAAAAAAAAAATAGAACTATGTAATGACATTGAATGAAATATATTCCGTCGTCAACTTCAATTAATGACGAATTAGACGTCAACCGCGGTTCTGAGTCAGGGAAACGTTTGCTTGCTATGCCATGGCTACGGTAACAAAGTAATGCATGTAAGCAAAGTGACAGCTTCCAAGTATTTAAAGTATATATAGAAATATAGCCCTTTACAGTAAGAAAATATTTATATTATTTTCCATTTTGCATGAAAAACAAGTGAAGATTGTCCAAGCACTTCACATTTTCTTCCATTTACTTAGAAGAAGATATTGCTGAACCGAAGAGGAATTACAATTATTTAACTATGGCTCATGCTCTTTAAACAAAATGTGTTAAATGCTTATATTTATTATGCAAATATATTCATATTTGTGTATATATATATATATATATATATATAATATTGACCTGTTAAGGAAATAATAAAAAAGACTTTCAGAAAGGTTTGTGTCCGCCATCAAAATCTCCTTTACGTTTTAGAGGACGGAAAAGAAAAGTGAGGAAAGGCAAATTTTGTTGCATCTAGTAATCAGCACATCATTGCTGTAATCATATTGGACGTTGTCATTTGCATATTCTGCTATTTTTGGAAGTGTTTGTATGTGTGTTTTGGATGTAATTTGTTTATTTCAGCTTTCAAAACATCGTTTTCGATATTTTGCAAGACATCGTTTTCGAGAGCATTAGGAATAGGACAAACTTTTAAGGAAACGCGATGGTTTTGATGATTTTGTTAAAAGAATTATAAAATACATATCTACAAAGTTTTCAGAAAAGTATACAGTTATATGAAACATCGAACTGATTCTTACTGAATACTATAGCAAGACCCCCAGCAGACCGGTAATCACGCGTATACAAGAAAAACAATTACTATGCCGACAAATAGATATGATAAATGGCGGAAATAGTGAAATGCCTGGTTTACTATGAATAAATTTATATTTGACATCAAATGAACTCCTAAATAGTAGCCGTCTTCACGGACTCTCCCATTTCCGTCTGTTGGTTTTCATTTAAGCCACCCGCCGTAAGTAGCAACTTACAATGGTCAATGAATCAAGCGTTTCATAAACTCTGCACTACGATATCGCGATCTACTCTAGTTTAAGTCAGGAAGACAAGTGAATATACAGCCAAAATGATTTCGTGACAACATATTTGTTAGACGTTTTGAAACTATATGTTTGCTCGTATCGTATTTGTTATATTTGAAACAAAAACTCTACACTGGCTAAAATAAGTTTGGAATTAAGCCTTGTGAGATAAAGTTAACAGACCTCGGTGTCTTTCTGTTATCAAAATTACTGGATGGATTTGATAAATTTTAAATACTTTGAAATGCTGAGTCTTTGACCATTCGAGTTTTCTACGTTGTAGCCTCTGGAATATATCTCTTTAATGACATTTTCAGATATTGTTGATTATAATCTATAAACGCAACACACAAAAATATCGTATAATATTAATCGTTATATTGAAGATGAAATATCAGTATCGTGGAATATATTTTCAATAGCATTGTATCAAATACCATAATTACTGTTGAGTACAAATACATATTTCCATTCACAGAACTATGTACACATTTGGATCAGCCTCATTTTGACGCTAAATTTTGACCATAAGGAGCAAACATTTAGATGACGCCAAATTTATTTATTCTTTGATCCCTAAATTAGTAATCTAATGAAGTTTCTGTTAGATTTTTTCTATTGTCTTGGAAGTATGTAATATTACATGTTCAAAAATTCAACGAACAAAATCGAAGAAGATTGTTACGAATTGATATCATGTTTGTGTGCGATAAAAATATTAAGTGACTGAGTGTGATATAAAAATCACCCAGAATATCAAGGGGTGTGTCTTAAGGTGATGCTTTACTGTAGCAAAACAGGTATATAATCTGGATTTGATAAAACTTTTCATGGCCCATGGGATATTCAGATGAGGCGTTTTTTCCATAAAATGTTCAACAGATTAAGGATTAAATAAATAAATAAATAAATAAATAAATAAGATCGCGTTATGAACCGGTTAATAAGAGAGCTATATGCCACTGAATTTTACATACATATACAATCTACTGACTTTTACATTAAATATATCTGACTCGCATCATTTAACTTTATCAAAATCCAAAACAATTTCGTGGATATTTATTGTTTTATTGGTAGCGTAAACAATTATGTCCAGTTTTGTTCGCATTTTGTTCTAATCACGATATAATGTTGATGATATATTTATTGAAAAGTATAAATAAGACACCTGTCATACATTCATTAAGAGAGTTATATGTTAGATAATCAATTCACTCGTTCTTTCGTGCGTTCGATTAGTCCGGAGAGTGTTGGCCGAATGGTTGTAATATTCACCTCCTACTAACCTCAGGACAATCTGTGGTTCACACGAAATAAATTAAAATATTACCGATGTCTTTACAAATACTGATTATATTTTAGTTATCAGAGTGTTTTCATGGACCTCCAAAGTCGATTTCGCTAAAACAAATTGTCAAATACAGTCAAAACTTGCATTAGAATAGACACCATCCCTTTGTTGAGAAAATACATGACATACATACTTTTAAAGGAAATATTCCCATAACTTTACAGAGAAATATCTCTGTCTCTATACTGCATTTCAATCTGATGAAACGACAGTAACCTGACAATCAATGTAAGCACAGATCAGGTAATATATTCCTACAGAACATCCCATTAAAGTTTAAACTTTGTACAACAAATGCTAACGGTTTCCATATCTGTTTGAACAGAACTTTCAGCATGTTTTATAACGGTTATAAACTTTATAACCGCTGGGACGATTTATCATCAAGCCTACAAAGTGTTTACGCGTAAGAAGAGCCCCTCGTGGTATATTTATGTTTGAGATGCAAATGTACCTGCATTCATTCGGTATGAGACTATATAGACAGTGATTTTTAAGGTATATAAACAACTTGGGCCTGGTAAGGTTATATGTTTTTGTGAACAACTCACGACATTTTGTTAAATATCAGGGTGTTTTCGACCTTTCATTGTTTATAGAGATGGCACGTGTTGTGTATAAAACCATGTAGCGATTTTATACTTTGTTCTACAAAATATGAAAATCATATTTGTCTTTTGTGTTCATGTCGCCTACTGCTGGAGCGTAATTGCGTATATTTCAAGCGATTCAAAAACTGATACATTGTTGTTATGATAAATATCATTATTTACAATACTTCATTTTTTTTACAATTAAATTCTATACTATGGAGGAAAAACCTGAAAAAATGCTACTTTTTGATATTTCGTATTGAAAATTTGTTGACGTTCATCTTTACTGGAGCGAAAGATATTAGGTGTTTATATGTGAACGGAATAAACAAAAATATATAAGCTTTACTGGCACGCATATCTGTTCCGTCCTTTCGGGAAAAACACGAGATATGCCGCTTGAAATATGACGTACGTAAAATGTATGGCATTCTTGAAACTGATTTTTCTTTTTAAATACAAAACTAAAATTGAAAACAGCGAAATAAGTTTGGAATGAAAAGAAAAGGTTTGTAATTTGTCAAAAATCAAGCAATGATTCTTATCGAAGTTCAGGGATAATGTAACAGAGCGATATACATAACATGTTTTCTCATATACTAAATACTGCATTGTATGTATATTTATCAAAATTCAGATTCAAACAAGTCTGAGTCACAATTTAGCTGAAAAATATTAAGAAATCGCAAACAAATAGAGATGGACCGCCTGTTATTTTCATCTGCAGTATCGGTCAGTTTTCTACCACTACACTTGGTTTTTATATCTGAACACGTAAAAGATATAATCGCAAATAGAATTACTGTTGCCATCAATTTATTCCAATATGTCATAACATTGATGGCCAAGTTTTGACAGCTATTGTGAATTGTTATTTATTGACGATTTGAATCAGCGATGAGTGTCACAGAGCGTAGGCTAGTATGCAACTAGTCAAACAGTGAATACCAGTTATGGTCGTACTTTTGACTTAACAAATAATATGGCGTAGACGGACTTTTAAAATGCTTGTGATTTTCTGTTTGGAATTCAAATTATCCAAAGTGCATGTCTTTATTTCTAGTTCCCGAAGGACACAAGGTGATCCCTGGAGCCATAAAGATCCAGTATTTGATTAATCCAACAACCGCATTTTTTTTTATTTCAAGTGACTGAATGCTATTTTAACTCGTGAAGCATCAATCATCATAGACCTGAGTGTTTTCGCCTTTAATTGTGTAATTAACCGATTATATACTTACTCTTTATCCCGAGGCGGGGATCGTCTTTACGGCTCAACAAGATAATCCGGAAAACGTATTTCCTAATTAAATAATCACTTAACTTCAAAAAAGAATGCCAGTCTTTACGGTGTTCTGTAAGATATTTTCACTCAATGGAACCAGTCCAGGATTTTTCGTCAAAAAGTTTTCCGGAACCTTCAGTCCGCCTTCCGTCACGCCGGTTGAAATTATCTACCCTCTCTCGACGGGTGGTGCGATAGAAGTGGGGTTCGGAATAGCCGACCAGAAATAAATGTAAAGCCTAGATCAGGTGATGATAAAACTGTGTCTATATAATTCTCGGACAATTGTTCTCGCTCCAGTGAATTTATGTTGCAAGTACAATATCTACCTGAATAAATGCGACCCAAAGTATTTACCTACCTCAGGTGGGAACGACAGACCGGCCACGGATTCTCACAAGAAGAATACTTAGACCAAACAGACTCTAATTATGTAAGCTTATACATGTAAAGGGTCATCGAGTTTGAATGGAGTAAATTTAAGACTGCCGACTTAGAATCGTGAGGATAGATATTTTTTCTAAATATAGAATTTCTCTATAGAAACCATTAGTAGCTAAGCAAGAGAAATGAATTTCACTTTCTCTTATGACACGTTGCTTTTCAACTGGTCTCGTAATCTCTTGGTTTCGAAAAATCTTCACATAAACCGTTATTAATTTCTACGTGACAGCTGAAATAACTTTAAACTTGAAATTACATGTTAAACCCTGGGGCTTACAAATGCTTCTCTATCACCCTACAATAATAAAAATCTTGGTAGATTTAAAGCACTTCATTGACCAAGAACACCGCGTTACATACTAAAACGCTTTAGAAAAAGTGACAGGTAATGTTCAGCTATTGACTCGTTGTGAGGTGAACACGAGGACTTCCAAACCTGAGTAATGTTATGATCCCTTAATTTGAAATTCGTCAATTAGGGTTTACACATTTACGTATTGGACTATTTAGGTAGTAAACAATTTATCCACGTAAATGTAACAGAACGGACATTGTAGTGGTTACAACCACAAGATATATATTGATAGTTTGATATTGTGATCGGAGCCTACAAACGTGAAGATCCATCACAACTTCAATATTTTGAAATTTAAGAAGACGCCAAGACATTTCAGTTACTGTTAACTCCTATATTTTCACGAGGCTCATTTTCCATGGCTTTTTCAAAATATTGCTATTCATGTACATTTTGACTCACGTATAAATACTTCTCAGTAAATCTAATTAAACTAATTCCAATAGTTTGGGGACATATACACTCGTTGTTTAAAATCATCCCGATATCAACGAAAATAAAAAACCCACGAAAATGAATGATTTTATAGTATTCTTTCTGACTTGATAGCGTCCGTTTTCAAATCTAGGCTCATAATATAATATTTTCGGACTGGTAATTCCCAAACTATACTGAGTACTTTTTATGTTGATCGAAAATATAACGTTTGAAAAAGTCGAATCAAATCATAACTAAAATTGAAAAGACCGTTTTACGAAATATATAGATTTATATACAAAACATCTTGTATCCGTTTATAAAAAGTGTTTGACTGTATAAAACACCTTTTAAATTTACACAAAGGGGCGAGGTTTGTTAAGACTCAATAACGTATCAGTTTATCTGCCAAGTCTTCAGTACACCTGCAGCCTGCATGTCTCATGTACATTGACACTGCAAAAACTCTCTAGTTTAATCTCCATTGTTCCTAACCTAGTCTATAAGTACTTAATTTGGATTAATATTCAGCACAGGAATGTCACACACACATAACCAGGCGCTAACACCTCACTGCACTAATATATCTCCCCGATAATCATAATCATCGTTACATGGCAAAATTCACAAGTATAATGAAAAAAAAAATATCAAAAGTATCTTTGATATCTAAACCTGTAACAGAAGGCAAAGTATGCAATCCATATCTGATTGACGTCATAACTTATTTAAAAAGCAAAGTGTCAAATGACAAGTACCAGATGAGCTACCGGAACCAACTAAATGTAACACGTGACATCACTTCCGGTATCTTATTTGTTATTTGTTTTTCCATGTTTTAACTTTGAGTAATATTTAGAATGTGAGTTTGTATGTTTCACAGTAGTTTGTCTGTTTGCTTGCTTATTGGGTTTATCTCCCTATCAGCAGCTAGGTAAATGATTTTGAGGCAGGGTCTTCTTAACTCCTCAAAGTAGTCAATGGTGACCACCTTACTGAACAACATATGGAAGGCTCGTCGCCTGTCATTCGCAGTGATTGGGAGGAAAGTGTCTTGCCCAAGAACACAACCACGACACACCATATATCAACTTAGTGAATAACAAATATTTTTTTTAATCAAAAGAACCTGATATTTATCGTCACAGTGATTAGAGAGAGACGAAATCTAATATCGTCGAAATAATAAAATAAAAAAAGTAAACAGATTTCACGAAACATGAGCGTGGTCATGACATTGACATTTATGTTTGTAAATCAGATTTATGTAAATATAAACATAAAGATCTCATAACTTTTTTCCTGATTTTTTATAACCCTTAAACTATGAGATCCAGCCAGATTTGTTCCTAGTACCGATAAAACATCCGGATATTTTGGTAATTAATTCACATATGCACAATCTTATGGTGTCAATCCCATTGAAAATTTCTTAAATGACTTTTTTATGTTTGTTTTACTCACAATTAAAAATGGAAGTTTATATCTATAAATATCACACCATTCATCATCTACATAAAGGACAAAATGTGACAAAAAAGGGTTATGTATCAAGCATGCTTTTATTGTAAAAAAGGGAGATCCATATATTTATGTTTATACAGGTCTCCGCCGAGGCGGCGTAGAATGTAAGTCCGGGTTTTTCTGATTGAGGATAAAGTATATTTACTTAAAATGTAAATTAGAAACATATTATATAAATAAAACCACCGGTGGCTGTTATCAGTACATGTGTCCTCACTAGTTCGCTTTCTGTGAATGTGGTTGATATGAATGCCCCGATCCTTATACACAGTCCGGAACCTGACGAGATATTGAACTTGAAATCAATGATTCGGAACGGGGCGGGATAGGAGAAGGACGGATGTGGATAACAATATAGCTCCCTCCACCCTTTCCCCATCCTCGAAATCTCCAACCTCCAACCCCCACCTCAACCCCAACCTCCATCCCCACCCCAGCCCCAAATCCCAAAACTACAACGGCATAAAAGGTTTTTTTGAATTTATAACGAAACTAAATTAAGCAACAAATTTTAATGACAGTAATTTTTCCTGCAATTGATGAAGTTTGTGGAGTATTTTTTAGTTAATGTCAAGGACTTTTAAATTGGTGTTCTCATAACTTTTCAAAATGTGTCAGGTGTATGTTGACTGAAGCTGACTTGGTACAGACAATACAATTGGAATTCTAGATCCACCTGCTTATTCTCTATTGTGTGCATCTCGTATAATGGGCAGTACCAAACATAATGTCATATAATTCCGGAACTCCTGGCCCAGATCCGTCTTTGTTTGAAAATGTACTAGAGTTACCGTTGTGGTTTCCGGTAAGGAAATCCCTGCCTTCTCATGAGTCTCGAGGTTCGTAGCCAAGCAGAGTCGAAATTCTCTAAACCCTCGTAAACGTTGATGCGACATCTCAAATAAAATAAAACTGGCGATTAAATGTCAAGATTAACACCCAAATGACACAAACTTAGGTCCGTACCAATACTTCATAAGAAGATATTCCTGTATTCACTCGGGTTATATTCCATAAACTTTCACCGCGGTGGCAAGGTTAGCCGCTGTTGGTCCTACTTTTTCTGTCATATATATTTTTCTTTCCATCCGCCCCCTTCTTTAGGTTTTCTAAAACCATTTTCATAACTTAAAAAATGAATTGGCCGTCTCCTCATACCAAATTACATCTCAATATGGCAAGTGTATATTAGCGGAAAACAAATAATTTCGGGAATGACGGTTAATAACTATAGGCCATGGTCACGCCATATCATGCCGAAAGAATAGATTTCCCAGATTTACGAAACTACGGTTAGAAATTACAGCTGAAATATTTTGTTGATCGGGAAATAAATTCGACAGAAAGATGATGTCGGAAGTTCTATATAGAGCTACGAAAATCTGAATATTGACGCTTGAGTGACCTAACAAAAACTCGGGCAGACGTAATGATTGTTAAGAGTGTTTGCATTTTGATGGGAATTGGATATAAAATAAAGGCAAGGACGCCGTAGGATAACGGGCAGTTCTCAATATCCCATCGGCAACTCGTCACAAAGGAATACAAATTAATAAATATCCGATATTTGAAGTCTTTATTGTATTAAGTTATAATTATATTATTGGCAATGATTTTAAAATAAAATTGTGGTAAAAAATAACATTTTCCAGAGGCCATAATTAAGGGTATCGTGATGGGAAGTCACGTGATTTGTTTTGAAATCACACTCTGAAAATGGCCAATAATACATGCAGCCCCCGCGATTATTCCTTATTTCATCTTACAAAGAATACCAGATATCTATTTTTCATAACACTACCTCTGTGCCTCTCTGGAAATCAATTTCACTGTAAGTCTCGTCTCTCTGTGAGCTACATTGGCATTCCTGTCTGTACATCTAATATTAAACTACCAACATTTACAGCGTAATTAATGGTCTATGGAAGATGAAAATCTACACCAATGACGTCACTGGCGCAAGTGTTTTTTTTTTTTTAATTTTTATTTTCATTTTATTCGGAGGTAAAATAACGATTTTGCTTTTCATTGTGTCGTCCTTTAGTTCCTTGCCTGCTTTTGTTTGATTTTTATAAAAGTGGTCTAATTCTTTCTTTTTTTTTTAATGTCGTAAAGGATAAAATTACCCTTTTATCATTTCTCAGTTACCGTGTGTACTATAAATTTGAGACTTTGATCCGAGTTTTAATTATCTCATAAATAATTCTGAATGTTTTGTGTATTCGAAATTTTTATTTTTTTTCTGTGAGTTGATTACAAGATATATATGGATTACGTGCCGTCACGTCTCTGTATAGGTAAACAAAACCTGTTATTGTATTGCGTCAGTGATGAACGAAAATATCCAGCGCGAGATAAAAAATATAACTAAATAACATCATACATCAAAAGTAAACAGTATTAAAATACAATTTCATCATCATTTATCTAATATAAAATTTCGGAAAAGAAAAATGAATTGCCGTTCACAAATTGTTATAAATATCAACACATTGAAATATTTCATCTGTTTTTCTACCAGTTTTAACCTCACCAGTGGAGTTCAAAGTTCAGAGTTTATGGGACCCGGCACTTCAATGTGGTGATTAATATATTTCAAGATATATTCATGACTTCTAAATACAGTATACGGGGCGTATGAAATTTCACTGATTTGATGCAGTTCGGAACAGCCTGAACTATGCCTAGTAAATTACACCATTGTCAGTGGCGTAGCCAGGATCTAAAGTTGGGGGGGGGGGGTGGCAAAAATCTGACAACGCCGGCGAAGCCGAAGGCGCGAAGCTTTGGCGAGGGGTCTCCCCCAGAAAATTTTGAAAATTTGGCTCCATTTCCTGCATTTTGAGCGGCTAACGGGAAAGTGAGAGTTCTGATTCTGTTACCTGAGCTGAGTGGAGTTTGTGTGGTGTTAGTTTCGATAGAATGCAAGTAGAATCGATAAAATCACTGAAATATAGATATGAAAAAATTTCCTTCAGCAAACAAATTAATCTCACATACTTTTTCCAGACTATGACCCTCACATTTTGTCACAGATATACTTGGCTTACAAAATTGCGTCTTAAACATCGTTATACAAAGATAATCAGTCTCGCTTAACCAGATTCTTGTCATTACACGCTACGCCAAGAGAGTATTACAAAGTGTTTGAGCGGCTTGGTGGACGAGATGGAAATATCCGTTCATTGTTACCAGGTTACGAAACTGTTCCAATTTACGAAAATGTGTCTATGAATATTTTCAGTGGGAGTTGATGTCTTCATCATTATTCATGAGTCCTGTAGATTCATTTGACTCGTCTATATTGAACGTGACAACGCTAGAGCTGTTCCGGGTGATGTTGTCATTGACCGACTCCTCGAGATTGTTCGGATCGCCGCCCTTTTGCGGAATCGCAGATGTGGAGGATCTGTAAACACCTTTACTGTTGGTATCTTGCTTGCTGTCACTACTACGACGTTTCATGGGTAATTTAGAGGAAGCAAAGAGTGAAGCTATGGACTTGGACGGAGTATGATTGTTGTTTTCACCAACTGTAAAAGAAAATAATGTGAATTTACGTTTTCACGTGTCCATTTGAAGTACCCGAGAATTACTTAACCTCTTTAAATTGGCATTCAGTGTTCATGTCGATTCTAATTGGGAACGACACCTTTCATCCTGTAATTTCGTGTCGAAATTTCCACAATCAAACTTCGAATATCAGTATAAAAAAATCTCCCTTTTATTTCACTTCGCTTTGAAAGATTATCATCAATCTAAAGAAAAAAAATCATTGGAGTATCGCGTTAATCTGATTGTATGACGTCAGTGGCAATGATGACATGGCTAATCAGTAATTCATAGATAATATAAAGTATGCATGGATCATATTAATTCTGTAAAATGAAATGATAGATATACATATGAACTTTAATGTATATTACCTATGCTTTGTTGGAACTTCCATTCCGGAATTCCAGCCTCTGCACACAGTTTCCGGACACCTTGCATACCCATCTGCAGTGTGAAAAGGGCGTGTCAATCATTTGAATACCGAGTCATTGCATTATATTCGTAAAATTGATGGGTCTAATAACAAAATCATTTAAATAGACAAACTTTACGTACATTTTATTTGCATGTATGCCTACTTCCACTATTTTGGAGGAATCTTCTAATTTTGGCCCTTGAAGTAAAGCACAATTATAATGTATATACAAACTATAGATACGCCCAATCATCTATGCTGACATGAAAAAGGCAAGTAAATAAGTCATGCTCTTATCGATAGTGTATACTGATGAATTTGAACATCAACAGCTAATAGTTCTGGAGCCTGGAAATGTCTTTTACTCGGGGTTAAAGGTCACCGAAACTTTGTTTTCTGGGTTAATTGTCCAGCCAGTGTCATTTGGAGGAGGGGTCATCTTGCAGTAGCTGATAACAACCTCACTGAACGACAATTCATCCAAAGTAATTATTTTTAAGTGTCTTGCCCAAGGACTCAACACGTCAGCACATACTGGGCTGTTTTTCAGCTTCCCGAGAAACGCAAACCGCTATAGGCAAGGAACGTCGTGTCACGCAACTCTGATCGTGAGTAGACATTTCCGAACCAACCCGAACGGGAAAAAATCCCAGGATTCGACAGGGTCCCCTTCCCAGTCCAGTCGGATGAAAACGGATTAAGGCTCAGCAAGTCAACCACTTACCCGGACGTGCTTGTGGGGCGATATCTAGAAGACGTATAGTAGGAAATGTACAGACCTACGTAGGTCGTAATAGGGGTTCTCTGACCCACTGAAAGGATTCCCCACACCCGTATGGGGCTCAATACCGAATTTTTACTGGATTTATAGGAGAAGTTATTGGGATTTCTAGAGCCAACAGATGGCCGAACATGAGTTCAAAAATTTACAGAGGGCGCCACGTCCATTCCTCGAACAGTCAGTAGTGCGCTTGTGCGTTAGTTCGCGTTAATGGAAGCATATATTGCGAATGATCCGAGACGTCAAGTAAACGCCGAAATTCACTCCAGGGAAATTTACAAATCTCAATATGCATTTATCTTAGTTTTTTTTCTCGTATTAGTTTGGGTTGATATCTTTAATGTCTTATGAATAGCTAATTTTAAGTTATAAAAACCTTAAAAATGTTCATTTAAATTTTGTCGGTACTCTTGACCGCGGTCAGTAGTGTCCTGATGTCTTTGTCTAGCTAGGGTAACGAGGTGATTTAAAACACGTGAGAGTGAGTCGATGGTACGAGATCTGGTCTTGAGATAATATGTAGATAAAATTGGACTTCATCTGGGTAGTCATCTACTTACTGCGAGGCATAATTATACAGCCATTCACGAACACTTCGTGAATACAGTTACAATTGAGATGTGTGGTTCATGCTCGTAGGGACATGTAAATGACGACGATAAAAATCGCTTAAATCTAAAATGGTAGTCGATTTTGCTATGATAATTTGGAATACACCATCAACATTTACTTATTTTTATTAAATGAAAAATATATATCACCATCATGTAGAGGCATGGTACCCTACACGTGTGAATTGTGGACTAATAATACATTGGTAGGGAGAGACAGTGAGAGAGAGAGAGAAGAGACAGAGAGAGACAGAGAGAGAGAGAGAGAGACAGAGAGAGAGAGAGAGACAGAGAGAGAGAGAGAGAGAGAGAGAGAGAGAGAGAGAGACAGAGAGAGAGAGAGAGAGAGAGCATGATAAAGGAAAAGTGAGAAGAGATGAGAAAGTCCGATGAAGAGAAGGAAAGGAGTGTACTTAAAATACAGAAAGGTTTAAAACGAGACAAAATATTTTTCCTCGTCCATGAACGTCAACCGTCATATTAGTCGTGCAAAAGATGAAAAAACACAAATAAACAAATAAATTAACAATAAACAAATTTGACAAAACCACTTACCTGGAGGGCTTTTAATTCCTGTTTAGTCGACTTCAAAGAAGCACTTATCTTTTTCTTTTGAGAGTATAATAATTTTAACCGAAAGTGTCCGTGGTCCATTACTGCGACAATAAGACCTTTAGGGGGAAAATAGACATCGTTATTTGGATGTATACCTTCAACCGTAGACCTATTAATTATACAGAGTTATCACCCTTAGGTACAGAGGCAACACATTACGCCTTCCATTTCCACTCCTCCATAGTTATGATGATATTTACTGAACCATATCTTGATTTAAAGGCCACGTGACAAAAAACTTTTACATGCATTGAGGAATAAAGACGGAGAACATAGAACAATAGAATTATGTCAGATATTGTATAAGTTATTCACTCACGTACTGTTGACTACCCGAATAACACGCCAAGGCACCAAAAATGCCAAAATGAAGACGTATTTCTGGATAGGAAACATGGTGAGACCCTTGATGAAGACCAGATCCAAGGTGAATGACACAACCACAATTATGCTGTCAAAAACCTGGAAAAAAAATTATTTAGAAAGGACTCCGGGCTTATTGCAGATTTACTGCGATGCATAACATCATCATCTCAATATCATATACTTATATATACTCACCTCGACCTTTCTCTCGAAAATTCGCCTGCCTTCACAAAATACTTTTATTCCCGTCTGCAAGAATAAATTGACTTTACATTGGCAGAAATCAATATTCATCCTAAAATTTCTGGTTTGAAATACTATAGTACAGGCTCTTCCTGTTACAATCACACATTGAAAAAAATTAAGTCGATGGAAAACATTTTACCTTTTGTGTTTGGTTTCTTTCCCATTATGTAAATTTCTATTAATTACGAAAGATTTAGAAACTAAAATTTGACAAGTTGCATTTTTGTTTAATATCAGGTCATTTTAATCTGTATATTTTTGGCATCTCGATCTTAATCTTTAATATGCAATGGTGATGATACTAGTTTGTAACATAAGTCAGGCGGGATAACTCTAAATTCTATTATACTGTAGGTTTATTACATCATGCACCATAAATCGCAAAATGGTACATTACCTCCACTACTAAGATAGCTAGAATCGTAATGCTGGCTTTATGCAGTCCGTGCGCAATATCTTCAATTATACTGTGCTCGTGGTGGCCGTGACCTTGCTCGTGCGAATCAGAATCATTTCCATGGTTACTGCCATGCGCTGTTTTTAAGTATTTTGGTTGGTCCCCATTTGAATGTGTAATATCTCTTTTCTTGTGATAATGTAAGGCGGCATGAGACCCGTTATTAACCTCTTTATTTTTCCAAGAAATATCTGCCAATAGCAGTTCTTCATATAATTGTTTGATGTCGTAAACTGGAGGAACATCCGGGTACTTCTCCTCAATAGCGCTCTGGAATTGTTGAGATTGTTTATCGGAAGTATCCAGCAGATCTGTAATGACACCGGATATACGAAATGCAATATGCCGATCAGGGAAAAAACTGAATAAAATAAAGTTAGACTTAATTGTCATAGTAGATTTCCAACAAATATACATATGATTTTGCTGTCGGTTTCGAAATTGAAAACAGCTGGGTGTAAGTGTATGATAAAAAAAAATATATTTAAGATATTTCAACATATAAAGCATTTAAAACATTTCACAAATCTCTTCTAATATTTCAAGTTTTCAATTGTACGGTTAGGACTGTTCAGCAGAAAACAGGTTTGACCTCTAGCAGTAGCATTTTTTAAACATTGTTTTAAAGTTAGGAGTAATTGAAGTGAAATTCGTAATAAAGAGCCCTGAAAAATGAACGATATCGATAAGTAGGATTTATCTGAGTCTATTTTCAGAGAAAATTATTTTAAACAAACAAAAGCGTTGTGAAAACGAGACTACAGGAGAGAAAATCAAAGTACTGTGACTATTGAGGACACATACGTCAGAACAGAATTAATTGTGATTGAGGGGAAAGATGGATACGTTGAAACACCGACGATAAAAACAGTACCCATTTCATTTAACGATATAAATGTCATACAGAATTTTACAAGTTGAACATCAATTTAACATGAAGAAACGAAATGTAATTTATGTGATGAGAACGATATAAAAGATAAATATCATTTTATTATTAAATGTAAGTTTTGTGCAGATATTCATTCCAATTTTAGTAAGCAATATTAATTTAATAAGCCTATTCTGTTTAAATTCATTCAGTTACTCCAACTGGAAAATATTAAAAAAACTGAAAATTTAGGAAAGTATCTAACATCAGCAAATAAACGTAGGAAAGATTTATTTTCAAAATTTAATTAGTATTTTGCGTGGTTTCCTCCAAAATCATTGGTACCAACGTTATGAATGATGGCATAGTGTGCATGATGGTAAGAGTGTGAATGGGCCTACTTTTGAGGTGTCATTCATTACCGCTTGGATACAACACGTGACCAAGCATTTGTTTCTTTTAATATATATTGCTAATAATTATATTACTGACTCAATCATCACTTGATGTGAACGAGTGCTAACATTTCATTGTAAATATCTGAAATTTGCTGTCAACTGTTATATTTTTCTCAAAATTACAACTAGGGATCACAGGTAAATACATTGTATTTTCTAAATAGATTCCCTCAGAACTTGTCTTTAAATTGTGGGCAGAGGTACACTTATTTACATCTGCATAATTTTTTGACAAGAAATTCAAGAGTTTTGGAAAACTGGACATTGCCACGATACAAACGTTCATGAAATTTGTGTCAAAAAGCTTATTTACGTAACAAAAATATCATTGTTGAAAAATATGATGAAAGTTGTGACTTGTAATCAGGATACTTCCAAACATTTACCGAAATGATGATATAAGTAACAGATCATTCGTGTATATTTCACTACAGATTTTATAACCTGAGCGTCCCGGCATGAAGTAATTAACAAAGAGTTCTCATTGGTGAAAATTAATTATTTTGTTAAGAATGGAATAGCCGGTAGAGGTTCAGTGGCTCGAGTGGCATGCGAATAGTTAGAGTAGCGGCACAGAACACAACCGAAGTGCGAACACACCTTTCATGTAATCATCGACTTTACCTGTAGTAGTCAATGTTTTCTTTATCTTAAGAGTAATTTGTGTGCAGCGGAAGCTCACCGAAATTTGACCTTGAGCACGTGGTTGTTGCTATTGTCATTACTCAGTCGGGTATCTACACCCAGATGATCCTGTAGACAGTTGTCCTTGACACAAACACGTGTTCATATTTAGAATATAACTATTGCAACGTATGCATATGGACACGAGAATCATTTATAGATAAACAGGTAAATTCTGTTATAATCTTCTTGTATACATTTATGGATATCAAGCGAAATTCGTTATGGATAACAATTTCATACTGAAACCATAGCGATGGCAATGACAAAACTCGTAATAATCCACACATTATATCAGATTTATTCATAAACTGTAGATAAAATGGTCCACGGTGTCTGGTAACGTTGTCATGGTAACTTACAGAGGATGACGTATGTTCTTTGTTCAAATTTTTATGCTTTCCGTGTTTAAGAAGTGTACATGCCTATTTAAAAACTGATGGTGTATATTTCATGTTGTTCAGAAGTTCATTTCTTCTGACACAATTATACAAGGCAAAGAGGGGCGCAATATGACAGGCGATGTTCATTTCATCGCACAGCTGTGTCAAAGCTTCTTCAGCTTAATCGTAAACGGCGATAACTTTAACCAGTATTTATTTCTAAATAAAACACCAGAACGAAAAAAGATTAAGCCAAATATAATAATCCTAGAAGCAATAATGATACTCAAATTGTTTGCATGAATTTTCATATTTCTACAAAGAGCTAGTAAAAGTGAAGCTGAAAAATTCATTTACATGTGAAAATGTTTAATATGGTTTACATCAGTGCAAAAGTGTTCCGCAAGGACACAGGTGTATTTTAAGCTTAGCGCATAACATTCTTCTCACCAGGTTAGTAATCAAAATATGATACGCACATACATCATGACCGTTTTGTATAATGGGCATTATATACATGTCCTGGGAGTGTTCTAATTCATCAACCACAAACCATTTCACTGCTGTTGCATTTGTTTATTTTGTTTTTCTTTTTGTTTGTTTTTTTATTTATCTAATTAATAACGATTGCTCTGTAGTAACAAAGACCACATTTCTGAAAGAGGGATACAGGCATAATTCACTTATTCACAGAAAAAACATAAATCAGGTTTGTGGCTGCCCTCATCCCCATTCATTCAAGTAAAATGTTGATTGACATTCTGTTAAAAAAAGGTGTACATTTCTCAAAAATGAATCATGTTATACCTGCAGTTAAATTTTTCAGTCCTGTTATAGTTTGTCGAAAATGTGATGACTGCTGGGCACGTTGCAGAAGCGTGTACACGCCACGTGGTAAACAACGTGATTTGGTGACACAGATACAGTTTAACGCTAAAAAATATAGGTTTCACGTTTCTTGGCCTATTTCGCATTGTCCCTTCAACCCTTGAATTATACATCACATTCAATGTTACTATATCAATGGATTATTAATGAAACTATTCTCTTAATTAAAATATCTTTGTTTTTAAGGGTGTTGCACTACCTTCTTGACATTTAAATAGTACTTGAAATACAATTGTTGAAAGGAGGATACATCTAGATAAATGAGTGGATAAATGAATTAAATAATTCATTTTAATACTAGAAATTACATCGGGTTAGTCAGGGTAAGAATTCTGATCGTCAAAAAAAGATATAAGGGAGAAAATCTGCTTTAAATATCAACGAAGGTTGAAATCTTACAAAATAACATCATGACGTAATTGTTTGAATCTGTGAATGATTGAATGAATGAATTAATTAATTAATGAAGAATGAATGAATGAATGAATGAATGAATGAATGAATGAATGAATGAATGAATGAATGAATGAATGAATGAATGAATGAATGAATGAATGAATGAATGAATGAATGAATGAATGAATGAAATAATTAATGAAGAATGAATGAATGAATGAATGAATGCTAAAAGGAATTATGTGCGGAAGCCAATATCACTGTCACTTGAAAAAAAACTCGCCATAATCTAAGACACTTGTGACCCGAAATTCGTGTTGCACTTGAACCAAGAAAATGTCTCAAATTAAAAAAAACAGATTGAGTTACCTCCCTTCAATCAGTACACGCCTTCTAAAACCACATGTTTAAACAAACAAGTGCCTGAAGAATTCCATCAGTAATTTTTTTATTGTAGTCCATCACACTTCACTTGCTCCGCGATAATTTTTTTTGAACATTACGATAGCGTCCATTACAGAGTGAATAAAGTACACCGGATATAGCTATAATTATTGGGAACAGCCAGGGTCATTCTGTGGCGTGTCTCTTTTGTATTATCTGAAAACTACCTGGGTGAACATCATGCGGGAGATAGATCAAATGTTATCATGAGCAAGTGGGAGCGAGTGTCTTACCCATAGGAACAACTAAGGGCACAATATCATTATATGTCATCTTGGCTCGCGGAGACAGGCGAAAAGTTCTGTGTTGGGACTTATCCATGCAGCTGAGGCGTTTAATCTGATGTTGAAGGTGTTTCTTAGCTGGGGTGGAGCGGCTCACTTATATCATAACACGTCTTCTATGAAAGATATTTTTAATATGTCTCGATGAATCGGTGTACCGAAAACCCCGGAAGTTTTGACGTCACTTACCCACAATGAAATGGACGTCGAGGATCAGTTCTCCCAGCACGAGGATGCAATCGATGACGTTTAGGCCCACAATGATCAACAACACGTGTTTACTGTGTAGGAACTTCTGACCTTTGTGACGAACTCTGTTAAAATCATTTTATGAAAGTCAAATCTTTTCTTGGATAAGGATCATTACTACAGAAACAGAAACAAAATTGATAGCATTGGTAAACGAGATGGAACGATTATGTAATGATAGAAAGAGGAGGAGGAAGAGGAGGAGGAGGAGTGGTAGGAGGTGTAGGGGTTGCTTGTTTGTTTTATGGTACCGTTAACAGTCAGTTTCGTTTTGAGGATGGAACAGTAACTGTTGACTACTTCAATGAAAAATATACGAGATAAACGTCACATGCCGTTCAGAGCAATTAGCTGTCTTGGTCACGATCATAATCAACTAAGCATCGGCCGGGCGTTTCTCAGCTCCATGAGAAGCACAAACCGCCATGGGTATAGGCAGTATCAACCATCGGATCCTTACCGGATATTACGTTGGCCAACGTTCTAAACGACTGCTAGCTCAGAGAGCAGAAGGAGGAGAAGAAGGAAATGAAAGCCACACAAAGTACAGCGAAATGGATGTGAGCTACACATTATGACTGCAAGTATGAGTGGGGTATGTCGTAAGAAAGGTTTACACAAGGACAGGCATTCTGATCGCCAAGAGTTACTGCCCCTCGTTTCACTTTGTCAGTAGCCCATGTGGGCCAAGAGAAAGGGGAGAGGGAAATCAAGAAATAGCTTGGTATCTCTGTGGGTGGAATTGTGGTGCAGGGTATGGGGGATGATTGAGTTTTTGAGATACCCAGGCGTAATGGGACGTGGTATAAAAAACGAAACTCGAATCAAACTTGGGCGACAGTAAGTGTTCAAGGTATACAACTGAATGTGAAATATGTGTCACCTGCTGTGTAATCATGATTGAAGCGGCATTTTAAAATCCTTCACCAGATTTGATTTCTGATCCGTACGATCTTTCTAGTATTTGCTGCTGGCTGGTGCTGTTGTAAAAGATTTGATAATATACTTCGACCTCTCCTAATTTATACTCTAAGTTATTTTACGTTAATTTGAGTTAACATTACCCACAATTCGACATTTGTCTCCTTTGCATTGGTTACTATATATATATCCGTGACCTCTTGCTGTTTTACAGTATTTGACCTCTGATCTATATGACCTCTCATGAAGTTGACCTAAGTGACCTTTACCTGGCAAGAGGCTTAGCTGACTTGGATGCAGCTTCTTCTCTTTCAAGCTCTTTCTCCAGCTGGCTTTCAATGTTCTGCAATGCTGCTTCCGTTGCGTGTGTCCGGGCGAGGGCCAAAGACCCCTGGGCCAAGGTCTGTGGAGAAAGAGAATCTTTAATTAGTCGCTGCGTTTATATAACAAAAGAATTCCATCATGTAATAGTTTTGCGTATATGTCTCTAGAATAATATGTTCTCTGTAGTGTTTATCATTTGGTGCTCCAGTCAATGATCAAATACGATGTCATAATAGGAACAATGACGTTACATCAAAAACTGACAACAGTGTAACAAAATAGCTGCCTCCTTTTGATTTTGACCTCAATATCTCTTACTTAAAATCTGCCAAATGTTACTTTTTTATCATAAAACATGTCTTAAATATGTTTTCGTTTCATACGAGACTCGTCTCGACGTTTTAATCTATAACCTGCAAGACTTGTTTCGTAAAACCTCATATGAAATGAAAACCCGCTTTAGATTTTAATGTATCATGCAATGAGCTTATTGCCTGTACATGGCAAAACAGGTCTGATAAACATTAGTCTCTCTAGACAGGATCCTTTTACAAGACTGAATTCTTACAATATTCATTGAAGTGATAAATCCACTGACAAGGTCGTTCAGAATCTTGAAAGAAAAAACATGCTTCCACTTAGATTCGAACCCGTAACCACATTATTTAGTATACAGAAGCCGACCCAAGAGAAATCAAGTTATGACCGACACATGTGAGTCTAACTGGACGTATGCTCTACCAGTTTAATTAAAAAGATAATTTTCATATACGAGACGGTATGAAGCAGTTTTAACGTTCAAGAAAAGTCGGCAAATACGAGTATTATACATCAAAATCTTTAAACCGGAAGTAGATAACGTTTGTACCTGCAAACTGTTAGTCAGGTCTAAAGTAGGAATGAACAATTTTATTCAATTACGTCTCTTGGTATTTACCTGAAGACCTCTCTGATTTCGCCGCTTTCCTGCCATATCAATCGGCCAACCTGTAAACACAACCGGCAATAGATATCATTCAACCGATCACACGTAACAGTAATGTTTCCCCTCAACAATAAGCCATACACATGGACAGAGATATTCTGATTTTGTGACACACCTGTACACTCCCACCGTCTGAGCAAAAACTGACTACGAGAGCTAATCAATTATTTCCCTTTATTAAAGGAAAGATAAATCAATTTACACTATAAGACTCATGTTTACAGCCTCTGACCGCGCGTGCAGGTCAGATTGGAGAGTGACCTTATCGTGACTTCCCCACCCAAACTTACACCACAGATATTATTTCAGAAAATTTTAGGACAAATGTTCATTATATATATGTGCTTATACTGCTTTTCAGAGATGAAGTCAAATTTACTCTTTATGTACTTGTTCCTAGACATTTTAATCGCTGTCTTACCGAGTATATCATCGCTTGTAACCTTGTCAACGTATTAAATTCCACAATACAAACATGGCTGCCTTTGCTTACTCTAGAGTGGGTTATCATTTCGTGTAAAAAAAATCGTTAAAATCTGTTTTTCTTTCACAGAAAAAAGGACCTGACTACTCCGAGAATCTTTAAGTACATGAAGGTGTGTATCGTGGAACGTCAGGAATTGTACACACCTATCGTTAAAATCCAAGGGTTCGTACCCTGAAATTCAAAGAATTCTGTGGCAGGTGCTTGTCAACACAACAGAAAAAGTAACGAAACGAAACGCGTAAATCATTATCTATGAATATTCTAAAATTATGATTTTAGGACTTTACTCCTCGAAATTGGTCAAACAATTGAGTATATATTTGAACATGCAAATTATGATAGATAGCAATTAAATGGAAAGAAAATCTTTTGTAGAATTTTAGCCCGTAAAGGTTATATCGTACCAATATTTTAGTTGGCGTCGCATGTTTACCATCAGCTATGTCATTCATGATAAAGTAAACGCACATGGGATGTTATGACGTCATAGATATAGGGAATAATGTAAGAAATTGAGTGTTGAACTTTTTTGGCGAGACTCTGTCCAAATGAAACAAGAAGATGACTTTATCGATTATCTGACCAATAACAACAGTATTGTTTTTAAAATAGAAATAAGAAACGTGTGTCTTTTATTCTTCTGTTTTCTTTTCTTTTCTAACCATAAATTTTTCATGGTCAATTTACATAAACTTGAGTATGTTTTTCTCAACATTTTGATCTCCAAATTTATAAGCTGAACTACAGTTTGGAAGAAGTTTGAAGAAAAAATTAATGGACATTTTAAATCAAACTGTGTGAGTTAAGTATACAATTTTACCTCGTGAAGTGACTGTTAGTGGTTTATCATGATGGATAATGTATTTTTAATGTTATTTTAGAGTCATTGCTAAAACACTAAATGAAGAAGTTCCAAAAAATGTATGACAAATTAGATCCTTCTCGCTATTTCTCTCCTTATACGTCATAATATAGGCCAAGATAGATTGTTTTCTTTTTAAGGTAATAAGTCATTATATATATATAGTCTGCATCAAGTTAGACCGAATTCGAAACGTAAAAAACAGATCGATTTGAACTTACGGAGTGAGTCTGTGACCTCGAGATCTACAAATGTAAACTTTGACCTATATATCCACAAATCCGAACTTTGACCTTTACTTCTAGAGACATGAATTTTGATCCAAAATCAAACACGAGTTTTTTCCTAGATATCTACAGACAGACCTCGTATTTTGAGTTTGGATGTACCCATCCATGTTCCTGTACGTCTAGAAATGAAAAGAGAAAAACGAAGTCAGAACAGACAACATTCCCGTCTGCGTTTTACTCTCCTTAAACTTTATCACCAAAAGTACAACAACGCATGCGCACTTACAATTTTCTGTCTGGTTTCCAAGTTTTATGATGAATATCATAATTAATTTGTATACAAAAGGCTTTGTATATTTTAGCACGCGAGACCTCATCGCCATGACAACAGCTATATGTTTCCTGTCACTTACAGTAATGTATGGTAATCACCAAGCTATAAAAGACACCAGTGGACGGATCTGACATCAATATGATGTCTGACAGACGCCTCTCTCCTCCCTAGAACAGGTATTTATTTATTAGACTTCGAGTTAAAGGTACGTCTCGGCCCCATTCCCTTGTATTTCTTTGAAAGTTATTTCCCTATGGTTGGCAGGTATCTACTGCATTGATGTTTAAACATATATGACATTCAGTCAGAAAATGTGTCTATGGGGTTGAGATGACCACACTGTGAACTGGGTAGATAATTGATTTGATGAATTGTACATCTTTGGAAAGGAAAGACTTTGTTCTGTTTTTAGAAAAAGAAAGTTGTACCACTTTTAAGCAAACGTGTCCTTCTTCAACACATTAGTCTCTCTATGTACTAGCTTTGTTTAGGTAACACTGAAGTCGATAACAAATAAGAAACAGTCATCGCGATGACACTTGCAGTCTAAAAAAATAGGGGAAAGACGAAAACCTAAATAACATAGAAAGGCAAAATATCTATAATAAAGTATCTGCATTCTCTAAATAAAACTTAAATAAATGATTGATTTATCTATTCATTTGCTCGTATTTATTTATCTAACAACGTGTTGTCTCTCTGTCCATCGCAAAGTTTCGACTTTTCCGTTAGACGCCAAAGGTACTGTTATCTGGTTAGTAGCACGTTGCGATAGAGGGCTATGTTGATGCACTTTCAAAGGCCACGGGGATCAAATGTATTATATTCTAAACGGGCCCTCTACCAATTTCGTTAAAATAAATAACTTTGACACTTTCAAAGTCACCGAAATCAAATGTGTTGAAATCAAGATAAATCAGTATATCGCGTCTTTTGTACATCGATAAAATGTTTTTCTTTTTTTTTTTAGGTGAAAGTGACGGAAGTTGTGTTCTTGATACTTTTAAGTAGCAACACACCAGATTTCACATGTTTACTAAAAGTTATATGGGCCATACGACTTAACGATTCATGCCACTTCATCATTTTTGGTTTGACAAACGTTATTATGTCCGGGAAATAGGAGAATATGATAAACATATACTTCTGTTGACAACAATCTGATGACTTGTAGAATTCTGTTGTAAATATGTCGACTTTAGTCAGTGTGTGTGGTTTACTGTTTCACATAAACAACAGCGTCTCACGAATAGGATTTACATGTTATTATGTTACGTACCCATTTGTTGCTTTAGAATATTATTCTACATATATGCCAAGAGATGCGTGAATACATTTACCACTTTTCAACCTCAAATATTGCATACTGCAGAATTTTTTATTTTCGTGTGGGATTGATTTTCTTTGATTTCTTGTGTATTCTCATATTCTACAAATTTATATTTCCTCGAACTGATAAATTGTGAGCAGCATTTGTTATTCGAATCCCCAGTCTGCTCTGATAATAATGATAATAAACCACGGAATTTAATAAAAATGAAAATACAGAATTACGTACATAGTGATATAGATCTGCTCTCATAATTATGCAAATTAGATCTAAATTTACCAAAAGAACAATTCAAATTTAGAATTACATACAGCATAACCAAATAAAAATCTAGGCAAATGAACTTCAGTTTTAGATATAATTCATCATTTTTATTGTAACGTATTTCATTAAAATGAGTATTAATATGAAAGGTTTAGATATGAAAACCGATGTTTGACGAAATAAATAATGACATATTGCTAACTTTTTTTCTTAATGTTGATATTAACATTCAAAATTTTAACCAATAACGAAAAAAATGCATTTGGAAATTTCTACCGAATATTTATTCAAGTTTTCTTGATGGGATTTCTTCTGATTTTCTATGGAAGTTTTAATGTCGGTTTGAAGTCGACCGATATAGGAAAAAACAACCGGACTATTCCACACCGTAGTTTGTATGCATCTCAAGACATCTCAAGACATCTCATGACATCTCAAGACATCTCATGACATCTCACTAATCAAATCGCTATATTACAAACACTTTTCAACAAAATTGGGAGATAAAAAGATGTGAGTGATACAGGTTTAGTCTGCATCCTGTAATTTTACAGAAAAAAAACAAATGCATAAAAGTTAACACATTAAATGTTATTCTTAGCAAACTGATTTGGAGTTGTAGATCGTGAGTTCAAGGCCGGACAGGAAGGGGTCAAAGTTTGACTTTCCTGGTCAGTTGTATGTCTTTGTAAAGTAATCAAAATATAAATATGATACCTAAACACTGTGCTGTTATTTACTGATACTAAATACTGACACTACATTTCCCCGTCAAGATTCTTACATTCTTTCAGACAATTTTGATTTTTCTCATCGGCTCCTAGTTTTCAACACTTTAGGCGCTGGGCATCATTGACGAGTCCTAGAAGGACGAAATAGATGTATGACGCATTAGTCACTACTCTATTTTTAGATTTGTATTGAGAAGTGTATTGTCTTCATTCGAAAGTAAATATTATAATTACTCTTTTGGGTTGACCATTAAGCAAATCACGTTTTCAGCTGTATCATATTGATTCTGGTGACAACATCATTGAAATTCACAGTACAAGCTCTAAAAGAAAAAAGCTTGATGACTTGTTAAATTACTTATATTTTACAAATCAGAGATGCATTTTTCTATACACATGTAAGCATGTCGCACTCTCACTCGCCACCGACCCCTACCTTCCACTCCGCCCCCAAATTCTCTACATCCCCTCTCTCTGTTTTCTCTCTCTCTTAGTTATAGCACATCTGGTATGCAGTGAAATAAAGCTATTTAGCATAAATATTTATCTATTCGTTTGTTTTAATCTTTCATTTACTTTTTATTTGTTTTCTGTGATAAATCAGCTCATTTAAATATCAAATTATTCAGATCTCTATATTGTGGATTCTAATTGATAGAAGAGAATTAGCATAAGCTATAAGTTTACTTACATATCCTCCTTCATTCTTGTATTGTTGTGAAACATACCAATTGAAAATTCAAATTGAAATATATTAACCTTTTTTATTCGAAAGTGAAAGTATCGAAGTAAATGTTAAATTACATAGACGGATTTCAAAAAAAAAAAAGAAAGAAAGAAATGATAAATTGATCAATGCCTGACTGTTCACGTGTTCGGAGGTTCATTAGATCACTAGCGCAAACAGCAATTTGAGTTTCCAACGAGTTAATTATACAGCCGTTAATTAATCATCGCTGATGACTTATACAACATCCTACACATCGTAATTCATATCACGTGATTAACAAGAATGTTAATGAGAAAATGATAACGCGAAACATCCACTAAACATTAGACTTGTGTTATAATATCTCGTTAATATTAGAGGAAAGCTTTACCATTCGATTACAACTAATAAATTAGAATCATATATATAAAAAAATCAAGCTAAACAAAAGGCATTCCGAGGTGGGGTTCCGTATTTAAATTAGATTTAATCAATTTTTAAAAAAATGGCATTTTCATTGTTTACCATTCTCATATCCCAATCGTTATCTTACAGATAATAGTAATTATTATTATTATGACATTCTGAACGTCTCGTCAACACATAAAAGGTCATTAGGGCCAGATAAACATCTTTTGTAAATATGTATCTGTTATCAAATATGTATAAATAAAAATCCAAACTATACGAAAAACTTTTAGACCTTGAACTTCCCTTTCTTATGTAGTAACATCACACCTCCGCAAACTAACAACATTGATTCGCTTCTGCAGAGCTTGTTTTTATTCGATTTTAGCCAACGAATACACGTGCTAATTTATCCAAGGTTTCCCTCATGACAAACTTAAATCTACATTGCTGATGTTGATTACAGTGCGATGTATAACAACTGTATTTTGTTTACTGTACTTTGTTTTGTTTTGTCACAAATTATAACTACATTTCACTTATTTGAATATTTCGCTCTTCGGTACTCAATCAACAAAGCTTCCACTAAAAAGATCATATGAAAATTATTAATTTCAATTTCCTTTACATCGTCTCGTTCTAGAAATAAAAATCGAAATTGACTGTGCGTGTTCCAAACGACACCTTTGTCACTAAAAGTCTTTGCTAACGCTGTATATGAATTGTTTTATGTGTGTCTTGTATACTCTCCTTGGGCTGGTTATATCATTTTTACAACTGTTATGTTTGACGGTTCGTTAAGGTTATGGCTGTAAAGCAAGTTCGTTAATAGAAATGTGTCGTTTGGCAGCACATTATAGTGTAGCTTGAGGGCTAACATGTTGGAAACCCTGACTCCTGACTTATGTTAAATTGATGTTCAGAACGAATAACCGGAAAACATATTTGATGGGTCCGACGTCCCTTTCTTTCTACCTTTCTTCAGATAAATTAACCAATTCACATGTAAATAAACAAGCAAAAATAAAAAAAAAACAAACAAACAAGTAGGACGAGGAGAAAATATGCCCCCTCCCACATTTTTTAATTTTTTTTTATTACTTATATTCTCTGTTATAAAGTAGAATTTACAATTTACAGCTATACATGATTTAATAATCAACAAATTATCATCATAGAGAGAGACTCCGACAGCAGACAATACACGCGTTAGTAAACATAATTGAACTTTTATACATATATATTTTTACCAAATGTGATAACCTGTGATACCCATAGAAAGTTGTATTCAAAGAAACGTTGTACGTGGTCAGTAAATCAGAGAGCATGTACTACGAATTCGATGGGGATGCTTTAAAAATGGAATCTTAAATACCCATCTAACGGTACTTTTTAGAAATAAATATCTCATTACACATCAGTACAGAAATAGGAAAGTCGAAAAAAAAAATACACAACTATTTCATTCCTTTTGGCTTGGCCCGTCATCAAAACATGACTGACATTAAGTTTACAACCGGAAGCTCTGGGGAGAAATATCGGTATTAGTTATACCATGTCTACGGCATAATTATATCTTGAATTTGGAAAATAATATATATATATTTGAAAGTGAAATGTATATATATATAAACAGTTGTTAATGAAGTGATATACCGTCTTACCTGTCAGATTTTTCTCAGCGCAGCGTCGCGTGTCCTAGGCCTGCTCTAGTCTCTCCTTCACGTGAGCAGTTGTTTATGTAACTTGTTAATGTAAATATAACTGCAGGGTCATTATATCTCTTAGAATAAACATACTACAGAGCATCACTTCATTAACTGCCCGGGGACTTTTTGTTATTACAGGTAATTCTTTTTATTTTTTTTTTACATATTGATGATGCATGTAGAAGATGTTCGCGTAGAGGCCTAAATTTGTCAGAGTGATATCTCAAAATGAAGAAGTTCTCCTTTCTAACAATACCTGTTGGTCAGCTACGACAGCCGATTGATAGGTTTTGAGCCTGGTGTTAAAGAGGTGAAGCAGGGATGTCCTTTTTCAGCTACACTTCTTCATGGATATTTAAGGCTGTATACCCCAAGACTGGTATCATTTTATTAGTTTATGTCGAAGGAGTAACTTTTGCAAAATGGACAAAATCGCTGAAAGAGCAGTGATTCAATATTTGCATATGAAAGGGATAGCAGCTAAGGTTATCCATACTGATATGGTACCAACACTAGGGAATGATGCCCCTACATATGCTACAGTGAAAATGCGGATGGCGGAATTAAAGCGTGGCAGGCAGAGCCTTGGGGATGACGCCCGTCCTGGAAGGTCCGTCACTGTTACAACCTCAGAAATGGTCAAGAAAGTCCATGACATTGTTATGGCAAACAGGCGAGTTGCAGAGAGATATATAGGCAGTACATCTGGGATTCCACAGGAAAGAGTACATTCTATTATTACGGAAGATCTTACAATAAGAAAGCTATGGATGAAACATGGGTCCTTCATTTCACCCCAGAGGTCAAACGACAGTCTGAACGATGGGAGCACCATGGTTCACCCCCGTCAAAGAAGGCAAACACTGTACCATCAGCTGGAAAGGTTATGACCTCGGTTTTCTGGGATGCTAATTGCATTCTGATGGTAGATTATCAGCACAATGAAACAAACAATCAATGGCACATATTTTGCATCAGTTCTTAGGCAGTCAATCTTAATTTTCAAACATGACCAAGAACAGCTTACTGGAATCGAGTTTTCCATCTCTCAATAGTAACGCTCCTGCATCCCCATCTACAGTATATTTGTTATTCAATGTTTTTACTGACAAACGTACAGCACTGGGTTTAAGGAAACGTTTTATGACTGTTGTTATGAAATTATCTTCTTTGTTTAACTGTTATTTTCTTAAGAGAGGGAAGGAAACAAAAATTAGTCAATTACCGTCCAAATTGAGAATTGTGTATATACTGACCCCATTTTCGCAATTTACTTGTTAAGAATTTAACTTTCAACTTCAATTTTAGCAGGACTCTTAAGCAGTTTAACATTGTACACAAACAGATAAGGGGTAGTAACTAATTGTGGAATATCTCTTGCAGGTCAGGGATAGTTTTCCGAGGTTTCCTAGCGAGGGAACATTGGAAATCCAAACAAAAAAATGTCAAAGGATGTGTTTAAATCCACTGCATGACCGTACACGGACACTAAACATGCCCCCATTCCCGCTTGTAGAATTGTATTTTCATCCAAGTCTCAAGTTTAAAAAGGGGATCATTTGGTGAAATCGACATAGCAGAAAAGTTTCCCTTCGTTTTCGTCAGCTATTTCTCTGTGACTTATTTTCTGCTTTTGAAGCAGACAAATCAAAACAAACAAAAAGAAATATTGAAAAACAGAAACAAGAAAAACTTGTTACTTGGTAAAATTTCAGAGAAATAGTGATAATATATGGAACCTTTCATCATTAAGAGTGTTGTCGGTCACCACGTGCCGCATCAGTATAAACATGTCGTCTGCTTGTCTCGGAAGTATAATAAACTAGAATTACATCTGCTTTCTAACAAAATAAAATATTACCTGGCTCAAGTAGCTCGTTAGGTGTTAAATATGTAAATGAAATTAACACCAAGGAAAATGAGTTATTTCGCCAGTCAATCATGTTGCCAGGAAACCCGTGTAAGCTGACGGCGCATGTCAAACAATCAACGTCTTTGAAGGCAGTGACGTTGGTTCTCGGCCATGGGTCGACGTGGACATTCTAACAAACACTGTAGCCGAATACTATTTATGGAGTGAATTATTTATAAATATAGTTTTGTGAAAAGGACAGGAAAATGAATCTTATGATATGTCTTGGCATTCATTTAAATTATTATCTTATGTAATTTTTACAAACGTTATCATGAACATGAAAAAAATCGTGGTTTACTGTAATACCGTAGCTGTCATTTAAATTGTTTAAGTTGTGACGATTGTCGATCCCAGGAATTTAGCAAATCAAAAACAAAACCAAAACAAAAAACCCTTCAACTGTGATTATAAATGATATAGTCAAAATCACACATCATTGTTAAATCACATAAATATTATTAGTCCTGTACGTAATTGTTAAATGATATCATGAATGTTACTTATTGTTATTGACTAAGTTGTTGTAGCACGAGAAAATTACTACCGTAAGAGATAACTCTCGGAGAACTATTGAATTACTAACTTGACCTGTGAACTTGAAATATCCTGACGAATACACTGTTACACATTTGCATGATGTCTCTGACAACAATTAAGAATACAGATATTTCTCAGTGTGTTTTGTTTTCCTTGCATCCCCCCTCCCCACCCTAAACCCCCCCCCCCCCCCCCCCCCGAAAAGGAAGAAAAAAAACCAAAAAAAAAAAAAAAAAAAAAAAAAAAAACAAACAAAAAAACTTTATCTCAGTACAGAACTCAAATTATATTCCCTGTGAAATCACCAATTCAAGAAACATTATATTGGATTAAAAACCAACACTGCTGATAGTAATCTAACCTATCATGATAACAGGTTTAGTATACCGTAAACAAATTCTACAAAACACTATCAAGGAGTAATCAACTCTTATTTGCTTGCTGTACAGTTTATAATGACAGAGGGACATATTTGGATAAAATTATGTCCAGGATAAACATACTACAAAGCTTGGTTTTAGCATTCAGTCTGATAAACGATCTGAATAAAAGTCAGTTCAAGGGGAATTGTTTTTTCATACAGACTATGTACATTGCTGTAACTATTTTACACTATCATGTTACACAAAAATGGTTTATATTGAAGCTAAGGGAGACAATTGATATTTGATTTTGGTCTACAGTCTCTGCTACTCGACACTAGTATATGTTCTGGATACGATTCACCACAAAAATCCACAGATTAGACATCGAGAAAGACAAATGCTTTCCATTCGTTGTACACAAAGGCGGTCAATTTATTTGGTATCTCGTTAAAAATGTGTTTTACTTTCTTCGGTAATGAATGAAAATCAACAGAATGCTTCCTAATTCTTGTGATTTTTACTTTGATGAAATTACTTGTTATGTGTTAGGCTCCGAAGCGTATAAGTGGTTTATATAGATACATTTAGAACGATCTCCTGAAAATTGTCATTATTACTGTCTATTGTTTAATAGCAGCAGGGTTCCTAGATATTTAAACAATGCCAGTGTAGATCCGGTTCCGAGCCAAAAAACTTTTAACAAAAACTGTCATCTGTTGTGATGTTTGCCGTCTACAAATGCCTTCCGTTAGCTTTCCAATGCCGGTCAGTTAAGCTGTAGTTGGTTTTTCCATCATCAATTTAAATTTCAATAAACAATACCGCCTATCTAGCTATCACTTAAAAACCTGCAAATTTTCCAAATGTGTTGAACTACAGCATGGATTCCATCACAACTTATCTAACGAAAACAAAATGAACAAGAGCACACTTTCAATTTTAAACTAGATAGGTCAGAAGTTTGTTAGATATCATGTATACAAGCTTTTTATTTCAAATATGGCCAAGGTTGGCTTTTGACCATTAACCTAGACCTATAACCTCCAAAATCTAACTAGCCTACTCCTGTAACTTTAAGTTTTGATTAAAGATTAATCTAGTTTATTTAAAGAACATATGGAAAACTATCTTCTGGAATTTCAGAAAATTATTAAATATACCACGCCTCCCCCCCCCCTCCCCCAACCCACCTAAAAAGCTTGGAAAACATTTTTTTTGTAAGTGACCTTGAACTTGGAAAGCTTTTCAACTGAGCTTTAAGTATGATTTTAAGTATATTTCACCTGTTTCACCTTCCATGTAAGGAAAAGTCTTTCATATGAAGACTGTAGATAATATATTTTATTAGCTCTGAAATTGTGTGACTGACAGATTTCAAATATTTCCTTAAGTCTCAATGTCATCAATTCAAACAACGTTGATAATCATTCCTCTCAGCTAGATTGGTCATTGGTCAAGTTAAATCATCTTTGGGGTTTCGAACTTGAGAACAATTTTACCATCATAAGAATGGAATACAAAAATTGTTCAGTTTATCATTAAAATTGTACACATGAACCCTGTATATCATACAAAAATTGTTCAATTTATCATTAAAATTGTACACATGAACCCTGTATATCATACAAAAATTGTTCAATTTATCATTAAAATTGTACACATGAACCCTGTATATCATACAAAAATTGTTCAATTTATCATTAAAATTGTACACATGAACCCTGTATATCATACAAAAAATCGTTTTAAAGATGTTCACACAGATTTGTGGCAATAACATGATTTTAGCTCTAACCAAACTTTGAATTTGACCAAGGACACAAAACTTTAAGTAACAATGGAAAACACAAGATTTTAATGACTAAGTTTATTTATTTACACAAATAATAAATAAAACAAAAAGTTTGATTATGTAAAACAATTCTACATAAACATAACTATCCACAACATGAAAACATACTAACAGATATGTTTATACAAACAAAATTGTTATGTTTACCAAATCTGTCACACAAGAAACTCCCCTTCCCCCAACAATCAGTCCACACATGTGTGTAGCTGACCATTAGAATTACTTGCAATTTCTATGCCAATGTTCTATAACATCCTAACTTTTAACAACAGGGCTTGTTGGACCATGTTACATAGTTGTTACACATATCTATTCAAATTCTCTGATTTGTGAACAGGAATATTAAGATCAAACTTTGGAAATAATCATTGTGGAATTTTTTCTTCATAATTTCCTACATTTTGAGACATCATGAGAGGTCAAAACATCGTAAGACACCTTCAATACATCGTAAAATATTAAATAAAATTTATCTTATCAGAGATAAACCTAAATGTGCTTATGAAACAGCTGCGCTCGTGTGTATAAAACTGTCTTTATATAGGAGGGTAAAAACTATGTCTCAGGGCAGATCATAATAGATTATGTATTAAATGTGATAAGTATATGCCTGGTAATATGACTACTCCCTAACTTTGTTTAAGAGGTTATGTGACATCGCCCTCGGCTTATTAACCTGTAATAAGCTCACGCCCTGACTTTGATTCGGAGGTAATTCTTTGGCCTCTCCACTTATTGTCCAGTAATAAGCCCATCCCCTGATTTTGATTAGAGGTAAAGCTCACATCCCAGCCCCATGCTTACTGTCCTGTAATAACCCCATCCCCTGAACTTGATTCTGAGGTAATGCTTGCCCACAGCCCCATGCTTATTGCCCTGTAAGAAGTCCTCTCCCTTAACTTTGATTCTGTGGTTGTTTCAGATTCTGAGGTAATGCTCTCCCACAGCCCCATGCTTATTGCCCTGTAATAACCCCATCCCCTGAACTTGATTCTGAGATAATGCTCTCCCACAGCCCCATGCTTACTGTCCTGTAATAACCCCATCCCCTGAACTTGATTCTGAGATAATGCTCTCCCACAGCCCCATGCTTATTGCCCTGTAATAACCCCATCCCCTGAATTTGATTCTGTGGTTGTTTCAGCCCCTTGCACTTGTCTTGTAATAAGCCCACTCTCTGACTTTGAATTAAGTTGTTATGTGACAATCCACTAGGCTCATTATAAGATAAGTACTATAAACTACAAAACGACAATATGTATCATGAATCAAATACAGATTTATTTTATTCAATGTCACGAAAAGTCAACACTTCTATAAGAAACTTGATAACTTTGATACACATTGTCAGGCCAAGCTTCTCATCATCTGTTTACCGTGACGCTAGTTTATTTAGATGTTTTACCAACAGCTTGACATAAAAAGAACTTATTTTTCACTTAAGTCATGGTTTTTCTCCATAAAAACTGTACTTTCAAGGTCCATAACCCTATTTTTTACTTTCTATTTCTTCCTTGAAAATAATTAAATAATAGAACCCTTTAAATATAAAAACTGTAAGTACTTGTATATCAAGCAGCAGATATGTGTTTTTCATCATTTGAATCAACATGCATGTTCTTGTTTTAAAATGTCTTAGAAAAATTTATAAAATTGAATTCACCTTCAGAAGGTGAAGTCTCTCCCAGGGCCTTATCTAACATTAAGTCAACAATACTCTAAGAGTACAAATAGACAGCGGGTCCTTTCCCTGCGATTAGAGAATATCTGTAAGACAAGGACGAGCCTGCTATGATTCACATTTAACCTTGACCAATGACCTTCCTTAGAATGCTATGGAACTAGGGGATAAATATGAACCAAATCTAATGAGAGGTTCCAAATATTGATTCCAAACCATAACCAGACAACACAGACAGATGTGAGAAATGATACATGTCCTCTCACAAAATGGCACAGGATTAAGCAGGTCAAGCACAACCTTGACCCCTGACCCTTAATCGCTAAAACCTCATCAGGTGTAGAGCCTGATGTTATAACACTATGTACACATATACTCAGGTAAGCCAAGTTTGTTTCTAAGTTTATGGGAGACTTGTAAGTTTTATTTTGATACATTCACTGACAAATTTTTACATGGTCCCTTTTAGCTAGTAAGATGGGACCCCACAGTGTGTCGGAAGGATATGGTAATAAAATATATACATATGTACACAATTATTTACACATTAAAAATATATTTTTTCTTATATCACTTACACATGAGGAAGTTCAACATTACATGACACAGAAAAGAATGTTTCATTCTATATGTCCTGCTGAATTCATGTAAAAGTCATATATCTCGTTCCTTCAAATTTTAGCACTTTCATAAAATGCTGTAAGCAAGAAGGATGTTTTTCACTGAACTGATGATACAGATAAATGTTTTGGAAATTTATCTCTAAAAATTCTTATTTTAAAAGTCTGTATTTTTTGCAACTGTCTTTCATTCCATCTTCGAACACATCCGAAATAAAATTCTGAGAGAAAAAGAATTTACAGCATATTTCCACAATTGATACATGTTACACAGCCTTCGGCAGTGCTGATGGTCAGTGTTGAACTTTGAACCCTGAATGAAGTGGTTTCACACTTTGATGCCGTGAAAGTCCGAGACGTAATCCTGATAGTGGTGATTTGATAGTTACACCACCTAGTGATGATGAAGGTGACTTTACCCTCCCCACACCTAATGAGACACCGGGAGACTTTGTACCAGCGCCACCTAATGAGGAACCTGGAGATCTCACACTAGTGCCACCTCGTGAGGATTTACCACTGCCGGCCATGCCTGGAAAGACAGAGAAAATCATTGTACAAGTTAAGTAATGTTACATGGATATGCATTATTACATACAAGTTAAGACAAAATAAATAGCATTTTTATCACTATAAAGAAGAACCGAGAAATACCCATTGAATATTTATAATAGTAGATATTAGGTTCAAACATATTCCAGCCATGAGTAGTGGTACATGTCGATAACACAATTTCACTAAACTGTGTTGGAACTGTCTTTAAAAACTTTTTCAAAATCTCAATATTCAGTTTCAATACAACAAAATTCTGTTTCAAGCTTCATTTCAATCAATCACTTTCATGTAAGAATTAAAGAACAACTTTTGTGGAAACAGTAACAGGATGTGTTTTCTTTGGCTTCTACGATAAACATCAATTGGAACAAGTCTTGGATCACAGTAGTTATTTTAATTTTTTTTTGCAATGCCGTGACTGAAATACTAACTTAAGATAATTACCAAAGTACGAGACACTTCAATTGGTAAAAAATTTAATGGCTTAATTATAAAATTTCCATAAGTAATTGTTAGGAACAATAGTTTTGATTGGCAGATTTATCTGGAAGTTGTTGCAATTAAGAGGTGTATATTTGTGTTTTGTGTTCTCTTTACAAGCAAACCAGACTGAAGTTTCATTCAATATAAAACGTAACTATGAACTGTAACTTAATATGACTGAATATCTTTACATCAAACAAAACCTGTCCAATTTGACATCAAACCACAGGATAAGACTTAATTCAGATCAGACACATTTCTCATTACATGTATACTAGTGGAAAAAAAGAAACCCAAGTTCTTTGTAATATATTAAATTTGACAGCGAACTATCTCCATGCACTGTGAAAATGATCTTCAGTTAAAATTCAGTCGACTGTGATCCCGCTTGAATCTGTATAGTTTCAGCAGATTTATCAAGATAGCATGCATCCAGGGTACTCCTGCACCATATATGTGCTGGTAAATCATTACAAATCGAACATTGGAACACTACTGATCAAATACACAACATTTTTTTTCAAAGCAATTGTAGAGCGAAATGCTGCGATTGAGTGAAGTTGATAGGGATGGGGCCATTGCTCTGATTATGGAGGGACATTCGCAGCATCATGTAGCCCAGCAATATGGCGTACATGGAACAACAATATCCCTTTAAGTTGGGCATCTCAGAGCCACAGAGAGATAGGGTGACCGTCCTAGAAGCGAACATCTGCATGTTACGTTGTGGCATCAAGATAGAGGCATATATCTCTTGCACCTCTGTTAACGATTTCAGGTGTTGACGGCATGCTTCACGCTTTACAGGTCAGATAGACAACAATGTGTCTTTCAATGTCATGGTGAGCGATATTCTGACTCTTACATAATGGAAAGCAACATATTTTGGGGAGGATTTGTTATGGTATGGCAGATATCTCAAGGCATGAAAACACCTCTCGTGGTTATCAGGGATCAGGTCTTGAGACCACACCTCCTTCCTCTTATCCATCAACATAACCTTGCATTGCAGCAAGACAATGGGAGGCCCCATGTTGCTAGAGACCACACCTCCTTCCTCTTATCCATCAGCAGGCCCTTATTCAGAAAAGGAATAATATCCCTCAAATGACAATAAACACCTTGATGGGGTCAATGTTAAGGAGAGTAAGAGCAGTAACTGAAGCCAGGGGTGGGCACACACACTACTGACTTGGATCAAGAAATGGCAAAGGGTACCCTTGTTTTAATGCTTTTCAAACAAATGCTGTCTGAGATACGTTAACAAAAATCATCAAAATATATTCAGTAATGATGGAAAAATCGAGAAACCCAAACAATGAACTAATCATCAATGAATCATGTAAAACAATAACATTTTCTGCCAGTGTATTTATAACAAAGTTCTACAGATTGCAAGTCTGATAAAGATTGCTGAACAACAGAATTATCTTATGTCAGTACCTGAATAGACCCCAGCCCCCTCCCCTACATTTAATTTCATTAACAATTTCACAATCTGAAATTTCACATCAAGCCAGTGACATTTGCGAATGACCCCTGATACAGGTCATTCACATCCCACTATGTCACCTGTTGCATGAAGACTTGAGGGCTTCATCAAAAGAAAAACAATTTTTTTTAACCCAGTACAACCTCCACAAGCATATATCTACATTATGATGATTTAACAATTTTTCGTTGAAACTTAAGTAGGTTTTCAGATACGGTTCACTGCTTGTTGTAGAAAATTCTCACACCATGTGCATGTGTCACATCTTTTTAATAAACTGCAGTCTAAAAGTGAAAGTTTATATTCAAACTAATGCAAGGATCACAAACTGTGCATGAATTGTCTATGAGTGTTGTGTACCACAGCATTTGTTCTATTCAAAATATATTTTTCGTCTGGCTCTACTGTATCTCACTCTAAATTATGAAAAGGTGCTATTCACTTGTGTGTCTTTTGTACAATCTTTACATGGAATATTAAAACACAAAGTGATCCCTTCCAGGTACAAAATAACATTACATAAGTCCTAACAGACATAAATCAAACTTGCATGTGTTTAAAATGAACATGTGTTTAATATGACACATGCCATTCTAGATCAGATTTCTCACCTTGAGCTGTACATTCATTCCTCATGTAACCTTCACCTTTATTCTACATGAATAAGGAGACATTACAGACACATGTAATAAGAATATCACCCAAAGGTTTAAATCAAAATATTGTTTTTTGGGGGGTTTTTTTGGCATTGATTTACCAGTCCAAAAATTTACTCAAGACTGAAAAAATTTCATGATGAATGATTGACTCCAACTTTTTATCATTATTAACGACATTCCCCGAACCTTGGGTCTTAAATCTGAGATCTTGTAAATTTGTGTTTTCTAGTCTGTTATCATATGAGCACTTGTCAGTAATAGATGACTGATTCGTGAACTGGGCCACACAAAACACAAACTCCATATTACTTATTTTCCCCTTCAGTAAAATAACATATTTTCCCCATCTAATGACTCAATTTCTCCATGATGAGTAGGACAATGTCAAACAGACAATATTCTAAGGCCTATTCTGATGTTATAATTTTATGCAGAAATCATTGAAACAAAGGTGAAAGTTGCTGTTCTGGAATGTAATAATTATATAATACAAGGTATGATGTTGATTTGGACTGCATACAATACGACTATAAACAGCCATAGTCATTTTGAGATGGGGTCTGCTTGATGTAGCTGGTGGTGACTACTTTACTGAACATCCTACTGGAGGTCCATTGCATGTCACCCAGAACATATTTGAGTACAGTGTCTTCCCACAACCATATCAACACAGAGCAGTCTGTTTCTCAGCTTCCCATGAAACATGATCTGCCACGGTTAAGGAGCATGCACCTGAGATCTTCACCTGCGGTTATGTAGGTCAATGCACTACCAACAGAGCTATCACGCAATACAGCAACTACCACTGAATCCACATAAAATTGAAATCAGAGTGTTGCTCTTTTGACAAATAAACCACAGTATAAAGGTTACAGAAAAGTCACTGAAATTGGGAAGAGTCTGAAGAATATTCTGCATGTTCCGTTTCAAGGAACCAACTATGTCTTTTCAAAACTATCAAACAGACTGTTGTTCGCTGGTTTCAGAATATCTGAATGAATCAAGATCTATGCATCTTAACACTTCAATGAAAATATTATGATATTCAGTACTGAAATGAAGGTGATTGGATTTTTTGCTAATTGTTTTACTTTTTTATAGAAAATTTGAGAAAATTTAAAAAACTGTTCATTTAAGTTTTGTGTCTTACATCAATCAACACCTGATACAGGTGTGTCAACACAAAAAAGTGAAGTTTTCTGCCATCTGGACTATTCCAATCTACTTACGACAATGCAGTCTAGGACAAATAACAAGGGAGATAACTCACATAATTTACAGACTTGAACTTTGCCAGGTCAGCTTAAGCAACCCTGTTTGCATGACTTTTTACATCCATAGAACTAGTCAGTACTTCAGTATGTATTTGTGATCTATTTTAAGAAATATTGACCTAGAACTTTTTTTCTTGTTTACACATCATCTATTGCACACTTGACATATAGGAATCTTTTTTATATCACTGCATAATTTAGACGCAACTAAATTTTGATCTGATCTTCTCACCCCATTGTCTCCCCTTATCACCACTTCACTTGTAAAATTTAGTTGAGTGTTTGCTCCTATGAGAACAGCATTGAGTTCTGTCCCCTGGCTGATGAGTTTTATGGAACAACAGCCATAGATATTCATTGTATTTATTCCATTTATATAATTTGTCCCTTTGTGATGTGATGAGCAAACTTGCTGATTAGATGTATAGTGTTGAAAGGAACTAAATCCCAAAGATATACCTGTATACACTGTATCACAATTATGTGCAAAATTAGAATTTTAAAAAAAATACAGATTCACTCCAAATACAGCAAGAACAAGGACAAACCCACCTGAAAAGCAATCTCAAGCCTTTTTATCTGAAAGGCAATCCCAACCAAGTACCTTTGGTAAGGTTATTGTACAAAAACAATTTTTTTCTATTTTAAGTAACAGTGACATTAACCTTTGACCTTCACACCAGAAAAGCAATCTCAAGCAAGCCCCTTTGGTAAGGAAGCACTGCATGAAGTTTGAGTGTAATTGTCAAAAAAAAACTCAAGTTATTGCATGAAATCCAACCTCTTATATGGTAACACTGTCCTTGACCTTTGACCTTTAAATCTCAAAATCTATCCATAGCCAGCACTTTGGGTAAGGAAGCACTGTATGAAGTTTCAGCTTGACCGGCCAAAGTGAACTCAAAAATCCTTTGTGTGGATGCTGCCGCCAATATAGTAATACCTATATATCACCTATGGCAGGCAGGCAACACGGAAATGGTAGTTCCTACTCCCTACTTAATGCTCAGAATTACAGTAGAGTATGGAGTAGTTTGCCCATTGTCAGTATAATGTGATGGAGTGGTGTGTTCTGCTGGTTGCCTTTGGCAGTATACTTCAGTGTAATGTCAGTGTTGTGCTAAATGTTTCACTAGTGTTTGGAAATGGCAGTTTTTAGAGGTAACAAAAATATGGTGAAAATAAAATCCCTGCAAAATATAACCAGGTTTGATGTCATTTGATTTATATGGGAAAACCTCATCACAGTATATGTGAGGGGAGACAACTCTCCTATCAGTTGAAATAAAGTGAACAAATATTGATAAGAACACATACCTGGTGGTGTCCACTTGGGTGCATTTCCTCCCAAACTCCGGCTTACTGGACTGGACATTGTGCGACCAATGGACGGAGACACAGACTTCCTGACAGCAGTCACTTTACTTCTGGGGGCAACAGATTTAGTCACAGGAGCTGCTGAAATGTGAAAATTACATATATCTTCATAAAAAAAATCATGGAGGGACATTAATAAAAAAAATCTGCAAATAAACTTTGAACATTTAAACCAAGCTAAGACTTAATTAAATTATCTATGGTTGAAAGATTAACAGGAAAATATGTTAACACTGCTAGAAACTGTAGTTTTTTGTATTACCATCAGTTTTCGATATACTGTCACCATAAAATCCAGCTACATGTATGTATACATGTTTGTATAAAATTTTCTCACCTTTAGTTTTGGATTTGGCTGAAGATTTTGATTTTGGAGTTGTTTGTTTCTTTGGTACTGGTTTCCCATTCTTTCCTTTGGCTTTTTTCTTTTTACCATATCCTTCAAAATCACTGTCATTCTCCTCATCATAATCTTCATCACTCTCATCACTCACATCATCATCTTCATCTGGATCAAATGCGCTTTCTAAAATGTTGATACAGAAACATTCTACAAGTTTAAAGCAAGGTCATAAGCAGGAACTACCAGGTATATAAAATCTCGGAAGAAATGTGACGAATTTTCATATTGGTAATAACATACCTCTAGGATTCCTTCTAAAAAGATAAAACCTAAGAAAGACATATCTGTTAATTTGGTATGATTTACTGCTAAAAAGAACAGGGATTGATTCAGTTCTTTCTATGAACTAATTTACAGATGCAACAATGAACAGATAAAATGGTTTTATAAGCAATATTAGACCAAATATTTTAAGCATAACTGGCGTTATTTCCAGCGATGTATCCTTAAAGCTATAAGTTGAATCTCAATATGGGGTTCAATTCTTCCCAATATCTTGAATTAGTGAATTCGACAATTTACGTTTTTAATGTGAAATAGAATTATCACAAACATCTGTATGATTCCCTGAACTTTGACCCTATAATATTACATCTTATTCTTATCTGTCGAGCTCACAGTTACAAAACTCTACTATATAATTACAGTATTTATAGAATACAGCCACGGCTGCTACAAGTTTTACATGTGTTTTGTTTAACCTTACTGTCAGACTATGACTAGAGGTCACATTTGTGGCCTAAAACATTGGCTTAATAACAATGATTTAAAACTGAAGTTTGTTTATTCTAAAATTGCAGAACAAGTTACGATAATGATAATATAAATTTGTAACAGAGTGGTCAGTTTTATTGAATTATAAAATGTTACATATCAAATGTGTTGAGATGGCTAATTATCAGTGTCTTGGTCATTTTGGGAATTTGTTTGTCCGTTTGTCTGTGTTACTTGTTACATGGCGTGTGTTTCATAAATTTTGTGTAATATGTTGCTATTTTCTGTGTTAAAGTTTACACCCTGTGACTGATACTGGGTGCAGTAACTCCAACTTTCCTCCACCATCCAAACCTGGCACATCCTTAAATGACTCTGGTTACTAAGAAAAGGATGTAAAGCAACAATCAACCAAACCCTGTGACTGGAGTCCTAAGTCTATGTTTTTGTCTTTATCTCTATTTGTCAGTTTTTATATACTCTTTGTTTTTCAGTCTTAGCAAAACCATTGTTAGGTCAGTTAAACTCCTGCCTACCAGTCTGACCACAAGCTATTTCCTGATCATCATCTAGGCAGTTAGAAAAAAATTAGTTAAACCTTGTACAGAGGAGGCAGCTTAACATTACAGTAGCATGGCTTTGTGCCCTACACATAATGTCTTATGTTGTAATGTAATCTTGGCTTCTTCCCTTGTTTTGTTCAAAATTGTCGTCAAACTAAAGAACAAAGGTCTTGACTAAGAAAACTTAATCACAGGATGTGATTGTTTGTTATTCTATCATAAACCAACTCAGCTACAAATGTTGGCCCAAATGTATAGTACATGGCAAGTGGTCAAAATCTTACTGAGAAAGATAACCAGAGTATTTGGAGAAACCCACATAGTCAAGCATGTGAGGCCTTAATCAAAGAATCAAGCCCCAGTTGGCTGATGAGTGTTACCATGGCACCATCTTATAACCCAGCAATGATCTATTTATATTACCTTATGAAATAGAATTGATGAGAATAAGAAATATCACATACCACTGTCACTGTCCACCACTGGTTTTTTGCTTGTACCCCTTCGTCTTTTTTTGGGCACTTCCTCCGACACAGAATCTAACACTTCTATGTCATCGTCTAACATCTGGCCTTAAAGAATAAAAAGACAGTATACAGAATCATAATAACAAGACACACAGGGCATGGAATAATGAAGAATGCAAAATATATGCGGATGGCAATGCTTTGAAACAAATGACTTTGGATATACTCACCATTGACCAAGACTGATTTAGCTGTAGTCACGTCCTTCGGTTCGGCATCATTCACTGCCACAGCTGGATTTGGTGTATCTGTATGATGAAAAACATAACATGTTGTCAAGGGGATAATATTTGTTGTGAAGGAGTGTACCAGTTTTCATGAAGTGGACACATATTGTCATGGACAGGACACTGGTTGTCATGGACAGGACGACAGGACACTGGTTGTCATGGACAGGACATATATTGTCATGGACAGGACACTGGTTGTCATGGACAGGACACAGGTTGTCATGAAGTGGACACAGGTTGTCATGGACAGGACACAGATTGTCATGAACTGGACACAGGCAGTCATGAAGAGGACACAGGTTGTCATGGACAGGACAGATTGTCATGAAGAAGACACAGATTGTCATGGACAGGACACAGGTTGTCATGGACAGGACACAGGTTGTCATGGACAGGACACAGGTTGTCATGGACAGGACACAGGTTGCCATTTAGAGTACACACTGTCAAGTAGGTAATACGTGTTGTAATAAAAATTATACAGAGTAAAGATAACTCAATCCAACAGGTCGGGGGGCAGGTTCCTCAAAATACTGTAATCCACCACTAAAGACTACGGCGTTGGCTCTATATCTTCATAAAAATTATACATGTAACTGGGGGTCTAGATGTTAAAAGAGATGGGTGTTGGGCTAGCTATACCTGCTGTAATTTGTTGTAGGACTAAGTGTGTGGCTATCTATACCTGCTGTGATTGGATGTAAGACAATGTCACCAATCCATTGGACAAGGCCCAGCAAAGGGTAGAATCAACAAAAAAACAGCATCATCATCATCTTGGATGTAAGACAGTTGGGATGATTAGGATAAATTGGGAGAAGTGACTAGATATGCCAGCTATGACTGGCTGTAACACAGGGGATGTGGCTTGCTTTAACATTTATGGTTGGCTGTAGGACAGAGGGCATGAGTAGATATACCTGCTGTGATTGGCTGTAAGATAGGGGGAGTGGGCTCCACTCTGAGCTTGTTTAGTTCATCTGTAGCCTCCACACTAGCTGTGATACTGAAAGGTTCACTAACTTCATTAGAGAGAGAAGGAGGCAAATCAGTTCCTTCGGTAGATCCCTGGGATTCATGCATGGACATCTCTAGGGCCAGCTGTAGCTCCCTATCAAAGCACCTATCATTGGGAGGCTTCCTGTGGGATGTAAATATAAATAGGATAAAAAAAATGTAAAGAACATGTCCAGCAAGTAAGGGACATAACTCTGTCAGCCTTCCATGACTAACATCAGGTAGTCTTCTCAGTGGTATGTGTGTCTTGTATATGGATGGTTTTTTTTACCGCAAGACATTCAAAGGTTCTTTCTTCAAGGAAGTATGTAAGTTGCACTTCTCTGTATCATTTATGATTTTTCTTCACAATTTATTGCAATGGTTTGAAAACAGCATTTATTTTCTAAATTTTGAGAGATTGACTTCTTAAAGTTCAAAAACACCTGACAAGTGAGATATTTATATCTTTAAAGGTTTTTGCTCACAATTTTTTTATAATGCCATATTTCATCTAAAAATGATGCTATATTAGATATAGTTCATGGTATCCCATCTCTCTCAGCACATAAATGATTGCTAAAGCTGGCCTTATCTCCTTTGGTGAGTCTAGTGTATATGCATATTTTGACACCTGACTTCAGGAAAATAACTAGTTTTTGTCCTACTTCAGTATATGTTCTCAGTGACAAAGCATTACATTTCAATGCTAAATAAAAACTGATTTTTAGCAAAATAATTCAAGTGGTATAAGAAGGGATAACCAGAGATGTCTCTGTCCAAACAAACCCCTCCAGACACACGACAGCATATTGAAGATTATAAACTGAAGCACTTCAAGCATGTGATTAACAATAGGAGTTAGATGGCTGTTTGTTTCTTTTATGTACCCATTATAATCACACTGCAAAGAAAACAGAAAATGTTTGGGGATCACTGTTTTGACAAGTACAGCAGCTTGCTCCATTAGTGTCAACACACCCACACTATGTACATCTATACATATAAATCAGCCATTTCTCCTGCCTTGGAGATAATTTTATGATTGTAAATCATGTATTAAATTTTTTTTCTTGTACTCTTAAAAGTTTATGTGCACATAAATATCTTGACTTGTGTATGCAAATAAAATTGTAACATTTCCGTCCAGCCAAAGCATGTATGTGATATAGACATTCGTATTGTAGAAGAAGAGTCATTTAGTTTATAAAATTTTACAACTGAATGTCATTGGGATTCATGTACCCCGGTATTTTATCAACTTGTTCTGGATATCCACACAATTCTCTTGTTTACATTACGATTGTTGACACACGTATACATACATATATAACACTTTAACTCTTGCTATATGTTTGTGCGTCACAAAACAATTTATACCTTCAAAACTGACGAGCCAAATCATGAAAAATCTTAAACACTTGTGTAATCATATTCTATGTTAATATCAAAAAGTTATTTTAAGACAGTAACAGCTTTTCATACCACAATGATATAATGTATTCTTGATATGTACGTACATGTATAGTTGAATATTGCTGACTCATAATCATCTGATGTAGATATTCCACTGACATGACTTCATTTTAAACATTTTTTTGCTCAAATTTTTGGATGATATGTAGCATTTTGGTAAAATATTTCACTTTCAATCAAGGATATCTTGAAAAAAAAAATCATAATATGAGAAGTGTCTGCCTTCTACACAACTGTCTACATGTTAGACCTGGTCAGTCAAAGTAATACTTTGATGTCATGTGTACCACTTTACAGGTCATTGAATTTCTCACTTGTCAGTAACAAGCACTTTCAACTGCCTAAATTATGATGTAACAGAATTTCACAAAAAAAAAAAAAAAAAAAAAATCATGGCTAGAACTCTTTGATAATCCTTTGTGTCAGCTACTTAACAAGTTTAACTATTGTATATCTATTCAATGGTAATTTTGATTACTTTTGAAATTCAAATTGGTTTTACATATGCAGGTTCAGAACTGAAAATAGATAAGAATGACTTAACCAAAACAATTCTCTCAATTATACAGTACCCAGAAACAATTACAAACATAACAATTCAGCTGAAGCTGGGTCAGGTTACAAAATGTTAGCTCTCCTATTGTGGTATGTATGAATAAAATTAATTCTATTTGATTTATTTATATACATGAAGATACTCTATATGCAAATTGGTTGCAAATTAAATGTAAATAGAAATAAATATTCATGAAATCACTAAGTTCTACTTATAAATCCCACCACTGAGAGTCCTACTTGCAGGTCCTACCTGTAGCTCCTACCTGTAAGTCCTGCAATTGTAGGTCCTACCTGTAAGTCTTGCAATTGTAGGTCCTATTTGTAAGTCCTATCATTATAGGTCTTACCTGCAAGTCCTACCTGTAGCTCCTACCTGTAGGTCCTACCTGTAGCTCCTACCTGCAGGTCCTACCTGTAGCTCCTACCTGTGGGTCGTAACATTAACTGATATTACACAAACCTTATCTCCTACCTGTAGGTCCTACCTACACAAACCTTAGCTCCTACCTGTAGGTCCTACCATTATCTGATATTACACAAACCTTAGCTCCTACCTGTAGGTCCTACCATTATCTGATATTACACAAACCTTAGCTCCTACCTGTAGGTCCTACCTGTAGCTCCTACCTGCAGGTCCTAACATTAACTGATATTACACAAACCTTTTTTTATTGTTTTCCTTTTCATTGTTTTTCATTGCCTGTTTCTTTAAATTGTTTTCTTTGTTGGTTGTTTTAATCTTAGATGTTTTTGCCTTCTTAGCTGGAGGTGGAGTGCTGTCCTTGAAATCTTCTGATGAAACAAATAGAAGAAATACCTCATCATCATATACTAGAAAAAACAAAAGATCTGTAGACATGTGTAACAGCTAAAGAATTTTAAAATATTCAATTTTTAAACACATTAAATTTTGAATTCTTCAGGGTATTTTTTTTTCATTTTAATCATTTGACATTTCTATTTCCTGAATGAAATTTTTTACAGGATTGTACATTTCATTAAGACAAAGAATAACTAGTTACAAATGACATTTTTTACTATTAACATTTTATTCATGAACCAATTTCTATACCTGTCATTGACATTAAGTTTGGTAAGAATGTAAATTAACCATGAATAATTGTGTTTAGATATTCTAAGCCCTTATGTTAATCTCTATTGTATACCAGGACATACTTGTAATACTTTTTATTTTATTTCCTTATCTTAGCATATGCACTACAACACAAACAATACAATTTTTATATCAATACCAAAACTTATTTACATAAATATAATTCTCACCTTTTGAGTACACACGTGATGAATTTTCGGTATATGCTCAAACTTCTTAAGAAGTAACAAATTTGCATATATTGTATATTTATAAAATTAATGAATTGTATATTATGATCACATCCATAGAGAAGTAAAAATTACTTACCATCAAAGTCATCAGCATCATTTCCTGTCCCAAAGACAGCATAGTTGACTTTCTTTGAAGACCTAAATTGATATTAAAAACAAATATTGATTTAATAAATCATTGAATTTTGAGGGAGGATATCAAATCCCCAATGTATGTGCTTCATCATACATACACTGTACACCAGTTAGTATATTTAAATACATGTAAAATATGTCTCAATCAAGTATCATTCTATTATAATTTTATTCAGGTACATTTCCAGAATATTTTATAAAATTTTAGAAAAAATCTCACTGTTCCATGAAAAGAAAAAAGTGTGATGTGTACATGTACTTGGCATCTACAATGAATAAAGATTGGTAAAGAAAATCAAAAGCAAGCTGTCAGTCACCTGTAAACAAGAGGCCCACAGACCTTATCAGTCATCTCACTAGAAAGACACACAATTGTATTCCTATTATTTTTCCTCAAGCATGAAACTACGTAAATATCATGACCAAGGACCTATTGGTTGCTGAATTAAGAAATTTCAAGTTCTCAACAAAGTTGACCCTAGTGACCTCGATAGTCAGTCAAGGTCAATCCTTTGAATAAATGTGGTAACTTGCCATCCAATTATGTTCATAGCCATTATCAATAGCCATGACCTTTTTGTTAGTGAGAAGGAGTTGTTTCAAGATATTAAAACAAGTGACCCCTGTGATCTTGAAAGTGGGTCAAGGTGATGCTACTGGTCCAATATCAGCATCTTGAGCCTTTTCATTTATAAGAAGTTGTTTTAAAAATTTTAACACATGTGACCCCTGTGACCTTAGAAGTGGGTCAAGGTCATTTCCTTTATCAAAGCATGTTACAGTCCTAATATCAAGAGTTAAACTTAATTTATTTTACAACAATTGCAAAACAAGTTTTTCGAACTTATATTAATCACTCTTGTTGGCCTGAATGGAAGTCGGCAAGGGGTCTTACTGTGAGAGAAAACTTGAATACCACTGGAAAACCCACATGGTTCGGCAGGTGACCCCGTACCTTTACACATCCATTCCGGGAATCAAACTCTGGGCATCTAGGTAAAAGGCGACTGTGTTACCACTGCACCACCTCACCAACCTAAGATAATATAGCAACCCTCGGCCTTTTGTATATCAAAAAGAATTTGTTTGAACTGAAAGTTTATGAATGGCATATGATGATGGATGAAACATGATGACTATAGGTCATCCTGACCCTTCAGGTTAGATGACCTAAAAGATGAGATATATGATAAAAAATTATTTTTTTAAAAACAGATGGGTTAGGTGATGTGTATGGATTGTAGATGACATGTTCATGGTATTTTATGTATGATAATTAGTATTACATGAGGGTTGTTTACAATTTCGCAAAGATTCAGCAAAACATCTCTGCATCAGGTTACAATCTAATTTTAATCATGATAAGCATTTCAATTCCATGGAAAGCAAAGCTCCTACGAGTGCCAGTCTCAGAGATTCCTCTATCAAAACCTGAAAATAATTTTCCTCTGTTGTAAAAACCCATGCATACAAAATTCATGTCAGACCAAATGTTTTTAATGTTCTAATTATTTGTCAGAGACTTAAATTTAATACAAAATTAGAAAATGTTCGCTGATGTGCTGCAGGGTTTGAAATCATGTGCAACAGTCATTTAAAACACCAGTTCTGCTACAGAAATGATTGAAATTTACACTGATATAATGTACATACACTGGCTATCTCTCTGAACATTCAGTTTATATGTTGGACTATATCTAGTTCTATAAAGCATTTGAGTAAATAAGGATTCATCTGTCCAATGTCATTTACAACATGATTTGCCACTTGGAAAAATAAAGGCCCCTTCAGCACTGAAAGTGTGTTATGGCAAACTTATAAGGGGATGTGTTGTAGAGGATTGTGAGCCCTGCTGGGTGTTATACTTGTTATAGGGAATGGTGATATGTAATTGGGAATTTTGTGTTATTCATTAAGATGTGACCTTATGAGGATGGACATCATATGCTATATACTGATGTGAAAGAATACAGAAAACCCATTCCTGTTGAATGCCCCAACAGAAATTGTACCAACTTCTAAGAGTATCCTGATGTTTTGCTCGGATTACTCCCAACTCGGTTCACACCATGTGATTTCGCACCTAGCACCATTCTCAGCGTGACGTTTCGCACGCAGTGCCAAGACTCTTCACATCCTCAATGTTTTAGATAAAACAACCTCTGTTTATATGTATATTGTGTTAGTATATATAATATATATGTTGAGCTAATTTCAACCAGGAAGTGAAGACATGCTATCTAAACTACAGTTACCTCCCTGTAACCTTGGTTTCCAATGATATTTAGGTACAGGTAAATGTAACAATCTCCTGCAAGTAAGAAATAATTATCCCTTACCAAGATGGAACCCACAAAATCAATACTTCTGTGTTACACAATCTGTTACTCAATCCATATTTACCATGTATTTCTTCAGTATTGACAAACTAGCATTATTCATTGGGGCTAAAACGTCTTTTTATTTTGGGGCAAACTGTCTGAATTGAGTGTGAAACGTCATTATCCAAAACAATTTAAGGGCAAAACAACTGACACTTGTCTTGGGCATGATCATAATGAGGTAAATCAACAAATCTACCAACGGAGCCAGAGAAAAATTCTCTGTCTGCTGAGTGAAAGAGACCATACTTAACACTATGTACAAGCCACACTGACCGGGTTCCTTTAACACTACTCCCCCAATTCTTATCCAAGATTCTAAAAACCATGATCCATGGCACTAATTTCGAAATAACAAGGAAAATACTCATTCATGCCAAATGTCCGACTGCATTAGAACTCGGGTCTCCAAGGTATCAACTGAGCCATCTTCTAAGTGACAAAGACATTTTAACACATGACATGTACAAGTCACACCAATAATACAGAAGAATGCTGTATGTGTGCGATGAGGTCGGGTGTGGCGGGGAGATTAATTGATCGTCCTTTTTATATATGGACGACGACGAGCCGTGGAATAGGTGAAAAGACAGTCAGATTTGCAGATGTGGGATACACTTGGATACCAGTATAATCAGACATAATACATGGAAACATCACACTTAAAATTTGGGTAGCTTAAGGAATTGAAACCTTTCTGGTCTTCTGTCTGACATTTTGTTAGAATATTTCCATTGAAGTTTCGTTTATGTTAGGAAAATAGCATCGTATCCCTCGAGAGTCCAAATTTCCCTCCACAAAGCAATCCGGAAGTTGACATACATTTTGTGCATAGTTTCGTATTTTTAAATATATTGGTAATAACATCTTTTCTACTTACAAGTATGAAAGAAGGGAAACACTCAAAACAATTAAACACATTTGTTTGAATTCAGAAATTCGTGTCATCTATTTATTATGTTCAATGTCCAATTTCTTTTTTTTGTTTACTGTCGTTAAAAGTTGACTTCCGGTTACGTGGGTTGAGAGCTGTCTTCTGCCGTCTGTATGAAAGATCGGTATGTATCTAATTTCACTTTTTAATGGTATTTTATTAAAACTGAATTAATATTCTGATATGTTGAAGTTTGTTCCCCACTACTATGATGTTGGTAAAACCGAATATATCAACAAATTATAACTGGAAAACCACCCAATTGTTGTAGTTTGCATATCATTTGAGCAAATAACACAGGAGCACGTTTCACTGATCCTGTGATCCTGTGTCTGAAAAACACAAAAGTATATTAAGGGTAAACAGGGACGTATAATACAGATATATATACGTCCCTTGAGTAAATAAGATATTTCATTTTTTACTAAAAGATGAAATGTTTAATTTTACAGTACTGTACGTATATACCTTAAGTAAACATTGTCGATATTGCACTCCTTACAGCTTGAAAATGGCGTTCGTTCTATAGTACTATGCTGCCACCAGCTGAAATGTCAAATTAAAAGTTGATGCTTAATGGGATTTTCTCACACAGTTTGTACAGACAAGCTCCAGCTTACATGCTCAATTCTGTTAACTTCTAGTAAGTTTGCATTTACATACACTTATTCAGGGTGCATGTTTATGTGTTTCACCAAGAGGTAGGTATCTTCTGGGCAGTTTACTCTGTCTTAAACTGAAAATAAGATAATTCAAAAACTAGAAAGAGAGAAATGAGCCTAGAGTAATTTGAAGAAAATGGTAATTCAAAATGAAAAAAGAAGAAAAAGATAAGAGCAAAAAAGGGACAGAAAACAGACTTACACAGAGACTAAGAAATGATATAGGATATTCAACTATTTTCAGGACTCAGATATTTTAGTCCTAGGCTCATGGTTTTCCTTTGGGAATTTTACAACTAAAGTTGTAAGGTAAAAATATATAACTGTCAAAATTTTCAAGTAGTGTTCAGGACTTGTTGACAATTGGCTATTCAAGTATAAAGTGTTTATTTGTGGTTCACATGAAAAAGGAATTTGATCATGTGATACTTGAATGTCAAGGTTGAGGGGAAGACCATTCATATGTCTGCATTTTCGTATAGGCAAGGGAAAACATATATTCCTGTGTCCCCAACAAGGAATCAAACCTTGGTCTCTGGGTTGATAATTTACCAGCTCTCCAACTGAGCCATTGAAAGAACCATGGTTCTTCAGCTGAGTGACAGCTGTAGACTATTTAACATATATATATATATATATATACACACACACAAAAGCCACACCAACCCACTCCTTTTACAATTTGTTTAAATAGGAAACAATGAATACCGTTCTAAGGTTGTTGTGATTGACCCTGACTGGTATGAAGTATCATTAAGACTATTGATTTATGTATATAATTTATATATAATTATATTATATCTGTTACTTATAATGTCACATCCATGAAAGTCAAGACCAGTAGGCCAAGCAGTCACCAAGCCATCAAATTACTGCTATTACTTAAAGTTACCCTGAATATTTTACTAAATTAATCTTTAAAATACACTGAATATATGTATTATAATAGAACAGTTCAAGAAAGTGTGAATGTCATGGTTGATACTATTTCCATGATATTGTGTTTTATCTGCAATGCACACCTTTGACTCAAAAACGATCACCTTGATAATGGTGGCCCACACCTGTGACGTCTTTAAGTTTAAGACCTATAGAAATATACTGGGAACCTTCAATTGTATGTTCGATATGCAAGCATTTTAACTGCTTGTGTCACATATTTTCTATTTTCACTTACTTGTGTAAGTTATATCTGAAGTCCTACGTACATATATAACTTTTTACAATTTTAATGATGAAATGAGTACCTATTGGGAAACAAGCCATGTACCATTTTCAGGTGTACAAATCACACGGGGATGTTTCCTGATCATGAGTGTTTTTCATACTTCATTAATCTAAGATTTAGTAACTGCAAATACTATGTTTTTTAGCATTCAATTGGTCACTAAAAATATGCTGAAAACTTAGTTTATACATCATAAAGCAACCAATTAAAAGTTCATTCAATTAACGAAAGCCTACCTCACCCTCTTCTCTACAAAATGGATAAGATAGTAATGAGCAACAGTTGGTATATTTTGATCTCCAGTAATAAGTCTGATACAATATGTGATTAAGTATGTAGTATTTGTAACATAAATTGTCATGTAAACACTGTAGTTGCATTAATTAGAGATATGGAGAGGAGGAAGATTTGTTACTTTTAATCCAGAGATACACAATAAATGTCCAATCTAATTTTAACAATTTTGCAGAGAGAGAACTGTCCATTTTTTTTAACTGGTCTTTATTTTAGAACAACACCCTAGATAATTAATTAAGAAAACACAAATATATAAATTGTCCTTTAATCAAGCATACATGCCATACATATAATTCATTATATTTGTGAACAAACATTTTATTGACAGTGACTCATACAAAGATATAACATAACAACATGTGTTCAACTCCTTTTTTTTTTGCCTTTTTTTCTCATAATTTTGTATTTTTATTATATTCCTTTTTTTTTAAAAACCACAAGTCAAATAAACTAAATGAACACTGAATCTCTTGAAGAACAGGGTAAAAGAAAGAACATCGTTAGATGTAATTGTTCATTCTTTGGAGTGAGTCACTGTTCACTGCCACTTTACTCTATTTCTTACAGTGTTGAGTGTGATTATTTCTTTCATTTAATTTTTGTCATAATCTAATCATAAATCTTGAAAATCAGTTAATTTTAATCTGAACTTCATATTTTTACAGGCAAACAATTATCACAAAGACAGCTGTAATGATGGGCATTTCATCTTAAGAAAAAATGGTCTACATTGAATAAAGATTTCTTTGCCATGGCTATCACTTCAGGACTGTTAACCATCGAATGTATAGGCGGTCAGCATTTAGAAAAGGTATGTATGAACATGCATTCTGAATATTTTGAAAAATGGATTTGTGAGAGTTAATTCTCCATTTATATTTTTTTTTTTTTTTTTTGGTACCTGGCATGTTCATGAATCAGTTTTATTACAGTATTTTTAAGATGTATATTTTTGGCTGCAGTGACCTTGAATGTTCCTCAATGTTTATAAGTAATATATTCTGGAAATTTGAAACTTAAACTTATTCTAAGAAATGTATATTTTCCAAGTTAAAAAATTTCTTCATAAAAATATTTTTGCCAAACTCTATTAACAGTTTCATTGTTGTGACAAATCACAAACAAATCATTCATATCATGATTGAAATATTGATTTCTACTTGTGTTAAAGAATATTTTTGGTGAACTTATGTTTTGATAACTTAACTTTTCTTGACTAACATGTTAAGCTAATGATTTTTTAAAGAGCTAAGCTTAAGTGAGCTTATTGTTCAACATTGTCAGCTGGCTGCAGCAGCTGGTTTCAAGACTGTTAAACAGAATGACTGAGATGGCTTCAAATAATGATAGGCCTTAGATTGAATTGCTATATGTAAATATCAAGTTTGGAAGATCACTAGTAATTATGCAATATATAAAATCATTATGTGCCATGTGTTATAATATATTGTTAAATCATTAGTTAGCTGACAATCTCATTCATTTTTGCTGTCTGTCATGATATTTATTAGACTTAATTGTCAGTGTGTCACATGACACACGCAGTATGTTATTTACATGTGTACAGATAGTTTTATTTGGCATCAGTGACGTCAGTTAAATCATCTAGCAAAGTAATAGTGACAATGATTGTGTTTTCATTAGCATGTTCAATACAGCACTTTAATTTCTTCTTCATATTTCTGAATTGTTAAAACTATATCAATACCTGACGTAACATGATAATAAGAAATACTATTGTAAACCTAAAACTATGCATTTGTATGGGAATCTATTTCCAAAACAAAATCATTCTCATGCACATGGATAAAAGTTCTTGCTTATTTCAGCAAGTCTTGATTCATGTGAAATAAAGAATGTGTTGATGCTAGATTTTGATATCTAGATGCAAAATCCAGATTGGCCAAATACTCTACAGAGTTATTGCTTACATTTTTTTGTGGAAAATATGAAGCCCCAAAAATGTGTTTTTCCTTTTTTTCTATAAAAACCTTCATAAAGGGGCTATGATTATACATTGCAAAACATACATGAAACAATTAAAACAAATGAGAACATGTAGATACTGACCATATTTATCCTGCATTAAGTTCAAGAGGCAGACCCAGAAAACTGACTCAAAGTCAAGGGATGGCTATGCTTATTGCAGAACAACTGAATAGTATTTGTCTGTAATTCTTGTAATTGGGGCTTATTACCTGGCATGGACTTATACTCAGAAATGGGTTGATAACTGGACATGAACTTATTACAAGGCATGGGCTTATTCTTGGCATGGCTTCTTGTTAGAGATATATAGTAAGGATTCTTTCACTCTGCAATCTGAAACAGGGATGACAATTAGAAGTGGTTAAGAGTGTAACTTAGCATACAGGGACCATTTAGCAGGTCAAAATCTAACTTGGATTGTACAGTATCAATGAAAAACAGTCTAATTTGTATAAACTCATGACCAATGTCAGTCAACAATGTGCTATAAATAGAAACAGTGCTATGGTATACATTTAATGTGCCATTGTACTTGTCAGACAAAGGTATTCAGTAATCACAGTGTTTTAGGATTTGACACTTCATGACCTTGACACGACCACACTAAAGATCATGTTGACAATTGACACAATCTTGTTAAAAATATTTAAACAGCTAACATAATGACAGATATGATTTGATTATTATATGTGAATTTTTAGTTATGATCAGTTGCCAATATATTGTTTTAATTTTATTGTTGTTATATCATTATTATCATTATAGACATATATATTTACAATGAAGCCTGCTTTACAGGCCACCTGTACAAAACAGACACCCATCTATAAAGGCCACTTTTCTCTTATTGGCCTTTGTAGAAAGGTATCTGTTTGTGATTGTCATTTTCTGACGTACTTTGACAAGTTAATCAAGATTCATTGCTTTCAGTCGTTTTACCTTAATTTGATGTTAGTGAGAATTGTTTATTTGCAGCTACATTTATTTAAATATATCATTATATTTCACAAACTGGATATAATGCAGTCTTATTTGTATCATATCCTCAAGTTTTTTCCTCCGAAATTTTTTATTTTTCTCATTGATTTTAAAACTTGTTCTGTTTGCTAACGGAAGAAAAGTGAACTCCGAAATAATTTGTGATTTGTAACGAAAATACATTTCAATACAGGTAGTGATATTTGAGAACGGTATGTGCTGTTATAATTGTTTGAGGTTGTATTGTATTAGCCTATTGTTGAATCTTGACAGTAGTTTCTATTGAAATTCATAACACACAGTGTATGGTATGTATATTTCATGCTGTATATATAAATGTCTCGATAGCTTACAGTCTTTGTCTCTAGTGGCAGACAACTTTCTCTGACCATTGTTGAAAAAGGCTAAAAATAAAAAGTGCACTGAAGCGATAGTACACACACAGATAAATACAATTTTTGTGTGCTGCATACCTTGTACATATTTGTTTATGCAGTTTGAGATGAATGCGTTGATTACGAGGAGATGTTGACGTGTACAATGGCCAGCTTTGTCTTTGGTACAAGGAAATGGATAAATTGTTTCACAGGTAGAGTGCTATACAAACTAACTGTATTGTATAATTCTCTATATAGCTTCAGATTAAAGTTGCCAGCATTCTAATAATGAAAAAAAAAAACATGCACATTAAACATTTCCTTGTATATATACAAGTATTCATGTACTTTCAGGGACTGCTTTGTTGATAAGTAATGTCAACAGTAATTTAATTATTCGATTGTAAAATTCTCAGTGATCCTACAGTCACCACTAATCTGGTTGTCCCTGTATCTAGTCACCACTAATCTGCTTGTCCCTGTAACTAGTCACCACTAATCCGGTTGTCCCTGTATCTAGTCACCACTAATCTGCTTGTCCCTGTATCTAGTCATCACTAATCTGCTTGTCCCTGTATCCAGCCACCACTAATCTGCTTGTCCCTGTATCTAGTCACCACTAATCTGGTGTTTCCTAACAAGTTGTTCTGATTTTCAAGACTGACTTTTCTAATCAGATTGTCCAGGATCTGATAATTGGTTTCTGAAGGACATCAATAAATATTTGTATGATGATGTGTATTGTTATTTACAAATTCTGTCCATGTGATACAGTCTGTGATTCGACTGATTTTTATACATCAGTTACATGATCTTGGCCCAATATTTTACGAGCATTTGAAGGATTGTATCCACGTAGAGATTTGAGGTGTCATGGTGACCCATTATGATCACCTTTGTCCAGTGTCATGCATCATGTAGTGTGCATTGTGCATCCGTAAACAATATTACATTCTCTACTTCTTCTCAAAAACCCTTGAACTGATATCAGTGAAATTTTGCAGAAACCTTCCCTTGCATAAGATGAACCAAAATTGCAAATTATACAGTCCCCACACCACAGGGGCCTGAGGGGCAGGGCCAAAAGGGGTCAAATTGACTTAGATTTCAAAACATTTCTTCTCAACACTCAGTTACAGTAGAATCAAATATTCTTCATGGATAGAATCATCTTAAAGTGCTTTACCAAAATTGTGAATTTCATGGCCCAAGGGTTTCCCTGTGAGGAGGGGGTAAAGTTTACTATAGTGTATATAGGAAAACTAGATTTTAGTAGAATCTTTCAGCCTCTTAGTATTAAGATAGACATGTATTGACACTGGCTTACTATATTCAGTGACACAATTTCTTTCTCATGACTCTTGAAAGCTACCCTTTAACCTTTATATTCAATATTGCTTATCCCATGTGATCATCAATGCCATTAGGCTTATTGTTGTTACTTATTGCTTATACAAGTGATTTTCTTTCCTTTAAATTTTGTTCAACCCTTTCAGTGGAGTTATTAAACCATTTGCCAATAGGAGACACAAACACATTACTACGACATACACTAGGAATATACATAGATCATTTGTGAAATGAGATAAGATTTTATGGGTGAACTTAGAATTGTGTTTAGAGTTTGTCTTCTTTTTAATGCATCTGGTGTACCAGTGCATAGCTTTAAAAACAAAGTTAAGGTTTTGATCTATAGGCAGTATTAGGTATCATTTGTTGATTTAGTTATCCATGAAAGATTTAACATTCAGTGGAATTATGTCAGCTACCTGTGGGACAACTGCATGAGTGGTGACTAGCTGATGGTGGTACAAATATGGATTAGTGGTGACTAGCTGATGGTGGTACAAATATGGATTAGTGGTGATTAGCTGATGGTGGTACAAATATGGATTAGTGGTGACTGGCTAGATGGTGGTACAAATATGGATTAGTGGTGACTAGCTTGATAGTGGTACAAATGTGGATTAGTGGTGACTAGCTGGATGGTGGTACAAATATGGATTAGTGGTGACTTGCTGGATGGTGGTACAAATATGGATTAGTGGTGACGAGCTGGATAGTCCTACAAATATGGATAAGTAATCTAGCTGAATTGCTAAATTCACGAGATTCAAACACTTTGATTTTAATAGAAGAGCACATTACTGTATAGTGCTGTGTCAACTGTTCAGTTAAACAAATAGCAGGATGATCTGAATTAAGGACCAGGGTCTGTCAGTCAGGACTTACAGAAATGGAAGTTCATGATAACAACCATGAGGCTATCGACACTGATGACAGAAGGGCTCTGACTGTTATAAATATCAAAATTTTATTTCAGAAATGGAAAAAGCAAATTGTTAATAGGTAAATTTTTTGTACCCACCCAAAGATTTGTCACTTTTGCCAATGAAGGTATGGGTTCACCTTCAGTGTGTATTACTTGCTGCTCTATATACTATGTCAGGTGTATCCAGATTTTAAAATATTTTGCATTTTTATAATCATAAGGGTGATGATTTTTGGGTGGACCACTTTAACGCTGAACTTAATCCATACACACCCTCCCTTTCATACACATTCGTACATCTATATGTGCCTGTATGGTATCTCTCCCTTTAATCACTCATATTTTGGAGGTTGTTGTTTAGCATGGTATTACTTGTCAAGTTTCAGGTTTTGTGTCCAGTAAAGGGGATCGATATTCAGTTTAGCAGCTTTTCTTTTCTCTTTTAATTTATTTGTGTTATTGAGTCATTGACAGGCAAGGCTATTGCTTAAAGCTGTTTGAAAAAAGGTGTATTTGCGCTGAAGTATGATTTTTATGTAACTATCCACTTGTAATTAAGTAATGGCTGACTTTCAAACCAGCTACTTTCACCTGTCATGACCTCATTGCATTAATTTTATAAATTAGATGCCTCAGATTTAAAAAAAAAGACATCCACAAGAGAATTGAGGTTTTAGATATGTCAATGTGTTTGAGTAATAAGACCAGGCCAGTGTACACTAATATATTTCTTATTTTGAGGTCAAAGGTCATCTTTGATATCAAACCAGGGGATAAAACTTCATTATTGTACGAGAAGTGATAAGAAATAAATATTTTATTGTTGTCTGCATCTAGTGACCTTGATATGAATGTGTGGAACTGGTGACAGATGTTTAATGTTAGGAGAGTGAATTCATTATGCAAATTACATGGCATTTGATCAAGACAATTTAAAGATTTAAAATAGAAATGAAACTTGCAGCTTTAAATGGCAGATATTTAAATTTTTGTGGTTAATAATTTATCTATGTAATCGCCAAAGAAGCTAAGAAAAATACAAAACACTTAGATATTATATACAACAAACACATTGTTGAAGAGAAGCTATGTCGACATCACATTTTCCAAGTGACTTATCCCGAGATCAGCTTTACTCAAGTCTTTATGGGTCGTCTGCTTGACATTGACTTATATGCACAATGCTGAAATGAATTACAGCTGAAAAAAGGCTTAGTTATATTTTGTTTAGTCTGTAAATGTTTCTACTCCATATTAGCTTGTATATATACAGTTATCCACGTGTCACATGTTGATGTGTAATGGTTTCCTTGGTCCTGTTTGTATCTGCTGCCTTCTGTTGTGTTGCTGGCACAGTTTTCATCCTTTCTTTGAGCTATACTCACTTCATTATCCAGAGGTTGAATTTTAACAAATATGTATATGCTGCGATAAAGAATAAAATTGGGTCAAAACTGCACACTTAGATGGATCTATGATTGTGACTGTTAAAATGGACCAAGCTTTGAAGCGGAGGTAAGCTGATATCAAGTAGGTTTCGACCCACTGCTTCTTCGTGTTTGCATTAACACTTATACGGAAAAATATTAACACACCTCCTCTATATCATTTTATTTAAATTGTACCATATACACTGCCTTTTGATTTTTACATAAAAAATCATTTTCAAGTAATATTGTCTCCCATATTATCTGTGAAATATCTTTGTATCTGTATTCTGTTTATGAAATTAATATGGTGTATCATGGCATTACTTCATATTATCATATTTTCACTGAATGTCTGTTTGCCATTAGTAATTTGCTGCATCCCATTATAATGCCGTTTTTTTACTGATCATTATATGTTTTCAGTTTATAAACAACTTTCTTTGATATATAGATATACACTTTATAATGCCAAATTGACCAAATATCCCTCTTCAATTCCTCAAAATTTGTTTCCCCTTACATTGTTTATAGAATTAATACCCTCTTTATGATACCTGATAAACATCTCGGGTGTATTAATAAAAAGATTGTTGAATCACTACCCTCTTTATAATACCGGATAAACATTGATGTTGTATTTTAAAAAACCTTCATGAGTCGCATTGCTCTTTATAATGCCTGATCAACGTTGATGTTTTATTTATAAAATCTTTGTGAGTCACATTGCTCTTTATAATGCCTGATCAACACTGATGTTGTATTTATAAAACCTTCATGAGTCACATTGCTCTTTATAATGCCTGATCAACATTGATGTTGTAATTATAAAACCTTTGTGAGTCGCTGCCCTCTTTATAATGCCTGATCAACATTGATGTTGTATTTATAAAACCTTTGTGAGTCGCTGCCCTCTTTATAATGCCTGATCAACATTGATGTTGTATTTATAAAACCTTTGTGAGTCACATTGCTCTTTATAATGCCTGATCAACATTGATGTTGTATTTATAAAACCTTCATGAAACGCTGCCCTCTTTATAATACCTGATCAACATTGGTGTTGTATTTATAAAACCTTTGTGAGTCACATTGCTCTTTATAATGCCTGATCAACATTGATGTTGTATTTATAAAACCTTTGTGAGTCACATTGCTCTTTATAATGCCTGATCAACATTGATGTATTTATAAAACCTTTGTGAGTCGCTGCCCTCTTTATAATGCCTGATCAACATTGATGTTGTATTTATAAAACCTTCATGAAACGCTGCCCTCTTTATAATACCTGAAACACTGATGTTGTATGTATAAAACCTTCATGAGTCACATTGCTCTTTATAATGCCTGATCAACATTGATGTATTTATAAAACCTTTGTGAGTCGCTGCCCTCTTTATAATGCCTGATCAACGTTGATGTTGTATTTATAAAATCTTCGTGAGTCACATTGCTCTTTATAATGCCTGATCAACATTGATGTTGTATTTATAAAACCTTCATGAGTCACATTGCTCTTTATAATGCCTGATCAACATTGATGTTGTAATTATAAAACCTTTGTGAGTCGCTGCCCTCTTTATAATGCCTGATCAACACTGATGTTGTATTTATAAAACCTTTGTGAGTCGCTGCCCTCTTTATAATGCCTGATCAACATTGATGTTGTATTTATAAAACCTTCATGAGTCACATTGCTCTTTATAATGCCTTATCAACATTGATGTTGTAATTATAAAACCTTTGTGAGTCGCTGCCCTCTTTATAATGCCTGATCAACACTGATGTTGTATTTATAAAACCTTTGTGAGTCGCTGCCCTCTTTATAATGCCTGATCAACATTGATGTTGTATTTATAAAACCTTCATGAAACGCTGCCCTCTTTATAATACCTGATCAACACTGATGTTGTATGTATAAAACCTTCATGAGTCACATTGCTCTTTATAATGCCTGATCAACATTGATGTATTTATAAAACCTTTGTGAGTCGCTGCCCTCTTTATAATGCCTGATCAACATTGATGTATTTATAAAACCTTTGTGAGTCGCTGCCCTCTTTATAATGCCTGATCAACATTGATGTTGTATTTATAAAACCTTTGTGAGTCGCTGCCCTCTTTATAATGCCTGATCAACATTGATGTTGTATTTATAAAACCTTCGTGAGTCACTGCCATGTTATATTACTGGTTACCTAAGACAAAGTCTCACAGTGACCTGTTGTGATTCCCTTCTTCTCAAATCCCAGGTATGGTAGAATCATGTACTCTATATGGATGGAAAGGGCTTCAGATGTTTTACCAAGTTGTAAATTTGATGACCCCAGGATCTCACATTTTTTCCAGGGGAGGGGGTAAAGTTTACCATATTTTATATATGAAAATAACATTTTTGAACATTGTTTGCTTTTTTTTATTGGAATTACTTCAAACCTGATTAGAATTATAAGTTTAAGATGACAATTTGATGAGATGCACATATTGACCTTGACTGACCTCCAGAGGCTGATAGGTGGGCGGAAAACTGTAAAATTGACTGAAATTGACTGTTCTACTGTTCCTGGATGGAAGATTTCATACAGAAAAATTCAAATCATGAGTGTTAATTCTTTTAATTCAAACTTGGTTAGCAGCCTTAGCATGGGACAGTAGTTAATGTATACACAATTTACATTTGTATTATGTGTACAATATAGTTAAAGTTATATTACTTTTTTTAACAGAATAATTTCTATAACATGTTACAATTAAGAAGTATTTTGACTCTGGTGATCATTAAGTCCTTGGGCCTCTTGTTTGATGCAATGCGCATCACATTTTAAAATTCACTTAGAATGGAAATCATGTTTTTTTTCTAACATATTGAGAATTATAAATCAAATAATGATAATTTTCCAGTGACAATATGTGGTACTGTTGATATCTTAACAATGGTGTGTCCACTGTTGGTTACTGGTTATCTGTGAGTTATATATTGACTAAGTACAGGTAGTCACATGTGGACTGTCGGACAATGTCACTACTGATAAAGTGTAGGTGATGTCTCCATGAGGAGTACACAGATATGTACAATATTCTAATGTCCTGTGTATGTGTATGTATATGTTGATTTTGTCAAGGATAAAAGCATTTGGAGTCAGTTAAGAATAGATGTTTTAAGCTCACGTTTGCCCTGAGGCAAAGATAGCAAGTGTGTTAAATGTGCTTTGTATGAACTGTCGGAATGGAGATTTTTAAATGGTTAAAATATCAGATTAAATGTTGACTAAATATAGGAAATCCTTGGAACTGCAGTTTAAGGGATTCAGCATAGTATAACTGAAGGACAATGTGACCAACCCTATCCCTTAGGAAGAGAATTAAGTCATGTGCAGTTGCATATGTTCCAATTATCAATACTCACCTTAGATCATGTATCAGTTGCTGATCATGCTTGGATAAACAGAATCATTTTAGTCATATTGTTTCCAGAGTGACCAGCTGCTACCTGACGTTTTAATGCCTTCTATAATCGATCTTAAGAAATAAGTTCATTCGGTTCTTTTGAAACATTTTATTGAACAGGATATACATTGTATGTCCCAATTGACTGTAAGAATGGTCTAGCCTTTTTTCCATTTTTGATTTTATAGTTCTGTGTTGTTCTGACTAGATATAGACACATTTTATTTGACAGTTATCTTTTCATAAGCCCTACAAACAGTCAGATTCATTTTGAGACAGGGTCTCCTTGTAATAGTTGGTGACAACCTCACTGAACAACACACAAGAGGCCGTCCAGAACAATAAAGATGAAGTGCCATGTCTAAGTACACAACAATGACTAGTTCATTTCTCAGCTTCATGTAAAACAAACAGCCACATGTAGGGAGCATCAAACCATGTACCTTGGATCTTTACCTAAGGTTATTGCAGCCCTTTACCTAAGGTTATTGCAGCCCTTCACCTGAGGTTATTGCAGCCCTTCACCTGAAGTTATTGCAGCCCTTCACATGAGGTTATTGCAGCCCTTCACATGAAGTTATTGCAGCCCTTCACATGAGGTTATTGCAGCCCTTCACATGAGGTTATTGCAGCCCTTCACCTGAAGTTAATGCAGCCCTTCACCTGAGGTTATTGCAACCCTTCACCTGAGGTTATTGCAGCCCTTCACATGAGGTTATTGCAGCCCTTCACCTGAGGTTAATGCAGCCCTTCACCTGAGGTTATTGCAGCCCTTCACATGAGGTTATTGCAGCCCTTCACCTGAGGTTATTGCAGCCCTTCACTTAAGGTTATTGCAGCCCTTCACCTGAGGTTATTACAGCCCTTCACCTGAGGTTATTGCAGCTCTTCACCTGAGGTTATTGCAGCCCTTCACATGAGGTTATTGCAGCCCCAAGGCCCAAATAAGATGTTTTCTTATCATCTGAACTGATGCTGTTATGCTATATAAGTTATATTCAGTGAATATCCTCTCATTCTTATCCAGTCCTGTTATATGTATATATTATAAGTTATCTGTCAGATAGACCACACAGATCAATCACTGTTATGTATACTTTCTGTCCCTTACTTTAGGTGAAATGTAAAGTGTTCATCCTGATTTGGAATTAGAGGTAGAAGTGTTGGTGTGTCTCTTGAGTTGCTGGTGAAGTGTTGACCCTGACTTTGAATTAGAGGTGACATGTTGACCCTGACTCTGAGCTAGAGGTAAAGTGTTGACCCTGACTCTGAGTTACTGGTAAAGTGTTGACCCTGACTCTGAGCTAGAGGCAAAGTGTTGACCCTGACTATGAGTTACTGGTAAAGTGTAGACCCTGACTATGAGTTACTGGTAAAGTGTTGACCCTGACTATGAGTTACTGGTTAAGTGTTGACCCTGACTTTGAATTACTGGTAAAGTGTTGACCCTGACTCTGAGTTACTGGTAAAGTGTTGACCCTGACTCTGAGCTAGAGGTAAAGTGTTGACCCTGACTATGAGTTACTGGTTAAGTGTTGACCCTGACTTTGAATTACTGGTAAAGTGTTGACCCTGACTCTGAGCTAGAGGTAAAGTGTTGACCCTGACTATAAGTTACTGGTAAAGTGTTGATCCTGACTCTGAGTTACTTGTAAAGTGTTGACCCTGACTCTGAGTTACTGGTAAAGTGTTGACCCTGACTATGAGTTACTAGTAAAGTGTTGACCCTGACTTTGAATTACTGGTAAAGTGTTGACCCCGACTCTGAGTTACTGGTAAAGTGTTGACCCCGACTCTGAGTTACTGGTAAAGTGTTGCACTTGACTCTGAATTACTGGTAAAGTATTGACTCTGACTCTGAGTTACTGGTGAAATGTTGACCCTGACTCTGTGTTACTGGTAAAGTGTTGACCCTGGCTCTGAGTTATTGGTAAAGTGTTGAGTCTGACTCTGAGAGATTGTACAAAAGCCACACAAATGAATAGCAACTTTCCATAATTTAGAGTGAGATATAGTGGAGTCAGACAATGAATTAAACTGCATCATACAGCTCTTTCATCCTTCTTGGACTCGTCAGTGGTGCTAAGTGCTGAAATTTTGAAGCATAGGAGGTGACTAATGAAAATCAAAAATGATCAAAAGAAAAGTCAAAATCTAGATGAGGAGGCACAGCAGTACCATAATTAGATAAAATTCATAATTGATTTAGAGGTAAAGTGTTGACCCAGACTCTTGAGTTAGAGGTAAAGAGCTGACCCTGACTCTGAAGTAAGGGTAAAGTGTTGACCCAGACTCTGAGTTAGAGGTAAAGAGTTTACCCAGACTCTGAGTTAGAGGTATAGTGTTGACCCAGACCCTGAGTTAGAGGTAAAGAGTTGACCCAGACTCTGAGTTAGAGGTATAGTGTTGACCCAGACCCTGAGTTAGAGGTAAAGAGTTGACCCAGACTCTGAGTTAGAGGTAAAGAGTTGACCCTGACTCTGAGTTTGAGGTAAAGAGTTGACCCAGACTCTGAGTTAGAGGTAAAGAGTTGACCCTGACTCTGAGTTTGAGGTAAAGAGTTTACCCAGACTCTGAGTTAGAGGTATAGTGTTGATGTGTCTCTGGAGTTAGAGGTAGAGTGTTACCCTTACTTTGAGTTAGAAGTCAAATACTGGATCCCTGGGCATATTTGAGGAAAAGTATGATACTGTAGACATCAGAAAGGAACAAACAAGAGATGCTCTATAACAATACAAGCATGACTTTATAACTATCAATTAGTAAATCTAGTGTGGACCCATGAATGATGTGTCACTATGACACCTACCAGCAGAAGAATGACTTATTGTGTATCATGTTCTATAAAAACACTTGTCGCCTGGAGGATGATTGATGGGCTGACAGAAATATCAGGTGTGTAGCTGTCAATATCATGTCAAATTCCAGCTGAGATAGAAAACTATTTCACTGAATATTCATACAAGATTTCTGCTACTTATTTAAAATGAGGTGTGTTTCCTCTGGCTTGCACACCAGACATTGGGCTATTTGGGTGACATGCCCCAACACTACACATCCATCTGCCAAAATGTCTTTTGTGTGGTTTTAGGGTTTGAGGAAATATGGACTAGTAGTAACTTAATAACCTTTCAGGAGTGACCTACAGACCAGTGTAAAATTTATTTCATGTCTTTAGTCTGGTTTTAGGGTTTGAGGAAACATGGACGAGTAGTAACTTAATAACCTTACAGGAGAGACATTTATTATACATTACAATACAACTACAGACCAGTGTTAAATTCCTCTCATTTGAATTATACATACCAGTCAGAGATGTTGATTTAGCCTGGCTTGATTGTCTCCTTGTTGAATAAGATATTAAATTTATCTGTGTAATGTGTCAACGTTATGATAATATTATTTTACCAGCTTAATACAGCAGAGCACAAATCTGTCATTTCATTAAATGTCAAGTATTCGTCTATACATATGTATATGTAGATGAGTTTGTGAGAGCTCTGAATAGTGTGGCTAGGTTTTATAGCAGTAAGCTTATAACCTGTGGTAGAAGTACATACAGCATGACCACAATCTACTTCATTAATTATCCTTTCTACAAATGTCTACATATTTCCGTTCCATGGATGGCTCATCTTCACGAAATTATACTAAGAACAGGTATTATTTTCATCCATTTATTCACAGATTTCATGTATAGATTTTTAAGTACTCCTGTTTTCCTTTGGGATTGTGGCCGAGAGCCTTTATACCTTTATATAAATTTATAGGTATTAACAGTTGAATGAAGTATGTCAACTTGATTGTAATAACACTAACTGTTGTCTGCAAATATAGTATAATTATTAGTTGTAAAACTTTTGAAATTTTTTGTCCTAGTGCCGCTGTCATTGAGGGATATTACATAGGTATACATTTCTATCTTTTCTGTCGAGTTGTTTGGATCTACTAGATAGTCTCTTTACTTTGGTTTATTATAATTAAAGTTTTGTAGTCTTCATACAAAAATACCATGTGTAGCCTGCAATAATCCTAGGGCAGGGGGAGCAGCACAATATACATGTAAATCTTAGTCAAAGTCAGGCAGTGGGCTTATTACAGTATACTATATAACTCTTAGCACTGACATTATATATTCAAGATTGTCTGCTCTCATCTCATAACTGCCAATGGATATGTGAAAAATTTTAATTACATTAAAAAATGAAAGAAAGAAGAAAATATCAGACAACAGAAGTATGCACATATTGTATGTGTAAACATTGAACCGATTTCATTTGGCATTTAAAGGCTTATGAATGAAATATTGAAACCACCCAGTCTGACCTTCTGACTGTCCGACTGTTCGACTGTCCGACTGTCCGTCTGTCTGGAATTGTGTCAAGTGTATCTAAAAAGGTGCTGAAGCAATAATTCTCAATCTCAAACTTGACATACTACATCCTTTTGATATAAAGTTGTGCCCTTTTGTTTTTTGTAAAATTTTGCCAACATTTGGTAGAGTTACGCCCCTTTTGGTAGATATTCTATATGGAATAGTGTGTCATGTAGGTCTAATAAAGTGCTAAAGCAATATTTCTCAAACTTGGCATACTACATCCCTATGATATGTAGTTGTGCTCTTCCACTTTTCATTTTAACTTGATAAAGTACTACAGCTAATGATAGCCTATAATTTGACATATTAGACATTCCACAACCATTACCATAAAAACACTTTGGAGGCTTCTGATTGTCCCAAATTAAGATATTATCTGATTAAGTTGAAAATTTGTATAAACAGGTTTAGGGGATGACACATATAATGATACCATTTTCGAATAATAAAAAATTGTTTCATTTGGTTGCCATGATGACCAAATGAAGACCTCTAAGAGGAATATTGTTGGGTTAACCCCCTAAAACTATTGTTGATTGGGGAGTGGGTTTATTAGTCGACCATCCTGGCCACAGTTCTAGTTTTAACAGTAATGAAGTTGAGTGGGTTTATTATCATATGTAGTCTTACTATTGCATAAATACATTCAAGAAGTGGTGATACACTGCCTAGTAAATTGATTTGATATCACTGTGGCATAAAACATTTTCTTTGTTGACTTTAGTTGGCTTTTGTATCAAGCTGAAGTTTTTAGCTCACCTGGCCCAAAGGGGCCAAATGAGCAATAGGGATACAGCGTCATCTGGCATATCTCTTGTCTGTAAACTTTATCTACAAAATGCTACTAGTCATGAACGACTGAGGGGATTTTGACAAAATTTGGTCAGAAGAAAAAGATGCATATACAATGTAAGAACTGCATGGCCCTTTGGTGTGGACCTACCCTCTGGTCTTTCTGTGTTATATCTTTAAAACAGTTGGAATCCATTTGTTATGTAAGAATTGACACTTGGGGAGTGGCACACTTTAAGGGGCATTATTCCTTTGTCAGATTTTTGATGTGATTGAGTTACCAAACTGGTTACCATAGAAACTCTTACTGGGCATCAAAAGAGAAAGACAGTCATGATGTCATGATGTACGTATTTAGCCATTTGTCTTTCCCACCAAACAGGTCATGTGACTGAGCTATAATTAAGAAACAATTGAAATACCATATCTATAGGCATGTATACTATTGCTGGGCTTTAAGATCAAGGTGAGTGATGCAAGTTCTATATGCCTCTTGTTATCAGAGATGGAGCAGAAATTAGGGCATATTATGTTATGTTTTTCATTTTATTTTTCAAGATTTAGATAAAATTTTTATCATATTTTTTTTGTTTTTTTCAGGTCTCAAGCTGTTCAAAATGCTGAGGCTACAGGGCTTTATTCCAAACCCAGGGACACAAGTTATCATCCTTACTTGAAAAATCAAAATAACGAAACCAGCCTTACTCTCAATATGGATGACACCATGGCTTCGGTGGCTTCCCAGAATCCCCCCAACAGGAAGTCACTGACTCTGACTCAAATTATGCTGCTAAATGCTGTGGTATGTGGGGTAGAGGTGTGTGCTTGCTCGGGGTTCACCTACATCCCGCCGATGTTACTAAAAGCAGGTTACACTGAGGAGAATATGAGTATTATACTGGGAATGGGGCCGCTGCTCGGCTTCTTCTTCGTACCTGTGATTGGCCGTGCCAGTGACCGCTGTAGGAGCCAATATGGCCGCCGCCGGCCATTCATCCTTATACTCTCATTGGTGATCATACTGTCTCTCCTTACAATACCATATGGAGATTTTTTCAGTACAGCTTTCTTAGGCTACACTCCTCTCAGTAAGTCGGTCAGTTTGATTGTTCTGACTTTAAGTGTTGTCATGCTAGATTTCGCAAGTCAGGCCTGTTTGACACCATGTGAGGCATTGCTCTCTGATGCATCAAAGGGGACTACACAGAAAGATCGTGTGTTTATGGTTTACTCACAAAGTGTAAGCCTCGGGGGATTTCTCGGATATCTAATCACAGCCATTGATTGGAGCAATACTTCCATTGGTGGTTATTTTGGGACTCAAGAACGATCTGTATTTACGTTACTTGTTATAATATTTTTATTTCTCCTTTCTGCGACAATATTAGTAGCTCAGGAACAGCCATTGTCAGTGGCAGAGGAAGCCGAGACGGAGAATTTAATTCAAGCAGAAGAATCAGGAAAAGTATCTGTTACCGTAGGAAATGGAGGTGCTTTGGAATCAGGATATGAGTCAAGTGGCTCAGAGGATGGCCAGCAGAGCCCAGCATCGTATTCTCCAGGAAGGACAGGAAAGAGCCACAAATCTGTTAAAAAGAAACGTTCCTTTAACTTGAATCCTTTCAAGGGTATTTTAATAATCATAAGTCCGTTGTTTTGTTTTGGACGTTTGAGAATATTTACATATCTTTATAATCTATGGAGATTTCTGTGGTTAAATATATATGACAGATTGCCAGAATCTTTACGACGACTATTTGATGTTCCGGTAGTACTTCAAAAATTAGCAATGGCCAACTTTTGCAGCTGGACTGCAGTGATGGGTTTTAATTTATTTTTCACAGACTTTGTAGGTCAAGCTGTTTACCAAGGCAATCCAAATGCCCCTGAAAATTCCTATCTACGCAACCGCTATGATGAAGGAGTTCGAATGGGCAGCTGGGGACTGTTATTTCACTGTATCACCTCAACTTCTTATGCATTTTTCATCGAAGGTCTTGTAGAAAAGTATGGCACGCGAGAGACTTACTTGAGTGGAATGTTTATATTTTCAATGTCCATGTTTGGCATGGTACTTTACAAGGATATAATTTTTGTGAACGTGATGGCATCGCTGACGGGATTTGCTTATGCAACGTTAACCACCATTCCATTCATTCTCATCACAAAGTATCATTCCAATAAAGAGGTCAGTGACTGCTAAAGTGTTTTTAACCATCTAAGTAATATTATCATAAAACAAAGAGTACACATCACTTGTAGCAACAGTCAAGTGGTCCAGTATCCTGTTTATATATTGTAACCAGCTCATAAGGCCAATATTCAATGTAAATGGAAATACAGAGAAGAATATATATATGATATAATGATAAAGGTTAAATTTTGTCAGCATTTCTACTGTAATAGACTTAAGTGAGCTGAATTGTTGGAATATTTATATGGAAATTGAGTATATTTTCCTGAAGTCAAATTCTACCCAAATTGATAAATACTTTTCTGTGTGAAAAATTTTACTGTTTTATATTTGCTCTTTAGTATGCAGTTGGCTTTTGAAAAATTCAAGTTGATTAAAAATTCTAAATAATTTCATGGATACATTGGGAATAAAACAGAAAGTGATCTGATATCACTGGCGTTGTAAATAAAGAAATTTAACTTATTTTTCTGGTTTTTGCCCTTCAATAAGAAATTTTTTTCTGAATTTTTGCCCTTCATTAAGAATTTTTTCTATTTTATTGCCGTTACGGAAGAAAACCATTTGATATATTTTGAAAATTGAAGGAATTATCGCTTCATCATCCCTCTAACAATACTTTTTATGATTATTTCAGATTTACTTTGCCGACACAGTGACTTCAAATACGTCTGGGCTGCCTGGAAGTCAACCAGTGGCCACACGTGGTATTGCCACAGACATGGGCACGCTGGACAGCGCCTATTTCCTGTCCCAGGTGGTGCTGTCAGCTGTAATGGGCTACATTGTCCACATGACAGGGACTGTTATTTCATACATTCTAACCGCTGGAACAATGGGAATGGTCAGTTGTTTCCTCATAATACAAATAGTGACCAACAAACAGGATATGCAACAACAGGTATACAGGCAACGGGATCGGAGACGTACCATAAACTTGTAGGGGGGAGGGGGGACCTTGAGTGAAGACATAGCATTCACTTGCAGCAGGACTGCAAATGTACTATCCACTTGTGGGGGGACTGGACAAAGATGTGTACTATTACAGTAACTGTATGAGGAATGGGATGTGGAGACGTTTTACAGGTGAGAAATGTCAGTAAAATTTCGGGATTTTTATTGCATAACAAACATTTTTTAGGGTTAGAAAATTAAAATGTAAATAGCAATTAAAGTAGTGCTGAGTTTATATAAGAGAGAGAATTGGAACATAACAAGGATGTATATATGAACAAATAAGTAAAAAAAACTATCTGAAAAGATACAATTATGAAGGAATTGTGTGAAAAAAGATTCATTCAGCTTGTGAAGATAGAAGGATGAAGTTCCAGGGGCTTATCCAAAACTTAAAAAAAATCTTTTTGGTAGAGATAGAAACACTTACAAGGTATACATTATCACTATGGATATTGATCTGTGCTTGTTATGTCTTCCTGTATCTCTACAGGTGCTTTTACTTACACAGATGTATAATGTGCTTCCTGACCCAGAAACATATGATATGCTTACTGACCCAGATATATAATGTGCTTCCTGTTTATGATCAGTTTCAATAGGTGTTATGGGGTAACTACCACAGTCTGCTCCAAGGGGAGATAGCTAAGCAACTAGACTTTGTCATTCAGTTAAACAAGTACAATATTGTACAGATAATTTGTGTTTGGAGAATTTATGATGTTATCTTTTTGTCTCTCATACACATACTACACCAAAACCTTCAAATTGTTAAGCTTTTGTTAGAAATGTGCTAAAATCATTTAGTGTGTTCAGAGTTAGTGCTTTGGTGAAGAAGAAATCTTTCATGGAAATATTTACTGGGGTTGGACCAGCTTAGTTTACTTGGTACTGCAATTTTTATATAGCTTTGACATTTCAACATTTAATGAATTTGTTACCAATATCATAACCTTGAGATTTGAAATCATGAAGGAAATGTTCCTAGTCTTGTTCCTAAGTATCTACCAGTGCTACTGTTAATATCATTTGTACTTCAGTGTGCATCATATCATTAGAGGTATAGCAGTTATATATATATATATAATTTGAATGTTATCTTAGAAAAAGTTGTTTTCACAAATATTTACAAGCTAATCATGTTTTTGTGATAGAAAATGTTTTTTTCACAAATGTTATTAAACTTGACTTGTTGATGTGATAAAAGTGTTTTTACTCTCACTTCCATACAACTTTTATACAACTAGGCAAGAATTTTGTATTTGAGCCTGTCAGACTATGTTAACAACAAAAATGCTTCTTTTATAAACACCATATGTAAGATTGAAACTCCTGTCATGTTAGCTCTTAGATAACAGTTTGATACCTGCTGTCTGTGTCTTACTTTTAACGCATTTATTTTATGAATCATATCTAAATACCACAAAATGTATTCTGAGAAATCTAGAACAAATTGATGATCACTAATTATTTGAACATTGAATCACTCAAAGCTGGTTTTAGTTTTTGTCAGACAAGATTTGTGTTCTGTTTACTTTTCCCTGCATTTGATAATTTATCAAAATTTCAAATGGCTTCAACTTGTTTTGCATAGTTATTGGTTTGTTAATGACCACCTGCATATTTCTGTGTGCATGATAGGACGATAATTGGATAAAATTAATCATCCGAATTATTAAAACCATAAACCATAAAACCAAAAATGTAATTTCTGATAATCAGTCATTAACTGTCTGTTTGATATTTTCTTGTGTTTTAGTTAATACAAATGTCACGTAACGCATGAAAAGACACCAATTGTTGATCCATCTCATTGTTATGTAAATTAGAAATAAAAATAAGTGAGGTATTTCAGGTTAAAATTATAAAAATAGAGAGTGCATACACATTTGATGTATACTTGTGTTGAATATACAGTCAGCCTATTATAAAATCACTTAAATACCATGAAAAACCTTTCTGATTTTATCTGATAATTGATTACCAGGTATTGATTTTAATTGATTTCCCATAAATACCATGCCAGGAAAAAAAATCAATAATAGTGTTAATTATGTTTGAATGAAGGTAAAAATAAGCATTCTTCTATATAAATATATTGTCAGGGTTACATTGTACTCGCAGTTTCAAAAGGCAAGGGGGAACATTGCAATGATGTCAATTTGATAATCAGTATTATAACTATGCCATTAATATGCATGGATACTGTGTTATAAGTCTACAAAATTAGATGAAAAGAAAGGCAGTTGTGTTAAATGCCAGTTAATTAAAATATTTGGTTGTGTAAATTTATTTTACGTGAAAAAAGAAGTGTTACTCATTGCCCAAAAATCTTGTCATCTTTCTCTGCTTAATTATCATATGGTCTTTTTTGTAGATCAACATTTTATTAATTTTGATCAAGGTTTCTTTGTTAAGTATCAAGTTATTACATTTTCTCACTCATTATATACATCACTATGTGCATTAATTATGATTTACTGATAAATGATCACATGAATTGTGCATCTTTAAATTTTGGGTTTGTGTAGATGATAATTAATATCTTGGGCATTACCACTAGAATTCTATCCACACATATCAATATTTGTTCTTCATTCAAACCTGCATTAATATACGGAGGTCTTCACATTAATAATAAATAGCACTTATTTATGATAAATTATCAAAAATGATGGTTGAAATATTGATATTTATTATGTATTTATCTCTGTATAAGTAGTTAACCTGTCATGCACCTTTGTAGTGATGATGAATCAATGACAGAACCTATCATTAGAATTTTATGTTATATTATTGTTCAATTTTATAAACTGCACTTGATCAACAACCATTTCCGGAAAATTTTCATTAACCTTGATCAAATCTGTTTTCTTTTCATTTTCATTAGTGACTGCTGAAAAAATTAGGCTTAACTTTAAGTATTTTAGTTGAGATTTTATACTAGAATGAAAATTTATTTCTTAAATAGTGTATTTATCAAATTTTTTAAAAAATGTGTTCTTTTACTTTCTCATACTTCATATTTTTCAAAACCTGATCCCTTCAAATTTTTTGGGTGCTTTCATTACCTGAGGTGTGTAGTTCACTGCTCCCAACTCCCCATGGTTTGTCTTGTTAAGGAAGCTAAGAAACAGATTTGTCTGTGCTGATGTGGTTGTGTTCATATGCAAGACTTTTACCATAATTGCTTTGAATGGCATGTGACAGGCCTCTGGTATGGTATTCAGCAACATAGCCACCGGTTACAAGGAAACTCCTCTCAAAATGCCATAGGCTGTAAACAAGATGATAATCAAACTAAAACCTTCAAACTGCTCCAGATACTTGGCAAAAAACTGTTAAATGCAGTGATTTGATTTTAATCGTCAACCTGTCAAAAATCTTTGCAACTCAATCTTCTAGACACATTGGTTAAACTTTGTCAAAAATCTTTTCATTACAATTCCTTGAACTATCTCACAAAATAGTATTTTGAATCTAATCCCTTTAACCTAAAGGTCTTGTCAAACATTGCCAAAAAACTGTTCACCTTATTACATTCAACTGATGGGTGTCATTTATGTACATGTACTGTACTCTGAAAAAATAGTATAAATAAATAAGAATACTTAAGATGCAACTTCCTCTTAACTGGTCTCATCAAACTCTTGCATCAGTATGCACATTATTATCAAATTTAGAAACTCAGTTTGAACAAATAAATTTTTATAAACTTTAACTCCAAAGAGTTTCAAAAATTCTTTGTCGATATTGAATGCAACAAAAAAAAAACACACAAAATCCAAGATACTAAGACTCCCGTGGGCTTTGTAGTCTTTAGTATAACTGTGTTGCTGATTTACGACACACTTTTACAACTTTAGGTATGATTATGTATTATGCAGCTACAAGTAAGGGAGAGACTGAGTGCGTAAAGTAGCTTTGTTTTAAAGCTAGATGATTTATGATGTGATTATACACTTGAATGTTGCCAACAATGTTGTTCTTAACTTGTGTAAGTATGTTATATTTTATATGAGCAATCTTAGATTCAAACCCAAGTTGTTTAAACCCGATGTCAGGTGCAATATGTTATTTTCTAAATGCTGACATATTTGTTTTCATGCCGAAGTTGTGAAACTTTATGCAATTAAGTTTGTTTTCCTTTTTTTTTTTTTTTTTCCGTCTTTCATTGTCATCCTAGAAGAATGTTTTCATGAACCAGAACAACACACAAACTTGTTTTGCCCACAAAGCAAATATGTTATATAACAGCCATTAATATTTGTGTTGATACATAATACTAGAAGAATTCAGTATTCATGCTTTAAACATGCCCTTGAGTCTATATAAAAACTAACAATGACTTAGAACAGGACATGGGGTTTCATTTACATTTTCTTTTCTTTTTTATATAACTTGTACAAACATGGGCTGATAAATTGTATGCTTAACTTGCAGTACTGATATAATGAACATGAGCATGGATTTGTAATACAATAGTTTGCTTAATTCCTAGGTTATTTTTTCTTTAAATATTTATGGACTTGTCTTAACTCTGGACTATTGGGCTTTTGTAATATTGATTGAGGGGTTTGAACACTTATAATAGTGTGAATTAATGAAAAAAACCATGAATGATACACTTAATTACTAACATGAATTATACATTTAATCATTAACAAGTAAATTATGTGACTGAAGAATGATGTCACATTCCACACTCAAAAAATTCCTCCACATCTATGAGACAAAATATTTTGAATTATGTACTTGTATTTTTAAATTCAAAGTGACAGGTTTTTACACTTTTAAGTGAAGAAGTCATTCAATTAGATATTGCAACAATTATTTCTGTAGGCCTTGATATCATTGTTAACATTAAAGTATGTCAAGGAAATTCTGTTTTAAAAACACTGTACAATTGTTGTTTTTAGACAATAAGTATTTCATCACTGAAATATCATTTTTTAAATTCAGTTTTATGTTATATTTTTAATAATTATCATTAATGTTGCAAATAGGAATTTATCAAAAAGTTGTGCTACAAATTATAATAGATGAAATAAGAAAAGGGTAAGATATGTGACATTGTAGTATAAAATTTACATGTGTTTGGACACTGTTTATGTCCCAGATTATACTGTTTTGACACTAAGGTCTGCTATTGAACCTACTCCGTTATAAAAAGTTTTAAAAACCATACTTCTGTTGTTTGTTGCTGTTTGATTAGTGAAACTGAATATTGTCGTAGAAATTATTGTGAAATTGTGACAAAGGAAATCAATTTGCAGGCAAAACTTTAATGTTTAATTCAAACTAATATCCAAGATCCTTACTAAACACTATTAGATGTGATGGAATTTTAGAAACACAACAAGAAAGTGCAAGCAAAATCTATCAGTCACTTTTCAAATGAAGTGTTTTCATATAATGGTAAATATTTTCTATGCTGATCCTTACTAAACACTTTTAGATGTGATGGAATTATAGAAACACAACAAGAAAGTTCAAGCAAGATCTATCAGTCACTTTTCAAATGAAGAGTTTTCTTTTCTATGCTGACCTTTTCACACTGAATAACAGTTTGGATCCATACAAAATACCGCTACAACTTGGAAATGCCCCTGTTGCCAGGAGTAGACTTCATTCTGGTAAATTTTGGTGCCTTCTATTTTAAATAACTTAAATGCATATTGTAAAAGTATCTTTTTTTCTGTACTGCAAAATACATTTTCCATTTAACTAAACTTAAATGAACAATTATTATTATTATAACATTTTTAACGGTCCGTCAACACATAAAAGGTCATTAAGGCCATCAACTGGTAAAACACAGTGTGGAAATAACATTAAACAAACCAAAAGGTAAAAGACAAATGCTAAAAATCTTAAATGGGTATATTAACACAAAAGATTAAAATGGTATGTCATAGTCTATTATATAGACCAACATCTTTCAGGTAATGTAGAATTTTACAAATTTCAAGTTTCAAAAAGGGTTTTATGACGTAATTTTATGATAAAAATATTCTGGAGTAGACAGGTCAATGCAGTCCAATAAAAATGTTTGACAGTGAATGACTCATCACATCCCATGTACCGAGGATTGTCTTCACCTTTCAACATATATGAATGTGTAAGGTATGTATGACCCATCTGAAGACGGGCAAGGACAACTTCGTCTCAGTGGTTGTATCTATATCCTGGAAACCATTCACCGACAACAGGTTTCACAAAGTGCAATTTGTTATTGGTATATGTATTCCATTCCTCCTGCCACTGAGCTTTTAAAATTTAATAAATGGTTTAAAATCGGTAAAATGAAGTTTTAAAAAAAACAGGTGGTAGCGATAAAGCTGCCTTCGCGGCACGATCTGCTATTTCATTGCCTGGTATTCCCATGTGACCAGGAACCCAGCAAAAAGCAATACCAAAGTTAAAGGCAAGTTCAGGATATAGTAAGGAAGAGAGTCTGAATGGATAATAGCACTAATTACTTTGTTTCTTTGAATGTATTCAAGGGCGAGGTAGATAGGTCGCCCTTCCGCCGAGAATATTGAGGCGTTGTTACATAGCCAGCATCCATAGGTTTCATCTTGTGTAACCATGGCTGCAGCAACCTTATTATCAATGAGTTTAATTTTCCAGCAAATGGTGTGAAAATAAATTTCAAAGATTTTGTTATAAAATTGAAGAAAATTACAACAGAACTTTTTATTAGCATTTAAACTTTTATTTCTTAGTCCTTGGTTTCTGCTGTTGAGTAAAAGACGATTACCTCCCTTATACAACGATCTTTCTCTCTACAATTCACATCCAGCACTCAATTCATACACACAATGTACCTATACAAATAAGGCTGGTAAATATTGCCAGTAAAAAATGAATTCAATATACAAATAATATTTGTAATAAACATTTCTTTCCTGGAAATATGTTACTGGTATATTTACAAAAGATTTTCTGTCGTTAACCCAAGTGACAGATGTTTACAGAGTACACAAAGTAAACAGATCTCTTACTCCATCAATCCCTGTATGACTGAAATGTCAATATCATAAATTCTATCAATATGAATGATAACCCAATGACAGGACAATGACAAGCTTCAGAGAGCAGACTTCTTATCTATAAATAGTAACATTTATCACCTCAAATCCATTTCCAGTCTACTTTACAAGTTGCACATCGTACTTTTGTGACACATACATAAAATTTACTAACAAAATTCAAACTTCAAGAGAAAGAAAGAAAGAAGAGAAAAACAAAAGTACTGAATTTTGTAAATCAGGAAACAAGCTTATTTAAAAATATTTTTAAAAAATTTAAAAAGTAATACAATACACAATTTTTTTAACTGGAAGCCTAAACACAAAGCTAGCATTCCACTGAAAACTTTACATTTTAGAACATCAAATGAATAGTCCAAATGATAAATCCTATAAAGATGTCATTTGAAAAAGGACAATTTTCTGTATCAAATTGTTTCCCCAGTGCTTTCGGAGATACCTATCGTCACACATGGATGTGCAAATCCTGTAATATAAAGACTAGCATATACAATATCAAACATTTCATATAGATGTATAACTCTGAAACATACCTCCTGTAACAGACACATGAACCCTAACTTTCTTCACAATCTGAGAAAACAGACATCTGTACACCACCTACAGACAACAGAACCCAAATTTTTCACAATCCAAGAAAACAGACATCTGTAATAAATAAAACACAATAACAAAACATTGATATGCAGGGTTTCAAGTTGTCTAAGCACATGGACAGGAGTGCCAGAAGTCATTTTAGTACCAAGTGATTTGATACACTACACAGGACAACAACAAATGATCATGTCAATGATACAGAATTCATTTTTTACCTCAACATATGAACATGATGTGTAGAAAACTTTCACGTCATGACAATGTATTTGTCTACATGTGGAAATATTCACAAAGCATTCATAATTACAATACAATATTAACAGAAGTAAAATCTTCTAGAAAGTAAAGAAATCATTTCAGTCTCGTTATAAGTGGTTTTACTGCATAGTAAATAGCTTAATTTATTCTGACAAATTCCATTCAGCATTATTTTATTTCTGATAATCATTATTGTTTTCTCATTATCTATTTCAAGCTTCAAAATAATGAGGTTAAGTTCATTTTTGTTGCCGCAATTTTGACAATTCATAAATAACCAGTTTACAAAATAGTGTGAGACACGAAGCAGTGACAGGAAATTCTATTATGTCAATCCATTTTTCTGAAACACTCAAGTCAAGACAGGAAAATATCACTATTTAGGCTTAAAAAAGCAATTTTTGAGTCTTCATATTCAACCAATTCATTTGACTTTGACCACATAGAGGTCACAATTAGTTATGTATAACCAGTGTCTGGTTTGTTTTTATTTACATTTTATCAAACATTTATCTCACATTTGTTTTATTGCACATAACATGTAATATATGCTCCTTCATGTAACAGATGCAAAAAATATTAGGAAGAATCAATATATAACAAAGTTTGTATTAAACTAAGAGTTTTGACCATGTCTGAAACTTAATCAATATCGTAGCACAGATATCTGTCCGTTTCTATTTTTGAGTTGAATTTGTCTCTCTTTCTGTTCTGAAATACCCCAAACAGGAGATAAACCATACACGATGTAAAAATAAAACACACTAAATGATTCCAAATGTACCAATAAGCATGTGGCTGTGCCCTCCTTGGTTTATAGATTTGTACTTGAAGGCAAATTGTGCGCTGTAATTTTTTTTTTCTAATTGTCAAAAAGCACAGAAACAATATATATAATATCAGGGCGGAATTTGAGACCCAAACCTGGAGATTCTCCACTTAAATCAGAGTGGTTGGTATCTCTGTAAAGTGACCATGTACGTCAGTATCAAATCTGAGACCTGTATCTCTGATCAAAAATAACAGCAACAAAACCTGTGTGTATAATCTTTGTGATTATTATTGTTAGATCCACTATAGACATTATATACATACATAGTATTATCTTACATCATACAACACATGTTGACCCTTAACACACACATACATGTACTGGACCATTTACACATACATACCTCAGACCTTCACATCCATTCATACATCAGACCGACATTTTTAAATCTGTACACACATGCATCAGACATTTTTAATTCTTGACACACATGTAAGACCTATATGTTTTTGGCCCTTGAAACACACTCATGCATCACACCATGTGTTTGGTATTTCAAACATATGTACATCAGACCTACATGTGTTTGGCCCTTTGACACACACATGTCGAGACCTACACATGTGTTTGGTCATTCACCTTATATTCATCAAACCTACACAGCCTGGTTTACAAGACACTTTACAAGGCAGATAGCTTGGAAGTTACTCTCCACAACAGAGGTCTACCAAAACATGAAAATGTCCTTATAAGTTTCAAAATGGGTGGATGGATTTGTGAAACTGAAGATGTCGGACACATATATTTACTCCTCCACGCCATAAAACCACTGAATACAGATAAATAAATAAAATATAGTTTGTGTTATTTCCTGAATATGTATCCAGAGGAACATCTACAGCTGTCTGAGTGTATCTTAGTATATTTAATTCTAATGAAAATCAAGATATTGGTCCCATTTTATTCCATTCAACCTTGTCAAATTATCACTCAAATATCTAAAGCATACACCACAAATGAGTTGTGGTGTCAACTTCACACAGACTAGCATCTAAAAGAAAACCCAATCTTAACAGGGCAAGTTCAACAGTCAGCACCATCAAATCCATACAGGGCAAAGTCTAGGAGTGAGCAGTACATCTAGATCACGAGTGAGCTGTTGTTAGGTCACAAGTGAGCTTAATATCAAAGTCACGAGTGAGCTGTATCTACATTACAGATGAGTTGAACATGAAGGTCACATCAAGGTAACAGGTGAGGTGTTTTCTGACCATTCACCAAGATTGTTGATAAGCACCAGGTTCTTAGAAAATCAATGGTCAGTTACCATGAGAAAAATTAACTAATCACAGGAATCTTCCACACCGTTTCTCTCCACCGTTATATCTCTCAGTATTGTCTAAGTTGTGACCAACTTTCATGCTGAATGGATGAAATTACTACTATAAAGTGTCTTGTACTGCCCAATGACCATTATAATCAGACTTCTGTAGTCACTGGTCAGTATAATGGTCGGTGTAATCTGACCCATAAGACACACTCTGCTATGAGCTCTGTATAACTTTGATGAAGTTTTTATAATTTTCCACTGACTGTTGGTTGTGGCGATTAGTTTCCATCAATTCCTCATGTTTCTGTCGTTGTTGCTGGAAGAACAAAAACAACACTATATCATAAATAATCATTACCACTGGGATAAATGTTAGGACGGTACAGGAAAAAAACCAGCACATGTTAGACAAGAAGAGGTCAATAAGAAGAGACACTTTAAAAGAACTTCAATTCAAGAGGCATAAAGGGTTTTAGGTATGAATGGTAAACTTGTAAAACCCTGGATCATATTTTACAACAGGTTTCTTTTTTCTCTCCACCCTTATCAGAATTTCAAAACTTATTTTCTTAAATAATGACACAAGAAGTTACCCAATAACAGTTATATTTCCCTGCTGAAAAATGATATCCCTCCTCTCAGTCTCAGAATGTTTCGTCACCCCTCTTGAACACAATTAAGTATCCAAAAACAAAAATGAATCCTTCCCAATGACCCAAAAATTTGTTATAATATATTGAATAACTTTCTTTATGGATGGTGTGAACATAATTTCAAATAAGTTTGAATATTTATCAAGGATTCTTTCTGATTTTCAAAATCCACCAAATTTCCATGTTTTCCACTCAAAAAATGGATTACAGTAAGTAAAATCTTTCACATTTTTTCTGGATTTGAGTTGAATTCACTCCAAGATCTAATTATAAACTAAATTAACTTGGTTGCTCTAGTTCTTGTACTGCCAGAGAAACATCTTTAAATAAAAATTTTACAATTGGTTAAGGACAGATACCAATGAAGGTTTTACTTTCATGTCTTCATCACAGCGAAACAATACCATAAAACTTTGGATGCACCCTATATCCATTCTGACCCATTCGTTACTTACAATTAATGCCTCTCCAAGCTGTTTTTTTTTGGATTCCAACAAGACCACTTCATTATTTAGCTCCAAACTCTTCTTATGTAATTTTTTCCTCTCTTCTTCCTTAGCTGTAATGTTAATCAGAAGTTTAAAGATTTGTGTAATTAATGCTCTGCAGGATTAGCTAAGCACTGATTACCTGATCATATGCCACAAAACGTTTTTCCGAATTTTTTCACAATATCAATGCAGACATTTTCCTCATTCAAATATATTAATTTACTCTCAATATTCTGAAAACCAGCCCTGTTATAAAGTTTCATTCCAACAAGTTATGAGACACAAATAATACCTGATAATCACTATATAACTTTTCCCATTATCCCTCTTTCCAATATCTGTAAATGGCACTTAGATCAAAAACCATTTTGATGTGATTTCCTAAGGGAGACAACCCAACTGTAACACCATGGAAACTTACACAAAGGGAAGTAATTCCAGAGTGTTAAGAGTACTGAACTGGAGACTGACAGGTGACTTACCAGCTTTGTTTGCAATAAAGGAATGTACCATGGCTAAAGTTTCTGACGTCCAGGCATTTGACCGTCCTGAAGCCTACAACATGTATTCAGGAATTCAGGGATTGAGACTTTCATAGTAACTCATCATATACAGATAATCAAGGAAAATCAAACATCTAAAATTTGTCAAGAATATATGTGACTTAGGAACTGCCTGTACATATGAGCCACTTATACTTTACCAATGAGAGGTTGGGAAGCACGACAGTTATTTATTACATCAACTCTTTCACTTCTTTCTTTCAGTGTATATGGTTTTAGAGGTAGGCAAAAATGAAGTTGAACCATCCTACTAATGTTTTGATGCTTGTTTATATCATGGAAATTCCTAGTCTGTAGTATGCACATTAATGTAATTGTTACTTTAAGTAGGCACCATTGTATCAAATATAGTTATTACAATTTACTCTGAAATTGGATTTGTGGAATATTTCTAGTATGTAAATCCATGGAATAAGTCCATTATTTGGACAAATATTAAGAGTTTATACAATAGAATCATTTACCTTGAATAGCATGGGTCTCATTTGCAAATTTAAATCATACAGAGGTGTTCACAGCTTAAACAATCCAGTTGATATGTCAAAATTTATCAAGCATTTATATAGACCTCTCTGAGATAACATTCTAAATTTCTACTCCACTCCTTCTTTGGCAGAGTCAACTATGTTCTACAGAAAACTAATCACCAATCACTACTAATTTGACCATTCTGACAGCTAGGTTCACAAATGACTGACAGTCAAAACTTTAATATAACAGGACATATTATTAAATGACCAATGATCAAAACCTTCTTCACCCTTTCGACAATTGCATAATTACATGATAGATAATCAAAGCCTACCTGACATTTAGGACAGCTCCAGCGTCCATCAGGGACACAGGGGAGAGGTGGGTCAAGGCACTGGAGATGATACACCTTACTACAGGTGTCACATAACAAAAGTTGGCCAGACTGACCACACACCGCACACAGATCCTCATGTACGTCCTGAAATTCATCACAGGGAACTATTTACTAAACGCAACAAGAATTGTCCTGACTGACCAGACCTCAACAAAGTTCTCACAAACATCTGGAATTTCTTAATATAAAAACAGCCCAGAAAGCAAAGCTATTGAATAAAAACACTCTTGATAAACAAGTGTTTTGATTTGATCATGGTGAAATTCCAAATAACCATGCATTTAGATTATCAAAGGATTTGGCAACACACTTGACCATTACCAGCTATCATAAAGTGATACAATAGCACTTCAATGACATACTGACCTCAAACCCGTTTTTGAACATGCCGTTTCTGAAGCCACCTCCACTGTCGTTACTGTCTGGTGTTCCAGGATGGCTGTTGCTTGGTGACCTAGCATGCTTTGGTGGTCTGCCTGAGAACCAAACAACATAACTTTTTGTTATATACCTGATAGTTGGTGGTATTGCTTAACAGGAACATCATTCACAATCAAGGAAGAGCAAAAACTACACAGATTTACATACGACTAACAACATCAACAATTTGTTGGCTTAGTTTATTTATCAGTAAAGTTCCTATGCAAAATATATCCACTGGAATTGGTGTTTATCAAAAGCTATCATTACAGTTTTAGGGCCAAAATAGTGCACATTTCCCCTAATAGGCTGTGTTCCTTAATAATGTACACAAGGGATAAAATATGTTTATACACTTAGCCACCTAATCCTATATTTCTAGAGTACTATACACTGTTCCATTTTGTATACATAATTCAGAATCACACGACATCACGGAACTAGACAAAGTTTTATTATTTGTCATGAAAATTCAAAAATCATACTGTAAAATAGATTTCAACTGAAATTTAAGGTGTTGAAAGCTGGTAGAATGTGCTTACCTCGTGGTCGTTTCATTCCTGGTAAGTTATTTAATACCAGTGATGTTGGTCTTCTTCGCTGTAATAAGATTAACCAGAATTTTGTTAAATTATTGACAGGCTTGGGATAAAGACCAGATCTATACTTATTTTCAGATCTGTATGATTCTAGTTCATTATTTGTGAAACGCTCCTCTACACATGAAGAGAAATCACATCAGAAAAATATTTTACAAGCACCTGCAAAATAAGCATAATTAAGTTTGGTCAAATCAACGACCCAGTCAAGATCACTTACATGTATTTCCGGTTCAAAATTGTACATTGGGTTGGCTGTGGTTCTTCTTTTCCGTTCGTGTTTTCTGCTCTGCATTTCTGTTAATATTAACAAGGATTAATGATGTCTGTTGGTATAAGATTACAGAAATTATATCATACAGTGGAGATATACAAGTCAGAATGATATCTCTCCAACAGTTGTCTTTCCATTAATATCTTTATTATCAATAATTTATTCTGATCAGGCAATGGATTATAAGAATTTAAAGTCTTTACCCCCACAAACTATGATAAAAATCCAAAGTTTTAGAATGCTAAACTGAACAAAATATATTTTCTGGCTTACCATAACTTTACAATTTTTAAATGCTTGTTTAAATTATCCAGAAGATAGATTAACTACTAAGAATGTTTAAGAATGAAGAGTTATCTCCCTTCTAATTGTTTCTTCATCAAATATTAAAAGATCTTGAAGACTTTTTCTGAGAAAAAGGTGAAATCTGTGGATGTTATAACTAAAATCAGTAGAAAACATTTACTAATGATAATGATCTTTACAAATAGACTAACCTTTTAATGTCTCCTGAGTCACCAGTTCTAAAACAGCCATGTAAGCTAGTTTCTGGAAATTAAAGACATGATACATATTAATACTACATTGGAGTATTAATAAGATTTATTTGGTTACTTTCCTTAATGACAACAAAGGCCTTTATATGTCAGTCACCTTTGTTTATAGCTGAAGGAGTTGAAATGTGGGATGACATGGTGATTTAAGACAATTTTTGTTTTTTGAAAAGTCATGCTAAGGTCAATAAAATATATTGTGGTAGGTAAGAAGTCAGGATGTTTTTTTATTCACTTTATTGAAATAAACATTTCAGTATTACAGAAATGACTCAGTAAAGCAACATCAGGCATATGGCATGATTTTTATACCCAAGCCTCAATAAGGTCAAATAACATTAGTCTAAAACTTTAAGATTATCAGAAAAGAACTGTCCGATATAACAAAAGAGTTTATACATTATACCAATTGAAATTGAGAGACTAACAAAAATGACAAAGAAAAGATACAACAAGAATAAACAGCTATCAATATCCCCTAATTTCCATCCAGAAAACTGCAGTACTGATCTATAAATTTAATGGATATGATGTTGAGGCTTCGTAGAACAAACCCACCTCTATCTCTCAATTTACATGTCATAAACATGATTGTACCTCTTTTTCCTCCGGTGAAATCTGTTTCTTCTCTACTGTTTTTCGAATGTCACGTAGGTCAGAGTCTGAAGGCCGTCGAGAAAGTGATGAGGAAAAGGACAAGCCCTTATTGCTCACAGGTTTACCCTACAATCATAGAAAGCACCAATATATCATACATACATAACACACCAGTCATGTCACATCAGTAGCTGCGAAAAAAACCCAGCCATATTGAACCTGGGGAAGAACAGTCAGTGTAGAGGATGCCGAGAATATCTGACAGGATTTATACCTGGGGGTCAGTGTAGGATACAGAGGTTGTCCGAGAATAAATTCTCCAGGTATAAATTTTCAGACAATTCTTACCCCTGACAGTCAGTGTCGAGGATACTGAGGTTTTCCAGTAATTGATACCTGGGGAAGAATTGACAGTCAGTGTCGAGGATACTGAGGTTGTCCAGTAATTTATACCTGGGGAAGAATTGACAGTCAGTGTCGAGGATACTGAGGTTGTCCAGTAATTTATACCTGGGGAAGAATTGACAGTCAGTGTCGAGGATACTGAGGTTTTCCAAGAATTTATACCTGGGGAAGAATTGACAGTCAGTGTCAAGGATACTGAGGTTTTCCAAGAATTTATACCTGGGGAAGAATTGACAGTCAGTGTCGAGGATACTGAGGTTTTCCAAGAATTTATACCTGGGGAAGAATTGACAGTCAGTGTCGAGGATACTGAGGTTTTCCAAGAATTTATACCTGGGGAAGAATTGACAGTCAGTGTCAAGGATACTGAGGTTTTCCACAAATTTAAACCTGCGAAAGAACTGACAGTCAGTATAAAGGCTACTGTGGTTGTCAAGAATTATTCCTGGGGAAGATTTGATTGTCAGTGTAAAGGATATGGTGGGTTGTCTGAGATTTTATACCTAGGGAAGAATTGACGGTCAGTGTAGAGAATATACTGGTTTTCTGATAATGTATACCTGGGGAATGATTGACGGTCGGTGTAGAGGATACTGTGGTACTCTGATTGGTGGAGAAGTTGACCTAGGAGACGGTGAGTTCTGATTGGTAGATTGGTTGGGTGTGGTATTGTCTCCCTCGAGTTTGACCGGACATGAATCTTCTCGCTTCACTGGACACACTTCCTCCTTTTTCACCAGGTTTGTTGGTATGCTGACTGGGGTAACAACTGCACTGACCTGTACAGTTGGTGGCTTTGGCTGTCAAAAACACAATCTTCAGTTGTTAACTAATTTTACACATTATGATACCAGTATATTAAGTTAAATGAATAACAATTAAATGTTTGTTATTTAACCTGCAATGTCTTAAATGTATGCTTGATATTTATGTCATGAACACACACATGACAGACATCAGGTTTAAATAACAGGGGCAAGTGTGAACTGAAAACACATAACCAATCGTCAGGTTTAGAGACTGGGCTAATGTGAATTGTGATTGGTCGGAGGACAAATTATCTGTATTGGTTGTAGTCGCGTAGACACACATGTCCAAACATCAGGGTAAGACACCGGGCTGTTGTGAATCGTGACTGGTCGGAGGACAGATCACTTGTATTGGCTGTAATCGCGTAGACACACATGACCAAACATCAGGTCAAGACACAGGGCTGTTGTGAATTGTGATTGGTCAGAGGACAGATCACTTGTATTGGCTGTAATTGCGTAGACACACATGACCACACATCAGGTTTAGAGACAGGGCTGTTGTGAATCGTGATTGGTCGGAGGACAATATCTGTATTGGCTGTAGTCGCGTTGACACACATGACCAAACATCATGTTAAGACACTGGGCTGATGTGAATGGCGATTGGTCGGAATATAGATTACCTTATTGGCTGTAGTTGCATAGACACATATGACCAAAAATCAGTTTTATACAGAACTGTTGTAAATTGTAGTTGGTCAGAGTTGATTACCTGTATTGGTTGCAGTCGTGTAGACACACATGACTGAACATCAGCCTCAGACTTAGAGACAGGAGGTGCTATTGGTGTGGACTGCTGCCTGGTGACAAGTTCCTTTCTTAGATTCTGAACAATGACTTTCTGTGGACAAAACATTAAATAACATTAAAAAAAAACTCTGCTGCTGTAATTTAGCAATAGTAACTGACACCCATCTGTCAAAAAAACAGCCAACTAAAACTTAATTTGTATACACAACATTGGGAGGCCACAGTGATACACCAAAGTCAATGTGTTTTTTTTTTTTTTGTTTTGTTTTTTTTGCATATATCAGACTTAAGTTGACAATTCTTAATTCTGTATTCCACATCCTTGGATAGCATTCCATCACCAGCCTCTGACAGGTTTGGTGTAAGTGTTAGAAACAATGAGTATACAACAGGTCCTAATATATAGGGCAGCTCAACAACAAAATATTTTATAATAAATAGTAGAAATCAGTATGCAGAAAAACACCAATGACAACATGAACAGTTGCACATACAACTGTGGCCATATTGATAACTGATAACCCAGTGAAGACACAGACTCTTATCGTATTTCTAATAAATTACAGATTTACAATAAAAACTCAGTAAGGTGCCTGCTTTCCAGAATGATGCTGGGATGTATTGAGATTCTCGACTAATTCCTCTGGCTGATTCAATACAGCATACAAACACACTGGTTTGTCTATTTTTAGATTTATTGATTTTTAATGGAACAGCACCATTCTAAACCCGAGTTGCCATGTAAGTATGGGTCATTCTATAGCCATGTATCATCAAGAAGACATCCCATTACAAATTATAACTTCTATTACATCCAATTATTCCTCCGCCACAAAATCTCCAACTTTCCTTTGTTTATTGTCTTTAAGAAATGAAGCACATATACAGAGCAATGACTGATTTTTCCATCTTTCTTTTTCCAATAAAAAAAGTGTCACAAAAATAACATTACAATATTAGTATTTCACAGCTCCCCTGAATAAGATTCAGGAATCTCATCTCTTGTTTTTTTTAATACTTATTCCAAGGAATCTTTTTAAAGATTCACCAAATTACTGCTCTTTTCCATGAATTTTTATCTGACTCAATGCATGCCATGAAGAAGAATGTGGGTAGAGTGTCTCGCCCAAGGACACAACAATAACAACACAGACCACTCTGTTTCGCAGTTTTCTGAAAAACAACAGAGAGACCAAAAACTGTCATGGCTAGAGATCCCTGTGGAGTGTTAAACTGTACACTTTGAATCTCACTTGAGGTTGTATAGTCCAATCCTTTACTGACTAAGCTATTGAAGTCCACTTTAATGATCATTAAACATTACAATTCATATGTATCACAACATCCGTATAGACGTAATTATCACCTTATGTAACTTTCTTTCATTAAATTTTAATCCAATTTGTTACACATCATATTTATCATGCTGTAAGCCCAGGGGACCAACAGTTACACATTACCTTGAAGCTCTTACTTAAAGTTTGGGGTGGGCTTATCACAGGGCATTGAAATAGTACTTGATGATTTTTTTTTTTTTTATCATAAGGCTAACAAGCCACCACAAGCTTTACAATTTAATAATATATAAACTTTCTAAGAGCAGTATCAGTGACCATGACCAAACAACCCTGAAACTCATCGTTGTCCAAGATGTTCTGATCCTTATTAAGTGTGTGAAGTTTGATGAGAATTCCTTATGGAATGAATCTACCAGAATGCTGACAATCTTTCACAGCCTCACAGGGGACGGACTGAGAGGAAAATTACTGCCCCCCACCCCACCCCTCCCCCGCTCACGAGTAGAGAAACTAACGAATATTTGGAGTGGACAGACTAATTACAGTGCCCCAAGCACTTGATTTACATAATCACTAGTCAATTAAATGATATACTGAAATCTTTACAGTCTGATAACTTATATTCATTTTTTTTTAAGCAACATCTGCAGAAATGAACTGAACATAGCTTTTTTTTTTACTATTTCTATCAATTCAAACAACCACAAGACATATTCTTCAACTTCTGAATAACATTAACTGAAAGCCAGCTGGTTACTTTTAATCCATTATATATAACTTCCTCACTCAGTTTCCTTCTTAAAGAGTAAGCAGTGTAAAAATGACAAATGTCAATGTTCATGGTCTATTTCTGTACAATTCCAGGTATGATGATGATTGCCTTTGTTTAACATATAGGAGATGAATTGTCATTTTAAACCGAAGTTTTCCCTGAATAATTGATAGATCAAAATGGTGTTGATATCTGAAATGCTAATATGTATATAAATACACAGAAACTCTGGCCTTTGGTATAACCTGTATTCTCCAGTAGCTAGGAAAGAATAATTAACAAAGCACACCACGTTAGCCCTGGCAGTCTGACCAGTGACGACCCATCTGTCATCACAAACCCAGGGATAATATATATCACAGGTAGTTGGAGCCGTCACATCCAGTGATTTTCAATAATGGCACTCGCTGATCATAACAAAAGCAGGTATTGGATCTGTTTGTGTTCACCTCGTCATCATCAGCTGACCTTTTGTAACTGAACAGGTGTTTGGTGTGACATACTGTTAGTATACACACAAAGGAGTGCCCGATAAAATTTCCACTCCATACAAATTCACAACTTTAATTTTACAGTGGAAAACACAACTTTATTTCACAGTAAAAATAAGGCAAAAGTTACGGCCCTTCCCAACATGTACTGATCAGAAAGATCTCTAGCCTTCTATAAAAATTGTTGTTCCACATTTTAACACCCTTAACTACACAAGATCATTACAAATAAGTTGGACAGAATTGTCTCTGGTATCTACATGAAATAAAGTGATTAATTCAATCATCAAAATATCAATTTCTCTTGTATATTATATATACATGCATACTTATGTATGCGATTAAATTTTGATACAAGTAGTATCAAGCAAATCACTCTCTTACAAAGACCAGATAATTAAACAAAATCATTGATTTTACATTATGTTTAAATATATAAAAGCAAGAAAAGAGGATTCATGAATTCATTATGTAATATTCTATAAGGCAGAATATTGGTTCCAACTCCAGTAGTCTACAAGAAAGACATTTTTTTCGTTAAAGTTTTAGCTTATTTAGGAATTGAAATCTAATGGAACAAAACCAAATCATAAATTTAATATTTATTTATAGGATTTAGATATTAAAGAAAACAAAATCCGCAAGTAATTGACAGAAGTGACATATTGTAATATAGTCTGACCAGAATAACCTATTGTATGACCTACACTGTCAACCTCTGACTGAAATATTGATGAGAAACGGGTTGAGTTTCAGACAAGGGCTGAAGTAAAAGTAGAGTTTAAGCAATATTTTAAAAAGGTACACCTCCAATAATACTATAAAATTACCTATAGTGCAGTATTAAATCTTACATATGTGTTTTACTTTGTGTGTTGATTTTCCCTCTAGAAAATTCCTCATCATCATCATCATCATCATCTCCTCTGGCACCTTCCACCTAACTGGAATGTGTGACTGTCACTGTCATCCTGTAGATTTACCAATTTCCTTATCAATAGATTCCCTTCCTTCACTAAACAGCTATTTTCCAGTTTTGGTTTTTGTGTGCGACAGCATGTTGCTTGTCTGATGCTGTATGTTATCCCATTTTATAAATCCATGTCAAGTTTCATTATCAGTACACCATTGAATCTGTACGTGAAATATATTACTGCTGTCTATTTCTTATTTCAAATCAAATATATTTTGGTTCAAGCACAGAAACATGTTATGATAAGAATATATGCAGTATCTGGATGGGTTTCTTGACCATTTCACATTGATTTTGTAAGGCAAGAACCAGTCGTCTACTACATACATACATACATTTTTCAGGAGTTACACAATCTAATAGCTTTTACATGCATACACTAATGCATGTATTTTTAGTTGCAGTTTACAGGAAACCTGTGTACCATAACATTGCATATCATACTGTTTTTTTCCATATGATTACTGCATTATAAATTTTGGTCACAGGCTATCGTATATATAAATATCTCAATAGTGAACCTAGTACTCTACTTATTTATCTGTAATTTAAGCCAGATGTAGTTGAACAATTTGTTCACAAAATATACCTGTGATGCTCATAAGAAATTATCATCAATAATTATACATGTATATTGTGTACATATTAAAATGAATTCCTTGCAGAACTTGGGTTCTACTAGCTTCAAAACAATTTCTGTTGCAATGTCTTGTTTTGATACAAGTTTATATCAAGGAAAAGTGAAAATAACAAGATCTTCAAGAGGGCACTCAACTGATGACTGCCATCTTAAGTGTGGACTATCACATCTCTATATTGTAAGTCACGCTAAGGACCATTTCCGGACTACCACAACTCAATATTAAGTCACACTTAGGACCATTTGTAGACTACCATGACTCAATATTGTAAGTCACACTTAGGACCATTTGTGAACTATTATGACTCAATATTGTAAGTCACACTTAGGACCATTTGTGAACAACCATGACTCAATATTGTAAGTCACACTTAGGACCATTTGTGAACAACCATGACTCAATATTGTAAGTCACACTTAGGACCATTTGTGAACAACCATGACTCAATATTGTAAGTCACACTTAGGACCATTTGTGAACAACCATGACTCAATATTGTAAGTCACACTTAGGACCATTTGTGAACAACCATGACTCAATATTGTAAGTCTCACTTAGGACCGTTTGTGAACAACCATGACTCAATATTGTAAGTCTCACTTAGGACCGTTTGTGAACAACCATGACTCAATATTGTAAGTCACACTTAGGACCGTTTGTGAACAACCATGACTCAATATTGTAAGTCTCACTTAGGACCAGTTGTGAACAACCATGACTCAATATTGTAAGTCTCACTTAGGACTAGTTGTGAACAACCATGACTCAATATTGTAAGTCTCACTTAGGACCATTTGTGAACAACCATGACTCAATATTGTAAGTCTCACTTAGGACCATTTGTGAACAACCATGACTCAATATTGTAAGTCTCACTTAGGACCATTTGTGGACTACCACATCTCAATATTATAAGTCACACTTAGGACCATTTGTGGACTACCACGACTCAATATTGAAGTCAAAATTAAGACCATTTGTGGACTATCATGACTCAATGTTTTAAATCACATTAGGACCATTTGTGGACTATCATGACTCAATATTTTGAGCCCTGTCTGAAAATGACTTTTCCCTCCATATGGAGAAGTATAGATAATATGACTTTTAAGATGATGACTATCCTGAATGAGGCACTGGTCAGAATTTTACCTCTGACCATCTTTGAACATTCAGTTCCCATTAGTATATAATATAATTTGATATTAACTTATGGCTGATGATGGGCACCAATATTTCCTTTTAAATCTGTTATATCTGCAACATATAATTTATTCTTCTATAAAGCTTTCACAGCTGTAAAATCCAAGCAGATTACCATTATTCTACATGATGGACAATATGGTAAGTTTTTGTGAATTGATACAATTTTCCCCCAAAAGGTCAATATATGCCTTGTAATTAATGTCAATTAATATCTAGCATTAGTTTAACAAATTTGTTCATATTTACTTCCTCTGTACTGGTGCTTTTATTGACTTAACATTTCTAATCCTGATGACACCAGCATAAAGAGCTATTTTTGTTGTTTTTTTTTGTCATATGGTGGTGTTCCCATCATGTTCTTATTTGTCCAGACCACTTCAGCCTTTCATGTGCAAAAATTTCATCTTAATTAAGGATTCAATATGCCAAGAACATTTAAATAAAGTGAAATTTTATCCACCTCCTGGGGTCACTCTGTTGTTTCAGTCTTTTTCATTATGTGTCTGGTTCATTTGAGGTCAGGGTCACAATAGTTCAGTCTATACAGTGTTGGCTTGTATATATGTAACCCAAGATAAAGATCTGATGTACAGTGCTGGACTTTCTAATTACCCATTTACATCTCTGTCATTAACAAATTTGTTTTTTTTATTTGCCAAAATCATTTTCCCCCGATTTGCAATGTATGTAAAAACCGTTTTCGCTCTCAAAACAACCATGCAAGTTTAAGTACTTGGCAGTTTCAATCAACTACTTGAAATGAACCATTTCCGTAATGTCACCAGTCCAACCCAAAAAACTTATTGGTTATGTTTTCCTTAAATAGCAAGCTTACATAAGGGATCATTTATAGATTAGCAGGTCCAAGCAGTCCATAAATTCAGGTTGCCATAGTTGTTTAGTCGTAAGCAAGGACTCAATCATGTATGTAATTAAAATTGTATGACACAGAGTAATTTTTCAAACACCAAAATGAAACCTACTTATCTGTAGTTTCCTACTGATAGCTTGTCACCTAATGGAATGGGTTTACCTTTCTGTTTTTCAATATCAAGGATACCATAACATTATGATGTTACATTAGATTTCAAAGCATTTTATTTATGCCATCACAAATGCACATATCCATGGCTAATCCGAAACTGAAATATCAGTAACAGTAATTTTCCCATGTGTGTCTTAATATTTTCAGAAATTGCATTCATCTTATATCAGAAACTGCACCTTTTCAAATGGAATGTGCGAAGAAAATACCTTTTTCATCACCATCATCATCTTAGAAAATGTAAAAATATAACTGTAGACTTGTCTTGCAATATCAGTTTCTTGCACTATGTATACCTTCTTGATGAAATTGCCTATAGAGAGCTTAATCATAAATTAGCATTCATTTCTTAAATTCGTCAAATTTAAAAATGTTCAAGTCAAAACACTAGTGTTCACTTTTTCAAACTAATTATAGAAGTCCTACCAGAAGATATAATTAAAGCATGTTCCTGAAATTGGTAAAGAAAATGTATTTCTATACACACACAAGAACATGCTTGAAGAACTTAAAACTACATGCAAGATTTATTGCAACATAAAATTCTTAATTGCTGAAGAAAAATTTCTGTCTTTTGCTTAAAATCATCATTGAAGGCAAGCGTTAGCCTAGAGGTGTGTAATACACTGCACCTTACTCATTACAGTTTGTGTTTCTCAGGAGGCAGAGAAACAAACCAGTTACTGTTGCGTAGTTGCGTCCTTGGACAAGATACCTATCCCTTGTTGGTTAACTTTCATAGGTTATTTGTATTTACTAATCATATGTTGTATTACATCTCAAATGAATTACAAGTATACATTTTTTAGGAGTTTATTCAAAATTCTTTAAGTTCGATATTTATCAATTTACAGCGGTAGTTGTCATCACAGTGAGATGGGTAAGTAGTGTACAGAACTGTGCTTGTCCACTGGTATACAAGAGGTGTAGTGTAATCAACAACAGACATGACTGACACTATGGAATCTTCATCAAAACACTTTTCAGGTTTTTTTTTTCAAGATGTGAAAATTACCAAAAAAAAAAAAAATCATAACATGTTCTATGTTATTTAATGTCTAAATTTTTGAAAACAGTTCAAGATCAAATCAAATAAACGAAAATGGCCAGGAAGTTAACCTTGAGTCATGTAAATATTCTCCAATAGACTATCAAGAATTAATGGAGTTTTCAAAAAATGTACCCAGAAATTTTGGAAACAGAAAATAACTACTGAAGTATTTGGGATTGATCATCATTTTTCACATCCAGCATCAATACTGGGGTTATATTACCTATTAAAACTCTCGAGACAGATAAAACACCTGAACTCTTAGGACTAGAACAAAAAAATTCCAGTGGAGTAAAAGCCACACTGTCCTTTGATTTGTGACATCATTGACTGACAATTGCAGAAACAAAATCTTTAAAACTTTTGGGGCTGATAAGGTCATATCACTAACAGAAACCAATATCTTATAAAAAATATTCCAATCATTTGCAATTCATTTCTGAAAATAAGTTTCCAAATCCCTTAATTTCTATTTTTCTCAAAATAAGATAATATGAAACATTTTAATTGACAAAAAGAGACTTGATGCTGAGACTTTTAGAAACAAGCTCAAATTACTGACATACTTAATTTTGAATGAAACATTTTTTTTAATTACATTTTTAAAAAAATGCTTTAAAAGGGCATAAGAATCCCTACAAGAAAATGTTATTTACAATTTTACATCTAGCTGCAGGAAAGAGATGCAAATGATGCAGACAAAAAGTAAAAAAATAATCAATAACTGGAAGATTTAATAAAACTCACCTGTTTCTCACTCAAAACTGTGATTTCTCTCTGCAAATCATGAAGTTGTTTTCTAAGATCAGCATTCTGCAAGAAAATAATTACAATAAAAGCGACATGGTTTCTCTAGTCGGCTGCCAGGAGTGTAGGTCTAGCAAAGAAAACTTCCACAAGAAAAATCAATATCTACATCGCGTACGGGAAACAATGGTGCCAGTGAAAATGCCTTCAGTCAGTCAGTAAAAGGAACTATGCAGCTTACCTGTGGGTCCGATTTCATCTTCGTCACTAGAAACTGTAATAAAAATGCAACAGATCAGATGTGGATAAAACATCACTTTCAACGTTAAATGGACAAGGGCAATCATCTGACATTACTCTACAAAGACGAGTAATTTTTACAGTGACATCACTCACACAGGGATTCGTGTTGCTGTGTTTTCCTACGGAAGGCCCATTCACTCAAGTGGATCACACCAAAGGTCGGAGAAAAATTAGTAAAAAATAGCGTAAATAATTCTAATCGTAACCAAATTAAGCAAACGTAAACTTAATTATATAAACTTTAAAGAATATAATTAATTTTTCACAGATATTTCTGATTATGTAAAGAACTTTAATTTTGAAGTCCTAAAGTTCCCCGTTTGACACACAACACAGAAAGTTTACAACATTCATCACATAACCAACCTGGTGACTTTGAATTGCAGTCTTCAGTTGCAACTGTATGGCATCTAAATCACACCGTGACATCTTGAAACTCTTTTCTTACTATTCGTCACAAACCGGCAATATTTCTATAATTTCCTAGATCAGGAAAAAATATTAAACGTAGATGTAAACATCGCCTTGATCAACGACACCATTTCAGGCCGAATCACTTTCTTCCGCTCAGCGCGCGGAGGAATACAAAATATGAACGTGCCGTTGGTCGTAGAAAAACTTGGGAAAAACTTTTCCACGTGCAAATTTACTGAAAAAGTATACTAGGACAAATAAAAGCTAATGACTTTCTAAGAAGATTCCATATCTTCCACAAAATGGTATATTTATTTTAAATGAATGATTATAGTGAAAATAAGTTGATGATTAATCGCTATTTTTGGATTAGTATATTTTATACGTGGTTCTAATTTAAATGCATATCCCGTTAATAAAAAAAATACCGCACAAGGCAAATGATTTCAAAGTCAAACTCAAGAAATATAATACGTTATAAGATAAGATAACCTGTTTGTACATATACATCACATGAGATATCCTGTCTGAATTGGCTTACGAGACTGATAATGTAATGTTGCATAGGGTTTCAATATATATATCTATATATAGATGCACATCATGAATTCTTTTAAATGGAAAGTAAAACTGCCCTTTGAAACTGCTGAGATAACCTAGACACGATTACAATAACAAATTAAAAATAACTCAAATCCAATAGAAATAATAATATAAATATGACTGTTGCTGAAGGAAATATACTCATGCAGACTCCTCAAAATTTTAAAAGGATAATATGACATACATGTGTTCCAGAAGAGAAAGCGTTTTCTGCTTCGTGCTGACACTCGCAGTGTAAATCTTGGTCAATTTAGCTTAGATAGAAAGTAATGTCTTCATATCGCATAAGGAAATTAGAATCGTGACCTATTTTCTAATAAGATCACTTATCAAACTTGTAAGTTTGCCTATCAGTTGCCGACATCTTACACGGAAAATCGTGAACATCGAATCACCTGTGACATGTAAACACCTGATAGCTTGGGGATGTATGGCTGTTGTTCTCCAGTAAGAGAACATTTAAAACAGGGAATAGAAATCGTCGTATTTATAATATAAAGCTAGGAATAAGCTGTTCCTGTTGATTTCGTTATTGTAAAAGATCGAGATAAGCGGTTGATGTAGACGATACACATATATAGATGATACATTTCTGTTTAGTTAGATATAAGACATCAATTTATCAGAAAGTGGAATCGAAGGACTTCGCAATCGATTGCAAAATTTGTTAAAAAAATAAATAAATGAAAAATCGTGTCCTTCATTGCTGAATTTGATATTTTCCGCCCTGTTTATTTCAAGCATTTAACATACGTAGAAGGAAGTAATTGTGATATCCGAATAACGATTTGAAAATTTGATACTGTTTAGAGGTGTTTTAGCATTACTGTAGTGACGAAATATCAGTTACAAATTCATTTTAAAACATTTTACATACTGTTATCTTAAGAATGACTAGACAGTTAAAATGCATGAACTGTGTGAAACATCACAGTACATGATTAACATGTCAACAGTACCTTTAAATGGTAGAAAAATTGCTTGAAATGTGTATCCATAGTTTCAGTTTTTCTTTCATTTTGCTGTCGTTAAATAAATAAATGAAACCATACGCTATTTACTGAAGTAAAGCGAGGCGTGTTTTGGGGTAATTATAAACACTATATATATATATAAATTACTTCTTACTAATTTTTCTATTCAATACTATATATATATATTCAGTATAATTCTTTACAGGAAGTCATATTACGTCAAGATTGTGACCACTGCTGTACTTTGTTTGGTCCACATATTGTCTTTACATCAAGAAATTTGGAGCAGACACACCTTGATTTTTAATTTTTTTTTTCATCAACGTTACTTTGCTATAGTAGTATTTACACTTCCGCTTTGGAACTTAGAAATAAATGAAAGAACGTTGAAATCGCGTTTGATTCGAACTGATTATATTGCAGATAGATATTTACAAAATAATTGGACATAGGTTTTCACAACTTATCCCATTCCTTTTCTTCAAAATATACAAATACAAGCAAAATCGCGATAAAGCAATTTACGCAGTGTGTTGTACCAACGATGCAACGTGTTTCGGCTGTATAATTCAGTAGATCTGAAGTCTTAGTTTCGGATCCACACCTGCAATTGTAGCACATACCGAAGAATAAAATTATTTATGGGTAGACCCTACCATCAAAAATAAAATAAAAAAAAAGAAATAACAGTACATCGAAATAATATATCTAATATCGCATTTATGCTTTGAAAATTTATAGAGCTGATGTTTCGGGGATGGTAGGCGGGCATGGGGGTGGAGGTAATCGACACAGAGTACGGACGAAAATCATATATAATATCAAAAATGACGATCGTGTGATATTAGTTCGAAAGTATGCAAACTTATAGTTTCTGTTGAACATAATTCTCGATAATACACGTAGCCACGTAAGTCGAGTTGAAGCATATTTTTTATGGAAGTAACGAAAAACGACTAAAGAAAATTCCCGGTATTTCGAAGCTGTCTGATTTATTAGATGTTTTTAAACAAATTTTTACCTCTCGTAAAAGATATCTATTATAAGTTATCGAAAAATCAAGTTAAGAGCTATTTTTCTTCGCTATACGACACGAAACTTTGATCAAATTTTTCGGTATAGTTTATGATGTCAATTTGTGTCAATTAATCAAATTATACAGTTAAAAAGAAATATATAATTAAGGAGATGGATTAGAAAGTAATATGGCAATATTTTACTTTATTGTGTTGTGAAATTAACTTACCAACTCCATTGAATTTTAGGGGGTGTGACTTTTGTTAGAGCCCGCCATTTTATTCTGTATCGGCTTTAACAGACAGGTGCCTGTTTCGTACATTAAAGTTCCCGCGCTTTATAGCTTTTGGTAATGTTAATAAAATCCAAGATGTTCCGAATGAGGAAAAAAGCTTCTCGGACAATAATTATTTCAATTCAAAGCTCGTTCAATGTATATACTAATTCATTTCTAGCATTAAGAATAATACAATCTTCATATCTGAGACAAATAAAATTTTAAAAACTGTGAATTATATATAGAAATATTATTTTTACAAGCGAACTATTTCTTGATAGTAATTGGCTGCTGTCATTCAAAATGGCGGCCTCCATGCTGTAAGTCACGACAGTAGTTGCCGAGATTAAATTGTACTCTGCGACTAATAGACACTGTGAATTTGGTAAGTATCTATGTGAAGAGAAAGCTTTCTGTCACTTCACCTGAAATGAAAACAAGTATAATCAGTAACTTAATTTTGCGACTCGTAATAGTAACCACATCTTCTCAACTTCAGTGCTCTCGGGATTGTTCATGTACTTGTCAGACGTCCTGCAAGGTCTATGGTAACCCCTGATATTTTCATCTTTTTAGACTTTTTCCATATAGATACACCGTACTGCGAGTTTTATGCACAGTGGACTCATATTTTTTTATTGTAATTATAAATTTGTCTTCCGGTAGTTGTACGTTTTGTTCACTTATAGCCGTCATACTTTATTTCCTGGCTATTCCAGTAGTAATCCAGTTTGTTTTTGAAGCTGTTTAGTGTATTGGAAGTCAGGTAAACTGTTCCATACAGCTGTTGCTCTAATGGAGAAGGAGTTTTTTCCGTAATGATGTTCTTGCATGTTTGGGTATATTTTCAGTGAGTTAGTTCTTGTTCTGGATCTCTCGGAGGTATCAGACCACATCCTTATAAACTGTGTTGTCCCCTCATCATATTTTCCTCTAACTACATTGTACATCTTTATCACATCACTTCGAAAACGCCTGTAGGTTAGGGTTGGCAATTTCAGCATCTTTTATCTCTCCGGATACGACAGATTTCCCATTCCAGGTAGTTGTTTTGTTGCCTTCCTTTGGACACCTTCCAGTTGCTCAATATGTTTCATTTTGTAGGTTTTCCAAACAGCACTGGCATATTCTAAGTAGGTTCTTATAAGTGATTTGTAGAGAGTAATAAATAACTCAGAGTTAAGAAACTTGAAAGTTCTCCTGATCATGATGTTGCCTTTTGTATTTTTTCACTGATATGGTTGTCAAAGGTAAGTTCTTTGTCGAAAGTTACTCCAAGAATTTTCTCTTCTTCAATTGTTGTTCAATACATAGATGGTGTTTTCTGTTCCATGCTTTCCAGTGTGCATGAACTTACACTTACCTTCATGAAATGAAAGCAGCCAATTCTTGCTCATATTTCCTTCAGACTTAACAACTTGGAACATTTTTGTGTCATCTGCAAATAAGTATACAGTTGAGTCCACCAAGTCATTTATGTAAATGATGAACAAAAGTGGCCCAAGCACTGACCCCTGAGGTATTCCAGATGTCACTTTTCCCCATTCAGATGTTGGTCGGTTGACTATTACTCTTTGTTGTGTGTTGTACAGAAAGTCTCTCAACCATGTATGAACCACGCCATTTATTCTGTATGCTTTTAGTTTATTCATTAGCTTGACATGAGGGACCATGTCAAAGCCTTCCTAAAGTCTAAGTATTTACATTCTACATCTAGGGCATTGTCAAGGGCTTCTGTCCATTCTTCAAACACAATTATAATTTGCAAGACTGTAGACCGTCCTGACATAAATCTGTTCTGCTTGTTGGTAAACAATGCGTGGTGATTGGTACCTGTGTTTGACATGTTAAAATATGTAATGAGGAAAAATTCATTAATTTGCCAATGAAATATATACTCACAATGTTTTTTTTTTTCCTGGGAGCATGACATTTTACATCAAACAAAATTATCTGGGTGCAAGGTCACGAAGGTCAAGAATTTATGTGGTGCGGCTCGAAAAAATGGCCGTTTCGAAATACATAACAGTCAGAGCCGATGTCCAGACAATACATTAAAACATGTCAAAAGGGACACAAAGAGTGGACAATAGTTAAAGTACAGAAGTAGTAGACAGGAAAATAAAGTAAATGTCAAAATTCCAAGTGTTGCAAAGGAGGCAGCAAGTCCATTTTGATCCTTCATTATCCCTTTTAATAAAAGATCCGGGGGAGTGGGGGTGGGGTGGGGGGTTTATCACCCCCTGTATATGATCGTGCAATGGAATACAGTCTTCTTGGGCTATCAAATGTCATCTTGACCAAACTGGAATGCCCTACATAGATGTTTCTTACAACAAGCAGTGCTAGGGATATTCTTTCCTCATCTCCTGTATACAGATTAGGATAAAGATAGAGGGAAGCATGCATATTCATTACCCCTAGTCAGGGATATATGAATTTACCTTTAATATAAGAATGGAAAGGTGTGAATATTTTAACTTTACTGAATAGGAAATCACCAGAAATATCAATTTTTTTCACACTGGTCATAAAGGCTTCACAATCTATTTGACTGTCTTTCCATTCTTGAATGAGATGCAAGATCATATCTAATGTTTTTGGTGATGACTATTAGATGTGAGTGAGATATTTAGTTTTACATTGACAATACTTAAACTTCTAATCATCCACAAATTGAACATGATCGTTGCTTTTAAGTAAAAAAGTTTTACATAAAAAAAATGTCAAATTGTATTCTTTCCAATGTGCAATATAACATTTACATATATATATATATTTTACATATATTACTTTTTCCTAAATCTAAGCATACACCAACATTGATTGATGTCAAAAAAAGAATATCGTGATATGGTAATATGTTTTTCAAGGCTATGTAAACTTCCTACCTATATGTAAAATTGGGGTGAAAAAAATTATTCACATAAGCTAAAATGATTGCAGTTGTCTCTCAATAAACATTATATATACCACATCCATTACCACTTAATATTTTATCAGGTCAGAACCTCGGAGGAAGATGGCCAAAAGAACAGCCACAACAGAACTGACGGACAGGAACTGGGACCAGGATGATGAACCAGAAGAGGTTTGTTGATAATAATCAAAAACTTTAAACACCAATATGAGAAATATAGGTTTTCTGCTTTGATTAAACGTAAGATTTCTGTCCTTCCTCTGATCTAGGCAGGTGTTTTGTTTTATCGGAGTATGTAAAATGTGCTGTATGCTGTGCTCGGGAGGTCTGTTAGTATACACGAACTTATTAGGGCAGCTCATTTTTTTCCAAATTTTGAGAAACTCATCTGATGTAGGGAACATGTGAGCACTACAAGAAGTACTCATTAGCTGAAAGGCCATGATAGTTGATGTATATCCTGTTAAGTAAATAAATAACACAACAAGTAGTTGTTCGGTGTGTGAAAAGTTTCTCATTCCTTCCCTTTGTTATGGAGTTATACACCTTTGTTGAAATCCACTTTTAAAACTGCAGTAGATCTCTATGACATAACTATTTCCTTATTTTGCACATCGGGATATACCTTATCTCATTCAACTTTTTCTGATGGATATAAACCTCTTTGAAATAGCATAAATCCTTCATCTGAACAATGCCCCGTCTACTCCGAGTCAGATTGTAATCAAATTTTACACATATTTTGGTTACCCTCTAAGAATGTGCATGTGTGTTGATAAGGGGCTACAATTATATATCTGGAAGGGTGGGCATATATTGTTATCCAAATCTGTCCATCCCATCACATTCTCTTCTGAATGAATCAATGTCATTGTCATATTTTGAGAACCATTAAACATATTTGGTTCATCTTTACCCCATAGCATCACAACATCTAAACTTTATCATATTAAGATGGTCATTGGTCAAGGTGTAGGTGTCAAAGGTCATATTTAACAACTACTGCATATACATCAAACAATGATACAGAATCAGGGCATGCATGTTGTAGACATTCTTGTTTTCTTTCAAACACTTTCTTATTGAGTTATGTCCCTTCTTATAGAATTAATGTATAAATCTTTATCCATTTATATTTCTTCAAACACCTGCAGGTAATTTCATTGAAATGTGTCTGTGTTGAAGGTTGGAGAGTTTGTGTATAATTTTATATATGTGTTGTGGGGTTGGGGTGTATGTATATTATCTTGTGTCTGTGTTGTGGGGTTGGGGTGTATGTATATTATCTTGTGTCTGTGTTGTGGGTTGGGGTGTATGTATATTGTGTCTGTGTTGTGGGTTGGGGTGTATGTATATTGTGTCTGTGTTGTGGGTTGGGGTGTATGTATATTGTGTCTGTGTTGTGGGTTGGGGTGTATGTATATTATCTTGTGTCTGTGTTATGGGTTGGGGTGTATGTATATTATCTTGTGTCTGTGTTGTGGGTTGGGGTGTATGTATATTATCTTGTGTCTGTGTTGTGGGTTGGGGTGTATGTATATTATCTTGTGTCTGTGTTGTGGGTTGGGGTGTATGTATATTATCTTGTGTCTGTGTTGTGGGTTGGGGTGTATGTATATTATCTTGTGTCTGTGTTGTGGGGTTGGGGTGTATGTATATTATCCTATGTCTGTGTTGTGGGTTGGGGTGTATGTATATTGTGTCTGTGTTGTGGGTTGGGGTGTATGTATATTATCTTGTGTCTGTGTTGTGGGTTGGGGTGTATGTATATTATCTTGTGTCTGTGTTGTGGGTTTGGGTGTATGTATATTATCCTATGTCTGTGTTGTGGGTTGGGGTGTATGTATATTATCTTGTGTCTGTGTTGTGGGGTTGGGGTGTATGTATATTATCTTGTGTCTGTGTTGTGGGTTGGGGTGTATGTATATTATCCTATGTCTGTGTTGTGGGGTTGGGGTGTATGTATATTATCTTGTGTCTGTGTTGTGGATTGGGGTGTATGTATATTATCTTGTGTCTGTGTTGTGGGGTTGGGGTGTATGTATATTATCTTGTGTCTGTGTTGTGGGTTGGGGTGTATGTATATTATCTTGTGTCTGTGTTGTGGGTTGGGGTGTATGTATATTATCTTGTGTCTGTGTTGTGGGTTGGGGTGTATGTATATTATCCTATGTCTGTGTTGTGGGTTGGGGTGTATGGATATTATCCTATGTCTGTGTTGTGGGTTGGGGTGTATGTATATTATCTTGTGTCTGTGTTGTGGGTTGGGGTGTATGTATATTATCTTGTGTCTGTGTTGTGGGTTGGGGTGTATGTATATTATCTTGTGTCTGTGTTGTGGGTTGGGGTGTATGTATATTATCCTATGTCTGTGTTGTGGGTTGGGGTGTATGTATATTATCTCATGTTAGTATTGTAGGCTATAGAATTTTTGTATTAACCTGTTTTTTGTATTGTAGGCTGGCGAGTTTGCTCAGGCAACAACAGAGATTATAAAACAGAGACAGATCATTAAAGCCAAAAGAAAAGGAAGCAGTGTTGAGGTAAGACAGAACCAATTGTCAAATTTTATTATCTATTTACAGATTTCAACCTCCTTAATTGTCCTACCAGTTAGTAGTATTTGAAAGTCTGATCTTAAAAGTTTTGGTGAAAAGGAACAAAATTTTTTGATGAAATATAAATATTAAATTCACAAATACAGAATGTTTTTAAGTCTGTTCTACTTGTAGTAGGTTGTAAAGGGAGTTAGAAATGATTAATGATCATATTAAACACAAACTATTTCATTTTTTCATAGGGAGGAAGCAAATCTTTTACTGGGTTCTCGGGATTCAGTTTTAAGCCCACTTCAACAAGTACTCCATTTAGCTTTAATGTCAAATCAGTGACAAATGGTGAGTCAGATACTAAGAAGCCAGCAGCCAGTGAGATTCCAGTCAAGACTCTTCCGGCCAATAGTCCCGTCAAATCCACATCTGCCAGCAATGGTGCAAGTAAAGCAGAAAGCGCAGATAGTACTACCTGCAACACCTATTCAGAAAATCTGCGGAAACTCAACGAGAGTGTGTTGTCATGGATACAGAAACATGTGGAAAAAAATGCATACTGTATACTGACTCCAATATTCAAAGACTATGAAAAACATCTTGATGAACTGGAGAAGGAGAAATCTGAGCGTTTGGCTAAAGATAATGAGGCAGAAAAAAAGACAACCACAACTTTTTCCGCTAGTATCAGTACAGGTAGGAAGCCAAAGCAATGCAAAGCAAAAATTGATCAGTGATCATTTCATTATTATAAATTATAATAAACTTTATTTTACAAAAAATTGCAAAGCAAGCTTTCAAGTTTTATAAATCACTCTTTTTGGTCAAGATGGAAGTACACAAGTGGTATTACTGTGGGTCTGATACCATTTCAGTTCGGCACAGAGAATAAAACCCTGAATGCCTAGGTGAAAGGAAAGTGTGTTATCACTACACCACCCAACCAACCTAAATCATTTCACTTTTATGGAAAACCATTTTCATATGCAAATATTTAGCTATTCATCTTAGTTCTGTTATATTGTAATTTAGCAGTACAGAATTTGGTTTCATCATTATAAACAATGCCTGATTTTCTTGTAATAAGCCCACCTACCTCTTTTAAATTCAGAAAAATTACTTTTCATTGTGCTATAATACTTGATTCCCTACTTTTGAGTTAAAGGTTGTGTGCTCTAAAGAAGATTCTGTATTTTTTCTTAATTTAAATTTTTTTTAAGTCCTTAGAGTTTCTTACAGGTTTTTCCAGAGATTTATACACAGAACCATTATTTTAACTAAATTCTTCTTCCCCTTAGGGACTGAAGCTGCTGTGTCATCAAGTAAACCTACGTTCTCCTTTGGAACAACTTCTAACACAACATCTACAAGTGGATTTAGTTTTGGGTCTAAAGCTGCCACCACAGCTTCCGAGGGTACCAAGGGAACAAATGGAAGCTCCTCATTTGGTGCTACAGCGTCCACAGGCACCGGTTTCCCGGGTTTTAACCTGCAGTCAAATCTTGGAGCTAAACCATCACCATTTTTTGCTGTTGGTAATTCGAAGGGTGATGCAGGCTCTTCAGAAGGTATGGTCTTTCTCAAGCTTACGTTCTTTAAGTCATTTTCCAAGGAAGATTTATGAAATAAAGCAATGAATTAAGATAACTGAAAATGGCCCAAATGGAGGGTTCATTTTCAGTTTTAAAATGTTCAAAGCCCCTTGGTCCCAGAAGGAATATCCCTGCATTTCTGACTAGTTTTTACAAATGAATTTTGGATGAAATTATTATACTTCTGGTAATACTATTGGTACACATTATTGAAATATACAAGCTTTTAACTTCCAAATAATTCTTTTAGCACATTATCTTTATTTCATAATGGCATATTATTCAATATGCTGTCAGTTGGTTTGTTATAAAAAGTTTAAAAAGTTGTTTTCTTTTCAAAAACTTATTTTGACTATCTGCCAAGTATTGGACCTGACAATCCTTTACAAAATATTAACATACTAATACACGATAGAATTGTCTCCATTTAATTACTTTTTTCAAAATGATTTCATTGGAAAATTATTGGAAGACAAGAACCTAAAATTTAGAAAAGTTCATGAAAAAAAATGAAAATTGATAAGTTATTAACGAGAGTGAAGGTTGGAAGCATACATATACATATTATAATTCCATATTTAATGCTGTGATGTATTTTTATTCTGTATGAGATAAAATTCTGTGTGAACAAGATATCTATCAATGTATCTTTTTTCATCTGATTCAGCTGCTGAGGAAGAAGAATATGAACCCCCCAAACCAGAATCCACAGAAGTCAAGGAGGAAGGAGCTCTTCACACCGTCAAGTAAGTCACAAACTGTGTATCCACCATCTTGGTTCATCCTTTTGCCAGGGACAGTCATTGGTTATAGATAGTTACATACTCGATGGGTTAGAGCATTTGCCTAGGTAAACCTCGGCTGAAGATCTGAGGCGCCTGGTCTGACAGTCCCTACTTGTCCTTTGGGGGTTTGTGTTTTTCGAAGCTGAGAAACGGACTGGTATGGGTTGTCATGGTTGTCTTTCTTGGGACAGACTTTTTACCCCTATTGCTGTAAATGATAGTGATGGGCCTCTGTCTGTTGTTCAGTAAGGTAGACACCGCCTATTAGAAAGAGTCCCTGTCTCAAAATGGCCCTGGCTGTTCACAGTGAGATAACAAACAATCTTTTCAGTAGCTTAGTTTTAGATACAGTGGAACCCCTGCAAATTGATCCTTCTCAGAATAAATCACCTATTAAAACTGACCAAAATGGTGATGTACAGAAACTTTTTTTTTTTGAACTTCCCAATATCGATCCCTGTCATTTCTGTATAACAATATTATTTTGCGTCAGAAATAATTAAAGTATAGTAAAATTACTCCTGAAATTTAACCATACCTAAAAGATCAAAACCCCGAGTTCCAACCTGCGAACAGTTAAACCAACACCTGTGACAAGGTTATGCATTGTGCTTAATGCACATGAGTAGTTTTTGTATATGTAACCCTGACAGGGAAGATTATCATCGACATGATGTTTAATGATTAGCCCAACTTCATCAGATGGGACTGGTCCAAAGAATAAAATGGCGGACAGGCAGCCATCTTGGATTTGATTGAGTAATTATTGTTATCCCTATTTCTTATTCTTATATATCTCTATTTCTACTGGCTGGATTTCTCTCAAATTTCATATGTAGGCTTCCCTATGTCCCTTGTGCCCATTTTATTTTGTGTGATCAGAAAGACAAAATGTCTGACAGTTAATGTGGGTGTAGGTTTGTATCCTGTGTTCTGATGTTTCTGTTCAACAGAATGGTCATTAAACAATAACAGTATTAGAGGATCTGTCTGTCTAATTGTCCATATGTGATATTGTAGGTTCATGAGCATAGTTAAATGTCCATTAGACTATAACATCTAGTTCTTTATTCTTATACAATATGTGATCATACAGACAGTCTGTTCTGTTCTCCAGTAACTCTTGATTTGTTCCAGATGCAAGTTGTTCTACCAGAAGGCAGGTGCTTGGACAGAACGTGGAATAGGATTTTTACATCTCAAAAAGTCTGACGACAAAACACAGCTTGTTGTACGGGCTGATACAAGTTTAGGTATGTTGTTATCATGTCTGCTCTTTTCTGTAAAGCTATTAAGAAAATATGCATCAGTTCACTGCAACATTAACAAAAATGGAACTGTACGCAAGAAAAATAATGAATCACCACTGTGTTATTAAGATCGGCATTTCTCAGCCTTCAGGAAAAGATTATAATGTGATGCACTTGACAAAACCTTGTACTTTACTTAAATCCTTACTCACAATTTGAGCAAAATTTGTCTCCATCACCTGAGTTAAAAGATTCTGGAACTTTTTTTTTCCTATGAAAAAAGTACGGAAGAAAAAAATATTTCACATGGTAAAATTTGTCAAATGTTTGAATCTCTGCCCTGGTTTATTAATATTTGATAGACCTGGTATTATAGAACATAGGTATCCTTAATGAAAAATGTCAATTACATATGATCAAAAATGAAACTGAACAGCTATTTTCAGCTTATGATTACTATTGCCAACAGTAATATCTATGTATTGGATCTGTTTAAATAACAGATATACTTATTATACAACGTTATTTTACTTTTATTACAACATGCAAGGTGTTGATTAATCTTAATACTTATTTAAATGATAAAAACAAGCAAATTCTTTGTAAAATATTTCTCAATGTGAACGCCCACATTTTAATGACTTTATTGTGAAATCATTTCAGGAAACATCCTTTTGAATATCATTCTCTCCAGCTCTCTGCCCCTGAACCGCCAGGGCAAGAACAATGTGAGTTTGATGTGCGTGCCTAACCCACCTCTGGACTCCAAGGAAGAACCAAAGGCCACAGCGATGTTAATCAGAGTGAAGACTGCAGAAGATGCAGATACACTCTTCGAAAAAATGAAGGAATTGAGAAAATAACACTATTAAATTTATAAATATATATCAGCTTAACGATAAATGAAGTGAAACCACGGAGAAAAATATGTGAAACTTTGTGAAAGTGCATAAGTGTTGACTTTCCTGGTGTAATGTGAATACACTGTTTCTTTACATCTTTAAAATCAATTCTGCTTCTAGTTCAGGTTTTAAAAAAACTGGATAATCTATGTTTTCTATGGAATCTATGGGAACTTTGTGGTTTAAATATTATTTCTGTGTGTTAGAGTTGTAAGTGCTGCTTGGATAATTAGAGACATGGATGAAAGCAGACTTGGAGGTTGTTTCTTTTCTATGACAGGAAATTTCATGAATGATAAAATATGTAAATTTCTGATGATGTAACTTTGGACATGGGATATGATCATGCCTTGAACAGTAATATACAATTCTTTATCCACTATTGAAATGCTGTTATTATGTGAATGTTTTGTATTACCATGAAAATAACACATACTTACTCAAAGTAGATGTGTCAGATGTTATGTTTATCATGTTGATGTTGAAAGACAAATTAAGGTTTTCCATTCAAACTAACAGGCTATCAGTCCCCGAGGCTGGTTAGACAAATTAGATGGAAAGACACAAGAGAAAGTTTTTCTGCTAAACGTTTGGGGTAAATCTTTCATGATTGGGTTATTACAAATTCATAATATTCTTTAATTTACTTGTACACACAATAGACGCAGGATGCCAAGAGAATTGGAAAAGAAACAAAAAGTTGGTCTCCATTGATGCAGTGTGCTAAGAGAATTGGAAAAGAAACAAAAAGTTGGTCTCCATTGATGCAGTGTGCTAAGAGAATTGGAAAAGAAACAAAAAGTTGGTCTCCATTGATGCAGTGTGCTAAGAGAATTGGAAAAGAAACAAAAAGTTGGTCTCCATTGATGCAGTGTGCTAAGAGAATTGGAAAAGAAATGAATAATTGGTCTTGGTTGACGCAGGGTGCTAAGAGAATGATTGGTCTTCTTTAAAACTTTGATGTTTGGATGTTGACAATGGAAACGGGAAGAAGCATAATAACAGGATATTTGATTACAAACGTATATACAATGGCAAGTATAATCCATAGCATTTAAAAGAGCACGATGTCAATCAATTTTGCTTTGATTCGCTTTATGAAGTTATGTTTTTGTAAGCAAAAAATCCATTAAAGTTCATATCATCCTGTTCTCATAGACTGATCTCAGTCGCCCACTTGTAATGATTAAGACCGGATTATTTTTTTTACCACTGAAACAAAATTCATGAACTTGTGTCTTTCAATCTTATTAACAATGGAGGCCTGTATGCAATTTGTTTTCGAGAAAATTGGAGAAATGTGCATAATCTGGAAACAAGTTAAACCAGCTACAAAGTGCTTGAAATAACCACAAAATTTTGTAAAATGAATGAAAAAAATAGGTTTTGCTGTGTCATGTGATCTTTACCAATTGCAAGAAAAATTGTAATTGGAGATATATTGATATTTATCTCGTAAAAATTGAAACCTGCCGATAAGGCTTTCACCCTCCTCCAAATGGCTGTTCAGTATTCTGCTTTCCATTGTAACAATCAAATGGATGAGCCTACTCATTGAAATCTTGATGGGAAGACCTTTACTCATATTTTTATGCTATAAATCAGCACATTTTCCATCCTTCTGTACTACACCCATATCTGATAGAATAAACTAACACAAAATGTCGTGTAAAAGGAATGTATCATTGTCAGGTGAAAAAGGCTCTGGAAACCTTCAGCGTTGACACTTGAATGTCTTTGTGCATGTACAATTAATTCAATTCTATTCAAAGCAAACTTTGGCTATTATTATGATTTATATATCACATCAAAGATATTTGATATGTAACATGGCAACTGATTTTGACCAATGTGTTGTGAGCTCTATGGTTAGACACCTCTGTATATGCCTACTTTGTAGCCTTGTAGCCTTAGTATGTGACATGGCTGTCAGAACCTGAACCTGTAAATACACATTTTCCCAAATAATTCTACGAAGTGTAGGGAAATGAAATAATTTTTTAAGCTGTATTTATTTTCTATTCTGATTCTTACTGGTAACAGGCTGGAAATTAGCTTATTTCTGCACAAGACTTTTTATAGGGTATCAGGCGAGTATATTGTGATGCAGCCCTTAATTCATCGTTCTGTTCATCCACGTCACCACCTCAGACAATAACTTTAATATCCACTGACTGATCAAACTCAAACTTTGCATACGGCATTTTTTTTATTGGGAATGCTTTCTTTAGATTGCTTTAAGGGTCAAAAGTCAAGGTCACTGTTATTATCTATAGAAAATTGGTCCATTTCAGAACAATGAAATGAGTTCCATTGAACCGATCAAACTCAAACTCGATGTTTTTCATTGAGAGGCCAGAGTGCTTACTTAAAATTGTCTTTTGGTTCAAAAAGTCGGACCACAAGGTCAATGCTACTGTAGATGGTTACCGCCCAATAACTCGTGTTCTTTAGACCAATAAACCAAAACAGTGCCTTCTAACACGACATGGGATTGCATTTTTATGTGAAAGGTCAAAAGTCAAGGTCACTGTTATTTCAAGTATAAATTCATGTCCGTTCAGTTCCATTGGACTTAATAAAATCAACCCTTTAAACACTGTTATATCCGCTTAATATCTCAATTCCTTAAGCTGAATATCTTTTGAAAGTTTGGTATCTCATCATTACCTCATTAGGAGATATCTTATGTCTCTAAGTGATTTAATGTTCGGCTATTCCTCTCTTGTATGACAAGTTCTTTTTGCCCCAGTTCTCGTTTTGTGAACCTGACATTTCTTAGATATGACATAAATTTACACGGCAGCTGAATAATGTGAATTTCTGTTGTTTGTATTCTTCTCTTCATTGTTTGATGATTTTGAGATTTGTTTGTCGAATAATATTTATCGATCAATTTACTTTTTTGGAATTCTTCAAAATTTTCAATACTTTAAATTGAATTATGTATTTTACAGTTACATAATCGTAAGTTGTAGCACAGATGAAGTAGGTAAGGATAATTCATCTTCACTTGTTAAATCTCGGCTCATTCCGTAACTATGTACTTGCGTCAGGTGGAACGTACGAAATAGGTCGAGTTGTTGCGAATGCTCTCCGTTTCGCTCCACTGCAAGATATAGTAGGGTGTGTATGATTGAAGCGTGACGTAGCGGAGCGGAATTCCAGTTTTAATTGTGATTCAGTTCAATATCAAGACATTGTGTGGTAAAAAAAAGGATGTGAAATTCGATCGTAGTGACTCATATTTTATTTAGCAGCAACCTTTTATGAAATGTGTTGTTAAGCTTCAACCCCACCCACCCACACACCATGTCCTTTTATCAATACTTTTGTAACAGAAATATCTTCGAGGATGATTCTATCAAACTATTCTTTTCGGAAACCCTCTTCCTGTAAGGTTATGGAACTTGATCTATTGTGTTTTGTATTACAAGGTACATCGAACACCGAGTCTAATACGTGTATTTCGAGTTGAAAAAATAACTTTCTTTCTTAAATCCTGTCTGATTTTGACATAATGTAAAATTGCCCGTACGGTACTATCAATCTGTGATTTTACTTTTTGTTGATGTCGATAGTCAGAATTCTGACCTATATAAAACAGGATTTTATCGATTGATGTGTAGGCATTTAGACAGTGTTTTATATGATTTATTATATTGTTATATATATATAAAAATAATACATCGAAATTAAAATACAAAGTCATTGACGGTCGTTTAATATCTCGATCAACTAATTTTTACGACAATTTCACAGTTTCAAGCACATTAAGGAAATGAAATCACAAATAGATACTCGGAACACTTCGGACAAACTGTAAATGGGTTATTTGTTTTATTTCATTTCATTTATTTGCAATGAAATTTTGACCCACACATTTTGGCAAATTATGGCAATGTTGTATTTTTTGCAAACGCTGTTATATTAGCAACCCACAGGATCCGCAATCAGTGCCGTCATCATTAAGCGTAACACATTAAGCGCGAAAGCTGGCGTCATTTTAAATAACAGGAGCACAAACATTCCCTCAGTTCTTACATCCGCAACATTCATTATTCAATAACTCCATCTAAAATATGAGGTCTGCTTCTAATGAACATTTATGAGGGACTTTCCTTACAATTTCGTTATCACAAACATGGTCCTTATATATGAACCCCATAAAAAACGGAAGTACATTTTCACGTGAAAAGTTTTAGTTGTGACCTTTTGTATACTACTGTTATTATCAATCATATAAAGTTGTGAGTACAAATGATGAAATGGCGTGCTTTTAGTTTACTCCCGACACTGTTCACACGGACACATGCGCAATGCGTAAAATCGTGAAGCCTGCACGTGCAATCATGGATGTTGCCAATACAGGCGAGTTTTCAACGAGACGTGTCCTTTATAAAGTGTTCCATCCAAAAAAAAATTCATTCAGTGAAGTTAGCGCAAGTGATGTTCATGAAACACAATGATTTATACAATTGCAGAGAGGAATGGCTCTCGGAAGTTTGCAGGTGGGTACTTCCACATCTATTGTTGCCAGGCGCTTTGGATATCATGTTAGCACTATCACCAGACTTGCTGGACGCTTCCAACATACGGGTTCTGTTTCCGATAGTCCCTGGACGGGAGACCAAGGTTGACAACACAGGCCCGAAATCGCTACATCCGGGTAACTCACCTTCGTAACCGGACCCAGTCTGCAACCAGAACAGCAGCTGCTATCAGAGTTAAAAGACGCCCAGTGTCCGCCGAGACCGTCCGGCGTCGCCTATGTGAACATTCCATTAACTGCCGACGTCCTTACGTAGGGCCAATTCTCACTCAGTGACATCGACAGCAACATCTTCAATGGGTAAGGCATCATCAACAATGGCGACTTGTTGACTGGCGACGTGTTCTCTTCTCATACGAGTCTCGATTCCATCTGATGGCCGATTGCCTGTGTGGCGTTGACGTAACGAACATTACTCCGATTGTTGTGTTCTCCGTTGACGTTGGCACAGAGATTCCTCCAGGAACGGAACAATTTGCCCCAGGCATTCTTCCAGGCTCTCAGCAATTCCATGAGACGACGTTGCACAACCTGTATCAATGCTCAACGCATTGTTGAATGATTTCATGGGGGTATTGTCATTAAATAGACAATAGAATTCATTTTATGAAATGAAATGAAATCTAGTCACATTTTGTTAAATTGCAATTTTTAACAAACTACTGATTAATCAGTTCCTGTTTTTTTAATTTCTTACAAAAACGTGTCTTAAGTCTGACTTGTGTTTCTTTTAGGGCTCAGTATATTTTAATTACCCCTAACAGAAAGTGAGGGGAAAATCTCTCTCAAATTTCATCTGTCTGTTTAATGTCTAACATCTGGTGTCTAAACCCGAGAGATCTGTCTGTCAAATGTCTAACATCTGGTGTCTAAACCCGAGAGATCTGTGTCAAATGTCTAACATTTGGTGTCTAAACCCGAGAGATCTGTGTGTCATATGTCTAACATTTGGTGTCTAAACCCGAGAGATCTGTCTGTCATATGTCTAACATCTGGTGTCTAAACCCGAGAGATCTGTCTGTCAAATGTCTAACATTTGGTGTCTAAACCCGAGAGATCTGTGTGTCATATGTCTACATCTGTTGTCAATACCCGAGAGACCTGTCTGTCAAATGTCTAATATCTGGTGTCAAAACCCGAGAGATCTGTGTGTCATGTGTCTTACATCTGGTGTCTAAACACGATATATCTGTCTGTCAAATGTCTTACATCTGGTGTCAATACCCGAGAGACCTGTCTGTCAAATGTCTAACATTTGGTGTCTAAACCCGAGAGATCTGTCTGTCATATGTCTACATCTGGTGTCAATACCCGAGAGACCTGTCTGTCAAATGTCTAATATCTGGTGTCAATACCCGAGAGATCTGTGTGCCATATGTCTACATCTGGTGTCTAAACCCGAGAGATCTGTGTGTCAAATGTCTAACATCTGGTGTCTGAACCCCAGAGATCTAAGTGTCATATGTCTAACATCTGGTGTCTAAACCCGAGAGATCTGTGTGTCAAATGTCTAATATCTGGTGTCTAAACCCGAGAGATCTGTGTGTCAAATGTCTAATATTTGGTGTCTAAACCCGAGAGATGTGATCGCCAAATGGTTAGACGGTTTCCAAAGTCTGTAAATAGATGATGATGAGTGAAGAAAAATCCTCAAATGAAATTTGATTGGTGATCAATATCATTATTAGAATAGACTGTGTTTTTATTTATTACATTTTGTTGGCGAGAATTAAAAATCCTAATAATGAGTGATACATTGTTGGAACTGCAATCAGCGGGAATATAAAATCGGTATATTCAAATGTGTAATTAATTACGTTAATCATGCACAACGATCTAAGTATGGTGCTTTAACAGAGGAGTGTCACGAGAATTCGATGGCGGGAAACAAGATAATTTATTGATAGAAATAGTAAATATACAAGTCTGCTAGACCCAAAAACCCATTGTAGTGGCAGTATCGGACACGTGACGAATTCCTGACATATCCCAATGGATCCTTGAGGAGGCCGTCCTCCAGTTCGTACCGGAAACCTATCCCGACTCCTGCAACGAATGGACGGAGATTCCGTAAGGCGGGACTATTAAAATACCATCCCCTTGCGTCTGCTGAACACTGAGGGTGAAAGAAAACGAAAAAAAACATGTAAAGGAAGAAAACCTATCAGACCCTTCAGTTGTTTGTCACTGTTAATGGTTATATTAGGCTCTAGTTAATTAGTTTTACAACCTGAATTAAAATGATCGTAAAAGTAATTTGGATAATTGTATGTGTAATCTTTGTGAAGGCGGAGGATATGTACACAAGACGTTTTGAAAAAAGGAAGTATATTCTTGACAGGAATACGAATTTGTTTAATTCTAACGTAAATGCATCTTCGCGATTGAAATGTGCTTCTCTCTGTTCCGAACAGAAATGTGACTGTATGTCATACGTCTACAATGAAACAACCAGGATTTGTAGTATGACGTCAATCGAGATTCAATCAAATTACATGGGAAACGATGAGGCGTACGTGGACAAACCAGGTGCGTTTTGTTCTGCTTGTATTAATTAATTAATTTATTTTTTCTTCTTTATTTAAAAAAAAAAATTTTTTTGGCATATTTATTCATTTTTTTCATTTATTGTTCTTTTTATATATACCTACTATAATCGGCAAACGATATCATTCTCGGTCAAAAGGAGAAGTTTATTACGGCTTGCTTAGTATTTCTGTGTTTTCCGTTTCACATGTACTTATAAATAGGTTAGTTTTATATTTGAATGTGCTAATCTGGTCACATTTCGTCTAAACCTTTTTCGTGTGAAGCACGGATTGATATAAATATGTCAGTGCGTGATTCAGTCTTATATTTTGTAAACAAACAAACTGTCCCGCTCTCTGGGCACAGAGGAACTAGTGCAATTCAGCTAAAATCTTTCACTTAAATAGAAGTTTACTCATCCGCAGACAGAGAAATCGGGCTCATCAATATTGAAGGACAAACAATGCCATATAATTAAGATGCCTTTTCTGGGAATAAATGTTTCAGTTTGATGTTTTACAATCTATGTTCAAAATACGATTTTCGATGAAAAAATATATTTACATCATTCAAGTAAAGACAGGACGGGCCCATATCTGTATAAAATACCTTGTATTTAAATAACGTTTCGTTTCCCATGTAATTCAGCGTCCTTAAGCAAAATTTCATGGCGTGTATATCTTTATCGCGGTAAATAAAAAAGGACATTGATATCATCATTAGTTAGTTTAAATGTTTTCCTCGGCTTTATAAACGGAATGTTTTTTTTTCAATAACTTGAAGACACAAAAGAAATCTAATATAGTCATGATATACGACAATAAATAACGGTTTTTGTTTGTTTGCAGGATGACACAAATTTAACGATAGGGAAAACTCAGAAATATGATTTTTGGCGGTTCAAGATTTTTATTGTCAACAACAAAGAATTGGAATACATTGTGTATACTATTTATGTTCGGAATAAGATTCATCATCTTTAGATATATATCTTATCAATAACACAAATCAGCGATTGAAAACTGTAACTTGGGAAGCTTTCGAAAACGTCGGTCTTCTTTAACAAGCAAAGAGTGCAAATAAAAGAAATTGTGAAGTCAGTCGTCAAATTGTCACTATGCATTTTAGTCCCAACTCTTATATAGCAAGTAGGCTGAGGACTGATTAACGATTCATTCATCCTCACCAGCCCCCAGCCCCAACCCCACCCCACTCCCTTTATTTGGCGTTAAAATTGGATCATAAAGATGACTCGGTCTGTGCCCCCTTTCATCTCTGTTCATCAGTTCTCCTTCCACTATCACCCAGATTAATTCTTTGATATATCTCAATTTCTAGTTATACTCTCTGTCTCTTGAGAAGATGTAATATCAGCTTTAAGAGCTTGCTTTACTATCCGCTTTTTCGTTATCTGTATTTGTAAATGTTGGAAAGAAAATAATGTTAAATTTAAAAAAAAAAACGAACTTGTCTCAAAAGGCTCAAACTTTAAAATTAAATTTAAGACTCCGTGAAACATAAGGCAAGCAGTATATGAAATTCCGACATCTCTCCTATATCTAGTAATTAATGTATTTATTTATTTCAGATTGTTGTTCTGTTCCGTATGTCAGAAATGCCTACGGTATTGTTCACTACACCAGTAGTGGGACAGCGTTCAACTATATATGTGACCCAGACCTGTACATTGCTGCCGGTGATCCGGCCATGAGCTGTTCATGGGTCACTGGGCAGTGGTCAACTGTACAGTTTCAGTGTCATGGTAGGTGTTTCAATGTTACTCAATGTTACCGACAATAAGTTTAATTTCTGCGTTTAATTTATCATTAATTCATTCGTGTATTAAATCCCGTACGCGAAAAAATAATAATACGAGAAACTGACTGCTTATTACAAAAAAGTGAAATGAAATAAAAATGTTACAAATTTAAGATTTCAGAATAATTAGATAGGTATTTATATAATGATGCTATTAGTTATGTTAATTACCTTAGCGACTAATCAGCATTAGATCCGAACACATCGTGACTAATTAGATGATGTGTACATATTTCTTTGTCGAGATACGTTATTTAAAACCCAATAATCTTTTGTTGTCCGCTTTCTTCCGTCGCCATATTTCTTCTTGTCAATTGCTCCGTTGAGTTTCTGAGCAGCTCAGTTTAATGGGTAAATAGATTAGACTATGGAAGTTAATATGTATGCTGTACAGACAACAAAAAAGTTCAAAAATTCAGTTTCTGAGCAGCTCAGTTTAATGGGTAAATAGCTTAGACTATTGAAGTTAAGATGTATGCTGTACAGACAACAAAAAGTTTAAAAATTCAGTTTCTGAGCAGCTCAGTTTAATGGGTAAATAGATTAGACTATTGAAGTTAATATATGTATGCTGTACAGACAACAAAAAGTTTAAAAATTCAGTTGTACAAATTCGTTTCTTGAAGCGGAAGTAAACTTAATCCATACTAGACATTCATTACACACGGATAATATCCCCCACTTGGAATACAATCAAAATAACGGTAGAATTTTAAGGCACACTCAGGTAGGTAGTTAGTTTCATCAGGAGATCATCAGACGGTACATTTGCAGTTTGAGTTCCGTGTACTATAGATTCTGCCGATTTTGACCGTCTGGTGTGCACATAGATTATACAGTTCTTGTACATACTGTAGAAGCACCGACTTGTCATCTTCAGCTGCACCCACTGCACTTATTTTTTCTGATGCTTTAAGAAGCTAGATAATATGTTATTATGCTTTTGTAATCCAGCTTCAGATAGTATAGAAGTAATTGGTCTGTATTTTCTGGCTGCCCAGCAAACAGAAGGGAGAGAGACAGGGTGCTGATGGAACGAATATCTGTTGACTTGTAATGCATAGGCGTCTGTCAGAACCCTAGCCTTAATAATTGCATTGATGGCCTCTCTAGGAGACTCCATAGCTGTCGCTAAAACGAGACGATCTTGTTGTAGAGGGTTTCGCTGAAAGTGGACAAGTCTCATTGATGGTTTCGAGCGCTGGTCATCGAAGCAGATGTTATACCAGTATCTATTGATTGCGTTTCGGACCTGTTTTCTATCTGGTTTTATGTCGTGGATTTCGAATGAGAGTGAAGGCTGATGAGAATTAAAATTTCGCCAGGTTTGTCATCCTTCATTGCTAGTTGTCTCCATAAGTTCTGCTGAACTGGGCGGCTGCGCAGAATAGTTTCCAGAGTGGTGAACATGCTGATTTCGACTTTGATGTCAAATGTAGTGGCAGCAAGGAGATACAGGTTGGCAAGCTCGCACACCTGTCTAGTAGTGTCCTTATTTGGAATTATGTTAACCCTGCTGTCTTTAGGAATATGATCTCCGTTGAGGTAGGAATGACTCCCTCTAGCCCCTACGTGGACCTGGGTATAACAAATATTGTGCACAGAAATTATCGGATTTACCTCGCTCTTACCATGGAGGCCGGCTCCCATGAGAACGTAGATTGCTGTTCGTTCCGTTTGGCTACTGCTGGTCATGTCTGTTCCACATGACTTCCCATTGTCCTCGTTCTGTCCTTGACCCCCTTACTTGTGTTAAGGACAATACTTCACATTTCTTACTAGAGAAGTTATGAATAATACCTAGACCTGTCTGTAGATCCGTGGTTGCTTATGATCGCACCAGTGTTAATTTCCTTCAGAGACCAGAGGAGATCGTTGTATGATAAGGAATGATTCCGACAAATTATTTTGGCAATTGATTTTAGTAGATCCGTTTGTTTGGAGCTTCTGAAGAAGGAGCCAAAGAGCTGTTGTAATGCTTAGGTTATGTAGGTCAGGTAAGACCTTGGTGCCAGACTACATCAAAAACCTTTTCCTAGTCAAGGGTCGCTAATGCAATTGGTCTTAAGGTATCCTTGGCTTCATTTAACATATCTGTCACAACATTATTAGGGGATGTTTTGGGTTGAAAACCTCTGCATAATCTGCTTGGTGCCTCCTATATGTAAAATGTAGTAATCAATTTGTGGTTGCAACACAGTCTCAAGCTTCTTATTTAGAGTGGGGAACACTGTTATCCCCTTTTGTCAATACTGGTGTGGTAGTGTTGTTTTAGGATGTCTGGAAGCTCCATGCTATGTGTGTAAGCACATGCTTGTCACATAGATGGCCATCGGTCGTCTGCCACATTTTAGATGCTCTGCTGTTAGATGGAGGTGGTCTGCAGCTTTGTCGACATGTAGTTTCTCTATTGCTTTTGTTACCAGTCCTGTAGATAATGATCGTAAACGTTTGTCCATGTTACGATACTATTGTATGGAAATCTGGGTCGAAATGAGCCTTCTGCTTTGGTGAAAATTGTACTTTCCATCCTTCAACATTGTCATCAGGATTGGTGATAATCCTCCAATCACTACCTAGGACGTCAGTGTGTGTGACCTTCTCTCGTCCTTGCTGATTGACTAGTTTGTAGTATAATTTGTGTGGGGGGTATACATATATTGTCCTGATACAACTAGTTCCTTGTTGCACGGGGGATTTTAGAAGCCCAGCATAGTTTCTTCTTGTTCTTACGCTCTATGTTGGTAACATGAAGAGGGTCAGCTGGTTTACCTGTATATATCTACAATTCTGTTATTTCAGTGCGCTTTGTTCTTTTTAAATGATTTTGTTGTTGGTTTTCTGCTTGATAGCATTACGGCTTTCTACAAGACATCAGTGAGAGTTTCGTCATACCTACAGTTCTTTGTTTCTTTAGGTGTCATATTGGTTCGGTTGTCTGTGACGTCGTAACGCTTGAAAGAGTCAGTATTGCAAAGCTTCCAAACGATCATACTTAAAAGACTCTAATCTGTTTTCTTCCTACTCTTTTCACTTTATTTGATTAATAAAAAAATGATTTTTCACCATTATATAATTTATAATACAAAAATACAATAGTTTGAAAATAATGTTTTTGTCCCGAAGCACGTTTAAACGTCATTTGCTCGCGGTTGCAAGATGACAGCGTCCAGAAGTTCACGTCGATTTAGAATTATGAATCGGCAACCAATGTTTGTTTCAAATTATAGAACTAAACATGCCCTTACGAATGATTTGTATATGACGTACATCATTGAAAAGGATGGGTAATTGCAAAATGAAGGCATAATTTAGATATAATTGGTGAACTGTGACGAGGTGACTGGTTACGACCCAGCTGTAATATTTTATATACGTGAATATTAAACGTACATATTTTCTCTTTTCTTTGCTCCCTCTTAATACTTGTTTCGTATAAAACTGATCAAATAAATCATGTTCTAAAAATCGTTTCCTAGCATAGAGTTTTATATATCTTTCATATAATGTTTCAACCCGACCGCTTTATCACGTGTCACATGATTCAATAATATACAGTTACATACAAATCCATGATATCAGTTTACTTCTAACAATAATCATATTAGCTTTCATCACGAGCGCTGTATAGTGTCATCGGACTCTTTGGACGATTTCAGCATTAACATTAATTGTAATTGGATTTATCGCTCAGTCATCAGCGCCAGGGTCATGTTCATGCGGTGCCTCCTCGTAGAAACTAATGGCTACCTCGCCGAACAGTATGCAAAAGGTCCGCCGCTTGGTATACAAAGGAATGTTTGTAACCTTTCTTGCTTAAAGTCACAACGACCAGTATACAGTTCTTTGTATGTTAACCTTTAGGTTATAACCGTTTGGACTCTTATAAACGAATGTAATCAGGTTATTTGCGTTTAATTTCAGTTGGCTGGGAGTGCGTGCCTCTTGATCTCTTAGACATCATTGCAATAATTTTTCCATTCTTTACGTTACAACAAATTTGCGAGTATGAAGGTAACCGGTACACGTGGGGGTACAGCAGTTTAGCTCCAGGGTGTAGCATCTGTCATTGCTGCAGACGGCGAGCATACATTTATTGAGTATATCAGTGCAGTGTGAAACCACGTACACCAGTGCAGTGTGAAACTACGGACACAAATATAGTGTGAAACTACGGACACAAATATAGTGTGAAACCACGTACACCAGAACAGTGTGAAACCACGTACACAAGTACAGTGTGAAACCACGGATACCAGTAGAGTGTAAAACTACGGACACCAGTACAGTGTGAAACCACGGACACCAGTACAGTGTGAAACCACGTACACCAGTACAGTGTGAAACCACGCACACCAGTACAATATGAAACCACGTACACCAGTGCAGTGTGAAACCACGGACACCAGTGCAATGTGAAACCACGGATACCAGTACAATGTGAAACCACGTACACCAGTGCAATGTGAAACCACGGGCACCAGTACAATGTGAAACCACGGACACCAGTACAATGTGAAACCACGTACACCAGTACAGTGTGAAACCACGGACACCAGTACAATGTGGTTCCGTGGAAACTAGTGTAGGAGGTATCCACGGACCCCAGTACATTGTGAAACCACCAGTGCATTGTAAACTATACCTGACTTTACTGCGAGTTCAAAGTATTGACACATAGGTGTGGGTTAATTATGTTTAGATATGATTTTGCACATTCATATTTTCTGATTTTTTATTCAAACATTTTATTTGAATTTGTGTGATACAAAAGGGATTGGGTCGTCAAACGTAATCCAAAACCAATAACATAACACAATATAAATATACATAAGATTGCAAATTTAAGCTTAATTAACACTTTCATTTAACTTGAGGATTACAATGGGTATCGGGGAGAGAGAGGGGGATGGGTTCGATAATGTGATCAAATTTATTTCGAGATCGTGGTAGTGATCTTCCTCGACTCTAACTATACTTACTACTGTTCAATACACACAGCCTTACTTACGTCTATCACTTCCCGTAGCACGATTGCCGTCTCCTTGTACAGTCCATACTTTCTTGTATTCAATAACGGTACCGTTTTTGTCGGGGAAGACCAGAAACTTGAACTCTTTAATGTTAAAATGATTGACAACTATGTCAAGTATCAAGTTCGAGTTCTTTTGATTTCTCGGGATTTACGACACATAAGATGTAATCACAGCATATTTAACTGACAGAGTGCGATTAAAGAATTTGCAAATTAAAAACAAATGATCAGTTTTTCAATATTTCATTTCTTGAACGCTAAGTATATAACACACTCTTGGTTATCTTTAATAGTAGTTTTTGATATATTTTTTATGTAAAATCTGCATATAATAGACATTGTAGTAAAAAATTAATTTCGTCTTCAATTTCTGCTATCATTAAAGAATGATGATAACAACAAGCACTCTCTGTCGTGCGTCGGGGTATTATTTCCTTCCTTTTTAGGTCATCTGACCCCAAGGGCCAAGATGACCAATGACCGCCGAACTTCGTTCATCGTCGTGCGGCTACCACCGTGCAGCGTGCGTAACACTTTTCTTTAAACTCCTACTTCTCATTCACACCTGGATGGCTTTCAACCAAATTTGGTCTGATGCATCATTAGGTATGAGTTATTATTTCATACTTTCAGAATTTTGATTCGACCCTTAGGGGGGATGTCAATTACATCCAGTAGTCCCTTTACGGAAATGTGTATGTACTTTTTTTTTTACATCAGGGGCTTTCTGGAACCCCCCATATCTCACTTGCATAGATCAGAATACTACAAACATAAGTATCAAATACTGAATATTGAGTCTTAATTTTGCTTTTTGTAGTAGATTAAACAGAAATTCTTTCAATATACTACACACAGCAAAATATGCTTTCCTACCTCGATTGACAACATGCCTTTGTGTTTTATAAAACTTTGTAATAATTCACCAGCCACTACTATATCAACGTTATTATAAAAAAAATCATTGTCTACCACCATATCTCAATAACATCATTTTTGATTTTGAACATTGGAAGTCATTTTCCAATCATTATTATATATACACAGTGCACCTTATATATATTGGAGTCTGATGTGATTCTGCAATCAAAACAATACCATCGGCATGTATAATCAAAAGCTTACTTATCATGCCAATTTCTACTGATGTACAATTTTCTCTAATAGTTTACATATGATTTATATAAAAATTGACGGCAAATTTCCTGCTTGGAATAACCCGATCTTGATATTGTAATGTTGCAACAAAATTCCATCAATACAAGATTTCCCATTTTGATAAAATGATTGTGTAATTCTCAACATTTTCCCATCAATACCATGTTTTATGATTTTGTACCATAACCACTTCTGTCAATTACATCAAAAGCTTTTTTATAATCTATAAAACAGAAGTAAAGCCTTGTTTACACCTTATTTACCAAAGTTTAAAGTGCAGAAAAAGCATTTATAGTAGAAAGTCTACCTTAAAATCCAAACTGTGTGTCTGTTACTACATTGTGTTCATTATCACATTCCATTAACTTCTAACCAAATGGTTCACCTATACAGCCTATCTGTGACACATCTCAGTAATTATTCGGATCATCAATATCACCGTTTTTATAAATCGGAACTATAAACACTTTCGACCCAGATTCTGGAAAACCGGGTTGAAAATAACATGAAAAGGATCGGTAAGACATGACTATAATTCATTCATATAGTCTATGAACAATTCATTGAAGACATATTCTACTCTGAAAGATTCGTCTTTTTTTAATTCTAGTTGCTGCTACCACTTCTTCCTTACTTATCGGAATACCAGTACTCGCGCTATTGACACCGTCGTCATTGCAAAATTCGTCTTGTGTTAATTCTGGAAATTAGAAAAAAAAACATTAATTCATTGATATGGTAGACTTTGTTGCTTTGTTTTTAGGTCTCGAAAAATATTAATAAATTTGATTTGGATCATTTCAAATCAAACATGTCACCTTCATATATATAAACTATTTTGTCGAATGTGATGAAATATTATGTCTTTTTCTTAATTACAAACAACCAAATAAATATTATCAGTTTTAGGTCCAGAGGAACAAATTCATTCAGTTCTCGATACCATTTAGGCCATTGGTCTCCATGATTGTTAGAAGAAAAAAAGATATGGTAGCAATCTTAAACGGAGTGACCATATTGAGAATATCGGAAAACCAAGTTAGAATAGAATAGGGCACCAGCTCTGTCTCTGTGTCTGGTATGTAAAATATTTAATTTTCTATCGACAGTAAGATAATACCTGTAAATCTGCAGAGTTAGAGAAGAATTCTAAACGCTGTATATGAAACTCTGTGTCTTATGTCAATGTCCAATTGCAAAGCGGGTTGTAGGATGGAAAACGAACAAGGTTGAAACTTGAAGTCGAAAATAAGGTTATAGTCATCGGCCTTACGTAGATTGTATGTGTAGTTTGTGCGCGCAACTATTGTGAAGTTTGTTCTTCTCCGAGGTCAGGGTTGGTTCAAGACTACTTTCAGAAAACAGAGATTATCTGCTGGTCCAAGAGTTAGAAGGTAAACATGCAGTTCTTCAAATTAGTGTGCATTACCGATGGTACACCCACCCATACCTTACAATATTCTAACATGGAAGAATGCAGGATCTGTATATTTTGTTTAAAAGAGTTTGACCATTTTAAATATACTCGAGTTTGCGCAGTACACTCACTGTCTATGTAATAATTATGGTTACCCCATTTACAATTATTATCTAGATCTACTCCCAGGAGTTCATGATTATCCACGAAGTTGACATTTACAAAATTAGTATCTATAACATGATTAAGTTCAATGCTTGAAACAAGTCGTGCTTTCGTTTAAACAGGGTTAAATTTTATCCAACCATTTATTTCTGGCTATCCCATCATTATTGCAAGTGTTGATAACTTTGAGATTTTTGGCTACTGGCGCCTTTCAACGACTATAATTGTGTAAAATAATTAAGTATTTTCATCCATATTGGTATTAACATTAAGAAAAAAAGAAGAAAAAAAAAGAAATATTTCTTTGTGAGGGCAAATGTAACGTTTCAAGTATTTACATGAATTTCTTATACTTACAAATTTAGCATATCAGTGACGTCATTCCATGTTTTTTTTCCTTTTAGCGCCTAGTGTAATGGCCCCAGTACCAGTCATTGACCCAAACAGTACTTCCTCATGGGCATGTACTGCTTGGATCAAGGAGGCTTCTTCCGCTGTACTCCACTGCACTTTCTTCTCGGTGGCCATTATTATGTCGTCTGCTCGAATACAGGTGCGCGTACGCGAAAAACTGCGCGACATACAAAATAATCTCCAAACATTAGAGAGTTCTCTTAGTTAATGTGCTCAGCAGAGCACGTTTTCAGAAAGTTTGATGAATATGAATTTTGAGTACGTTCTCACTGGAGCACAGACTTGAGCATGAGCACAAAAGTTGAGTTTGAGCACGAGAACGGTTTCGTGAATACAGGCCCTGGTAGCAGCAACCATGGAAGGAAGATCCGTCATGCTGTGAAACGTCCGACTTCAAATTAATAGTTTACAATTCAGAGGAATTAGTTAATTCTAACGATAACATTCTGGCACCAGTCATATAAAATATTCCAGAATTTTCAGACAGTGATCGATTTAAACTCATTTATTGTCAACCTTAGAACAAGGGATGAGGCACAAAATATTACACCTGTCTTCTCCCCATATACATTTACATTGGGAAAACAATTACTATCATAGAAACATGCGTATATCTACAATAATAATATTATTATCAAAATCAAACTGTATCTGAAGATATATATTTTGAATTAAGGTCTACGTTAAGGTGAGGATTTCCAATGAAAATTTATCGAAATTGAACTGGGGACGTATAAAAGAGACTGCAGTAGAGTCTCTGAATGAACGCAACATTCAAAGTAGTGAAAGTTTAGATCAAAATTTTCCTTTAATTGGTATAGAAATAACTATGAAAAGTAGTGAAAGACGTTTTCACAGGAATAGTCACAAGTACACGGAGCTTTATTCACAAGTGATTTTAATTAAAACCAAACAGTCGACTCAATGATAACGAAGTCTGCTAGATTGTCCTAACATACAGAAATGTATAAATGAAAAATACATGTGTTTACAAAATAACTCTAACGTTCGTGTCTGCTGATTTTGATTAACGATGTATGATATTATATGCATATCATAAATCCAGTCAGCGGATGTTTTAAGGGACAGGTTATCTGATTATGGAATTGTTAAGTGAATGGAATTCAACTGGATCACCAGATTATATCAAATTGATGAAATGATTAATGTCATTTTGTTAAACGAAACATATTTCGTGTAAGTCCTTTCCAATAAAAATCATAATTACAACGTTTATTTAGAAATGCGTGGAAACTTTGGCTTGTTTTTCAGTTTCATTATACACTGTGTGCATGTGTTAGTCTTTTTGAAATATTGAAAAAAATTACTGTTGAAACTAAATGCAGCGAAATGATGTGTGTGATACTAAATTAGATATTCGTAATATAGTATTAAAATATATTTTATAATTAGATCTCGTTTGTGACTTTCTGTAGATTTTTTTGTACTAATTTCTTATGATATGAATTCATTGTTCGCAATTAGTCATTTTCCCCTAAAATGGCATTCAGTGTGATCATTAGCATGCTGTTGTTTGTCTTGTGTTTCTGCCGACATGTTCGTTTACGCAATATAATATGCTTGATTAAGCTGACTGATTCTGTGTGTACATGTTATAGATTTCAATGATTTATAAACATTCCATGTCAGAAACAAACATGTTCATAACATTAATGTCGAACACATTTTCTAAATTAATTTGGTACAACTATCAATATATTTTTCATTCTTCGCTTATAAACTGTATAATAAAATTTTTTTTCTTTCCCGATCTCTATCAGTTAACCTTATGAATAATTTTATTTTATTTTATTAAAATCTTGCCTGAAAATTGGGGCAATTGACGAGAACTTAATAAAATCTATATCTGCATATTTACAGCGAGTTTGTTATGTTTTTACCGTATATCAGAATCTGTATCTAGCAATGTTCTTTTGTATCCCTGTTTGTTTGATGTGTTAATAAATATCAACAATGCACCACTTCTCCGTGACTTATAAATAAGTAATGATTCATATTTACAGTGGAAATAGTGCGTATATAGTGATAACGTATATATGTTACTTGTATGTTTAGTTTCATTTATTTTAATATTCATTAAATAACAACCAGATTCCATACAACTGTTACCGATATGATTTTCTGTATATAGAAAAATAGGTCTCCAAACGAAGCTGAATAACTGATTAGAATGTCGTTATAACAGGTTAGAAGGCTATCTAAATCCACAGGTATTACAGTAGGTATATAATACACTGTACATATACATAGACCGTGGGTTGGGAATTCATGCAAAGTCCCGTTGCATCAACCTACAATTATCGAAAACTTGTGTTATAAAATTATCGATTAGCTGTCAACATTTATCATTTCAATTCTGAATAAATCTAGGTATTCCATTGAACAAAAAAAATTCTCATTTAAAAAAAATAGTAAAAATCATGGAATGTTTTAATGTATCTTTTTCTCAGTTTTTACACTACTTATTAAAATCAATAATTTTCTAAATAAAAAGAAATCATTGTTTACGAGTTTGGTGGCAATTATTTGAATATCGTAAAATAATTAATTTTCGTGGATTTCCTGTGTACTCTTAATCCACGAATCCATATGTCATGGAACAGTTCAAAAATCGTTGAAAAATTAGTAACAGTGGATTTACTGAGTTATATCTACCATCAAAACATCTACAGAAGAGTATTATTCTCTATAACCACGAAAATTGAGCATCCACGAAAATAAAATGAGTTTACAGTATTAGACAATCATTGATTTGCTACCTGCGCATACATCGGTCAGGCGATTACTTTTTTTTTTTTTTTTTAGAAAAAGATTAACATCTTCTTTTTTTTTTATGACATCATTGTTTCACCATTTTAATTAAATCACACATGCTAATCATTTAAAGGAATTTTATCAAGTGATGCGGAACTTACCGTAAGTAAAAATTTAGATTGAGTGTTAGTCAATATGACATTTTGTTTTATTCGCTGTATATCCTATAGATGTCAAGGTCAGCAAATTTGAAACATACGTTTCGTTGTAACACTGTTGAAGTCATTTAACGTTTTCTAGATCAGGCGAAAATGTTTGTACTATTACACCTGGTTAATTAACCCAGAAAAAGTCCCCGTGGGACTACCTCATTAATGCGGCCGCGAGTGTGTACAATAAAAGACTATATTCTAGGATAGTATACTTTGAATCCCGAAAGAATATCTATTCTGGAAAATGAATAAAACTCAGATGTGTTTTGTTGCACCTGTCTGATCAACAGAGACATTCTATTACTAATTAATTAGCTTGATACACAACCGGAAGATGTCAATTACAATAAAAAAGAATACTTTATTAACGGAAAACGATTTCCGGAAAACCTATATTTACTTACCATGTAGGCCACGTTTCCCATGGTCTTTGCGTAAATCTTTATTTCATTCAAATTTTCACATTTTTTCATCGATTTCGAGTTTGAAGTAAGGATATGTTTACCAGTCTAAAAGTATATCCATCATTCTGTTCTTAAATATTTCTCTCTTCTGTACTGACCCGCGTGTGATTATTTGTGTTTGCCTGCTGTCTGCTATTGTTTTTGCCCTACCTAAGATGGCTCTCATGATCCTTCTCATTGACTCTCGACTTTCTCTATTACGTTCCAACTTTTCCTGTCGGAGACATTGCTAGCCTCGGACGTACCAGTAACAAAGCGATGAATTAATTATAAAACATTGTTTTGCGGAATCGAATCTGGTTCCATAGTTACTACATCACTATACAGTTTATGTGGAAAGAGCGTGGGATTGGTTTCATACAAACGATAATTGTGGAAGCGGGGGCGTATATAAATTTATAAGTGAGGAAACAGAATGTCAAAATAATTTGATCTATTTATTGTATGATGTTATGTTAATGATGTCTTGATGTGATAAATAGCATTTAAACACTCCTTTAGTCTATATATAAATTTCTTTAATTACATTTAAACGGAAATAAGATATAGATCGCTCATAGATAAGATTTCCTTTGTTTTCTTATCTTGTGGTTTAAATTGCAAATAAAGGTACTAAAAATATCCATTTTTATTCAAGAGCCCTAATATGAATGTAGATGTATTATTTATGCTCAGCTTTCTGTAGAATGCGTTCAATCTATTCTTTAATATCAGTGTTATTATTGCTAATCAATGTTTTTTTCTCCCTTTTTTTCCCGTAAACACGAGTTTCTCGTTTTCATGCGTTGTCACTCAACTTCAAGTATTCATGTCGACGAACATTCTACGCTCGAGAAAAAATATGAAGTCTACATGTTAACTTAGAAATGTTAAATTTTAAGATCCGTTTATCTGTTGATGGTCTAGCAGTTGAAGGTGGCCCGATACACAGATGAAACTAGGCAGTAAAAAGGTGCGTCTTGTTCATTAAGAACGATATAGCATATGAATGCTATTTTCTCATTTATCGTGAGTGTTATATACAGACGTTCGTGTTAATCCTATTATACTTTATAATGATAATAATCCTAGTACGTTCATTCACTTGCTCAAAGGCGAGAACAGGAAACAGCCATAATGATTTAGTAAATTATTTAAAAGTTAATTAAGGAAGGAGGTATTCACTGTCCAATCTAAACCAGAATGTGTATGTATGGAAATGTTTTCTTCTGTTCCACCTCATTGTTGATAGAAAAGTGCGTTCGTATGAAGTAGGTTCAAATCACATTTATTATGATTGTCTTGTACTACAACTTAATTATAACGTTTAAGTTGATATTTACGATGATGGTATTAAGAATGATGTATTGATGTATGATGGTACGACTGCCTTTGTCCTATTGTTTTCTCTTGGTGTGTTTTCTTACCAATAACTTAAAAAAAACACTGATGAGATAAGCAATAAAATAGTTTCTAATGAAAAAAATGAAAATTAAATTTCTTCTCTGTTTCCCGTAGCTTAGGGCTGGACACACAAAGCACAGGGGTTGGGCACGTACAGCACGGGCTAGACACACACACACGTCACAGGGGCTGGACACACAAAGCACAGGGGTTGGACACACACAACACAGGGGCTGGACACACAAAGTACAGATCTGGAAGCACAGAGCCGGACACCAAGCACAGAGGCTGGGCACACAAAACATAGGGCTGGACACACAAAGCACAGAGCTGGATACAAACAGTACAGGGACTGGACACACACAACACTGGGGCTGGACACACAAAGTACAGACCTGGAAGCACAGAGCCGGACACCAAGCACAGAGGCTGGGCACACAAAACATAGGGCTGGACACACAAAGCACAGAGCTGGATACAAACAGTACAAAGACTGGACACACACAACACTGGGGCTGGACACACAAAGTACAGATCTGGAAGCACAGAGCCGGACACCAAGCACAGAGGCTGGGCACACAAAACATAGGGCTGGACACACAAAGCACAGAGCTGGATACAAACAGTACAGGGACTGGACACAAAGTTCAGGGGCTGGACACACACACGGCACAGGGGCTGGGCACACAAAGCACAGGGGCTGGACACACAAAGCACAGGGGCTGGACACACACAGAACAGGGGCATGACGCATACAATACAGGAATTGGACACACGAAGCACTGGGGCTAGACACGCACAGCACAGGAGCTGGACACACACAAACGACAGGGACTGACCCACACAAACGACAGGGACTGGACACATAAAGCGCAGAGGCTGGACACACACAGCACAGGGGTTGGATACAAAGCACAGGGGATGCACACACAAAGCGCAGAGGTTGGACACACACAGAACAGGGGCTGGACACACAAAGCACAGGGGCTGAACACACCGAATCTCAATACCACCTTCACTTTGATTTCACATCCTTTTCCTTACCAACACATTCCTCATATGTACCGTCAATGATCGTTGTTAGCGGATCGGATGATCACTAGCGACAATGGGTTATATAAACACCAACTTTTGAAACAATTCATTCTACCGGGGTGTTGAGTTGAAGATTTTAAAAAATTGAGTAAACCGGACATTTTTAGCCACACCTCTTAGTCTGCAGCGTGTGCAAGGAACAGTACGTACATACCATCAAGCTGTCATCTTCTATATTGTATATTACATTACCTCTAAGTTTGAACCATTTTCAATGGAAATTAAACAAAGAATGACGTTTTCCAATATAAATATTGATAAGCTGAGCCCCTTTCCAGGGAAATATGTGAGACACTGGGGTTACAAAATCCACAATTTTGGTAAAGTTCTTTGATTCTAACATAAAATTTATTTAGGTGTTGAGAAGACGATTATTGAAATATGAGTCAATTCGATTCGATCTGGTTCCGCCTCTCACTCCCTTTTAGGGCGGGGTCCATAAAATTCAAACTTTTGTTTCACGTTTGACCGACATTGAAGATTTATGCAGTATTCCATTGAAATTTGTTCACGGATTTACCAGAAAAAGATGAAAATGCCATTTTTTTTGACGTTGAATGACGCCGGACAAAAAGCAATCATCATAATCCACCGCGAGACTTTGTCTCACCAAATGATTAAATCTTTCTTACATTTGAGGAATTTCTGCATTCATTTCAAATTAGAACCAACTTTCTATAAAATTATGGGTTGACAGTAGTTAAAAGTTTTTTAAAAATAATCTTCGAGTTTCAGTTAGAGTTCCCTTCACAGCCTATTATTGTACCGCTCTTGTTTGTGCGAAGACCTCCCCACCCCCCATTTTTTTCCAAAAACGATTTTTTATATCATAGCTGCCTTACTACTTTAGTCGATATGTTGTTCTGGACTCAGCAAATGGAACAAAGAGTTTAATATTGAAAAAAAGCGATATATATACATAAGCTACCAATTACAGCAATACAAAAAACTGGAGTTGCAGTGATTCCAAATTCATACATCACACCAGGACAATCAACACATTTCTTACTAAAACATAATTAAACACTGGTTCGTTTTTGTAATGTTGAACATTAAACCATTGTTCATTGCTTATGGGAATGTAAACAGGTCGAAACGTTTATTCAACGATTTGAAAACTTGTTGGATTTAGTTTTAATTTCCGTTGCATGAAAAAAGGATTTTATTTTATGGAAAAGTCTCAGAACGTTGTATATATTATAGCTATGGAAATCTTAACCACACACTACATCTATAAAACTCAGCAATCCTTCAATCAAGGCCTTCATTGATGTCTTTAAAGACGATTTTCTGGTACATAAAATCAATAAACTAAAAGGCAATTAGACTGGAAAAAATGGAAACCAATTTTAGATTTGGTTCGTTATATCGTTACCTGTATACTATGGAAGAGCGTTAGGGCCACTAAGGAGGGAGGGGGGATTGTATCAATAACTCGTAATTTCGAGATAGTAACTCAACATTCAACCTCCTAACCCGGTTTATTCCCTATATGTCCCTGTTGCTCTTTTATAGCGCGTGTAGTGTAGGTGTCTTATTAGCTTCATGATAATTGTGATGACGACGACGACGACGATGATGATGATGATGATGATGATGATGATGATGATGATGATGATGATGATGATGACGATGATGAAACTATTTTTCCTTGAGTGTGGATGGCTGTAATTATTAATTCACTGTTCTTCGTATATATAAATCCTTCAGAAAATAATAATAAAAAAAGAAAACGAAACAAGATTGCCGAACCCTTTTTTTCTCAAAACATAGATTTGTGTGATTAATATTGATAAATACCGTATATTCTATGTCATAATGATAATTTCTCTGGTCCCTTTGTCTCTGTGGCTTTCAGTGTATTGCACTGCATTTCCCACCTCCGTTTTATTTACTAGTAGCTGCTCCACGTCCCTCTCGCTCTGTTTGTTAGGACAGCAACAGTTATGTCCCTTCCCCTGCAAAACACATTTTTCTCCTCAAAAATATTTGTCTATCGTACAATGTATTTTGTTGGACGTGTTGATGTGTCCCACGACATCAGACTAATTTTGTCAACGGATCTAAAAGAAAAAAAAATCAAGGGATATAGATAGAAACATCATAATTCACTTTTGGGATATTTTGTCACAAGTCTGATATAGTTTTGCTTGTTTGTTTTTTGAAAATCACATTTTTATCAGATAACACTTTCGTTTTACATATTTATAGAAAAACGTTTTCAAGACAAAGTATTGTCAGTCTTTTTAGGACTACTTCAAAATGAATTAGATACAGTATAAACTATAAAGAGTTTTTAGTGATATTTCGATCTCATCGTCGACATGTAACGTTAGAAGATTGTGTTCTTTTACAATGGAAAATTGACTCTGATATAATCCTTATAACATAAATATACGTTATGATATCTTTTACCAGTAACGTACGTTCAAGTTATAGTATAACTGTTGTTGCTTGCGTGAAAGGAGGAGCAAGTTTGAATTCACTTCTAAATATCGGTCTTATGACCTTATGGTCTGAACCCAGTAAGAAGTAATATATATTAATAATGTTATTAGAAGTGTTGTGTTAGAAGGAGCACAAGATATGCGCGTCAGCGTTGTATTGGTCTTCCTAAACCCCGCCCCTCTACTCTTAACAGGATCCCTGTCTGATATATATATAACACAAAGGTTAAATCTAAATTAGATTGTATAAATAGTGTATAAATAAGTAGGTAAAAATAGTAATGTGAAGGAAATGAAAGTTAAGTGAATATTTTGTATTTTGAAGGAGATATGAAATGTCTGTCTGTCTGTCTGTCTGTCTGTCTGTCTGTCCTAGAAAATACTTTGTAACTTTGCCACGAGTAGACATATGTAATCTTGATTTACATACTTAGATATGAATGCTTTCAACGTGATCTCTAACGAGACATTTCCCGTGTATCAGAATAACACTTCAGACACCATAATTCTCTGTAAACGTCACATCTAACTTACATACTCTTCCTTGAATTCTTTAAAAGAAAGATGTTTGTTATCAATAACAATGTCTTTGATATAATACATGCCTCCCTAACCAACCCCGTCTTCTATAGGAGAAACCCATCTTAGGAACTTTACTATAGCATAAAGACTGAGAGAACACATTGTGAGGGGCTGTGGGAGTGTTTAATTTACAGAGGAAGCCATTACGTGTAGTATTTCCGTCCAAAAATTACTAAAAAATATTCATATCTTCATTAATCTTGCCTTGGTTAATTTAAGTACCTTGTACTAAACGATATTTTCAAATATATCTAAAGCTAGTGTTTTCCGTGACGAGAAATGATTCGCATCTAATATTTTTTTCATATGCGACGTTATAAGGCATGGCAAAACGACAAGATATGAGGTACTCCGGAAGATCACCTCCATTGTAATCACTAAACATGAAATTACATTAAATTTTATCAACTTTGCAATTCCATACGAAATAACACACCCCCTCCCCCCACCAAAAAAAAAAAAAAACAAAACAAAACAAGCAAACAAACAAAAAAAATCTGTTGCCTACGTCTTCTCTTTATTTCTTCAAAATTCTAACCGAATAACCGGGAAGTACAGTACATGGTTGTATCAAGATAGATAGCGCTTAAGTTTTAATAACTGTCCTATGTATGATATATAGGATAAGTAATTCACCTGTATATTTAACGATTTAAAAAGTTCATTGAAATTATCTTCCTCTACACATATATTGTCTTTACTAAAAAGTAACTCCAAGAAATGTAGATTTTCATTCGTGATTGCAATACAAATTCCTGAAAAGTACGCTTAACATTATGATTTATCAAGAACTTTGCAGGCTACCTTGATCATTCGAACATCTAGAATTTTTAAATATTAACTTAAAATTAGTAATTCAGACAACCGTATTCTTAGGGCTCGAGCCTATTGACAGAGCAGGACCTATTATGACAGACACGTGACTATTGACAGAGCAGGACCTATAATGACAGACACGTGACTATTGACAAAGCAGGACCTATTATGACAGACACGGGACTATTGACAGAGCAGGACCTATAATGACAGGGAAGGGCCTAATGACAGAGCAGGACATATAATGATAGACACGGGCCTATTGACAGAGCAGGGCCTATAATGACAAACACGGGACTATTGACAGAGCAGGACCTATAATTACAGACATGGGACTATTGACAGTGCAGGACCTATAATGATTGACATGGGACTATTGACAGAGGAGGACCTATAATTACAGACACATGACTATTGACAGAGCAGGACCTATAATGACAGACACGGGACTATTGATAGAACAGGACCTATAATGACAGACACGGGACTATTGACAGAGCAGGGCCTATATTTACAGACATGGGACTATTGACAGTGCAGGACATATAATGACAGACACGGGACTGTTGACAGAGCAGGATCTATAATGACAGGCATGGGCCTATTGACAGAGAAGGACCTATAATGACAGACACGGGACTATTGGCAGAGCAGGATCTATAATGACAGACACGGGACTATTGGCAGAGCAGGATCTATAATGACAGACACGGGACTATTGGCAGAGCAGGATCTATTATGACAGACACGGGACTATTGACAGTGCAGGACATATAATGACAGACACGGGACTGTTGACGGAGCAGGATCTATAATGACAGGCATGGGCCTATTGACAGAGAAGGACCTATAATGACAGACAGACAAGGGGACTATTGCCATATCATGACCTATAATGACAGACACGGGACTATTGACAGAGCAGGACCTATAATGACAGACACGGGACTATTGACAGAGCAGGACCTATAATGACAGTCACGGGACTATTGACAGAGGAGGACCTATAATGACAGACACGTGACTATTGACAGAGCAGGACCTATAATGACAGACACGGGACTATTGACAGAGGAGGACCTATAATGACAGACACGTGACTATTGACAGACGTACCTATAATGACAGACACGGGACTATTGACAGAGAAGGACCTATAATGACAGACACGGGACTATTGGCAGAGCAGGATCTATAATGACAGACACGGGACTATTGGCAGAGCAGGATCTATAATGACAGACACGGGACTATTGACATAACAAGACCTATAATGACAGACACGGGACTATTGACAGAGCAGGACCTATAATGACAGACACGGGACTATTGACAGAGCAGGACCTATAATGACAGACACGGGACTATTGGCAGAGCAGGATCTATAATGACAGACACGGGACTATTGACAGTGCAGGACCTATAATGACAGACACGGGACTATTGACAGAGCAGGATCTATAATGACAGGCATGGGACAGAGAAGGACCTATAATGACAGACACGGGGACTATTGACAAGCAGGGCCTATAAGACATGGGACTATTGACAGAGAAGGACCTATAATGACAGAACAGGGGACTATTGACATAACAGGACCTATAATGACAGACAGACTATATTGACAGACACGGGACTATTGACAGAGCCGGACCTATAATGACAGACATGGGACTATTGACAGTGCAGGACCTATAATGATTGACATGGGACTATTGACAGAGGAGGACCTATAATAACAGTCACGGGACTATTGACAGAGGAGGACCTATAATGACAGACACGTGACTATTGACAGAGCAGGACCTATAATGACAGACACGGGACTATTGATAGAACAGGACCTATAATGACAGACACGGGACTATTGACAGAGCAGGACCTATAATGACAGACACGGGCCTATTGACAGAGGAGGACCTACAATGACAAATACGGGACTATTGACAGAGAAGGACCTATAATGACAGACACGGGGACTATTGACATAACAGGACCTTTAATGACAGACACGGGACTATTGACAGAGCATGGCGTATAATGACAAACACGGGACTATTGGCAGAGCAGGATTTATAATGACAGACACGGGACTATTGACAGAGGAGGACCTATATTGACAGACACGTGACTATTGACAGAGCAGAACCTATAATGACAGACACGGGACTATTGACAGAGCATGACGTATAATGACAGACACGGAACAATTGGCAGAGCAGGATCTATAATGACAGACACGGGACTATTGACAGAGCAGGACCTATAATGACACACACGGGACTATTGACAGAGCAGGACCTATAATTACAGACATTGGACTATTGACAGTGCAGGACCTATAATGATTGACATGGGACTATTGACAGAGGAGGACCTATAATTACAGTCACGGGACTATTGACAGAGGAGGACCTATAATGACAGACACGGGACTATTGATAGAACAGGACCTATAATGACAGACACGGGACTATTGACAGAGCAGGACCTATAATGACAGACACGGGCCTATTGACAGAGGAGGACCTACAATGACAAATACGGGACTATTGACAGAGAAGGACCTATAATGACAGACACGGGAACTATTGACATAACAGGACCTATAATGACACGGGACTATTGACAGAGCACTATAATGACAGACACGGGACTATTGGCAGAGCAGGATCTATAATGACAGACACGGGACTATTGACAGTGCAGGACCTATAATGACAGACACGGGACTATTGCCAGAGCAGGGCCTATATTTACAGACATGGGACTATTGCCAGTGCAGGACATATAATGACAGACACGGGACTGTTGACAGAGCAGGACCTATAATGACAGACACGGGACTATTGACAGAGCAGGGCCTATAATGACAGGCATGGGCCTATTGACAGAGAAGGACCTATAATGACAGACAAGGGGACTATTGACATAACAAGACCTATAATGACAGACACGGGACTATTGACAGAGCAGGACCTATAATGACAGACACGGGACTATTGACAGAGCAGGATCTATAATGACAGACACGGGACTATTGACAGAGCAGGGCCTATAATGACAGGCATGGGACTATTGACAGAGGAGGACCTATAATGACAGACACGTGACTATTGACAGAGCAGGGCCTATAATGACAGACACGGGACTATTGACAGAACATGGCGTATAATGACAAACACGGGACTATTGGCAGAGCAGGATTTATAATGACAGACACGGGACTATTGACAGAGGAGGACCTATATTGACAGACACGTGACTATTGACAGAGCAGAACCTATAATGACAGACACGGGACTATTGACAGAGCATGGCGTATAATGACAGACACGGAACTATTGGCAGAGCAGGATCTATAATGACAGACACGGGACTATTGACAGAGCAGGACCTATAATGACAGACACGGGACTATTGACAGAGCAGGACCTATAATTACAGACATGGGACTATTGACAGTGCAGGACCTATAATGATTGACATGGGACTATTGACAGAGGACCTATAATTACAGTCACGGGACTATTGACAGAGGAGGACCTATAATGACAGACACGTGACTATTGACAGAGCAGGACCTATAATGACAGACACGGGACTATTGATAGAACAGGACCTATAATGACAGACACGGGACTATTGACAGAGCAGGACCTATAATGACAGACACGGGCCTATTGACAGAGGAGGACCTACAATGACAAATACGGGACTATTGACAGAGAAGGACCTATAATGACAGACACGGGAACTATTGACATAACAGGACCTATAATGACAGACACGGGACTATTGACAGAGCATGGCGTATAATGACAGACACGGGACTATTGGCAGAGCAGGATCTATAATGACAGACACGGGACTATTGACAGAGGAGGACCTATATTGACAGACACGTGACTATTGACAGAGCAGGACCTATAATGACAGACACGGGACTATTGACAGAGCATGACGTATAATGACAGACACGGGACTATTGGCAGAGCAGGATCTATAATGACAGACACGGAACTATTGACAGAGCAGGATCTATAATGACAGACACGTGACTATTGCCAGAGCAGGGCCTATATTTACAGACATGGGACTATTGCCAGTGCAGGACATATAATGACAGACACGGGACTGTTGACAGAGCAGGACCTATAATGACAGGCATGGGCCTATTGACAGAGAAGGACCTATAATGACAGACACGGGGACTATTGACAGAGCAGGGCCTATAATGACAGGCATGGGCCTATTGACATAACAGGACCTATAATGACAGACACGGGACTATTGACAGAGCATGACGTATAATGACAGACACGGGACTATTGGCAGAGCAGGATCTATAATGACAGACACGTGACTATTGACAGAGCAGGACCTATAATGACAGACACGGGACTATTGACAGAGCATGGCGTATAATGACAGACACGGGACTATTGACAGAGCAGGGCCTATAATGACAGGCATGGGCCTATTGACAGAGCAGGGCCTATAATGACAGGCATGGGCCTATTGACAGAGCAGGGCCTATAATGACAGGCATGGGCCTATTGACAGAGCAGGGCCTGGATCTCAAAGAGAGACCTTAGTTTCATGATTTCTCACTTTCGTGACAGACCTCAATCACATTATAGACTTCGGCCTAACCACAAACTTCTGTCTCATGACAGAGATCACTTTAATGACGGACTTCAAGTTAATGGCAGAAGTCAGCTTCATGACAAACTTCAGTCTCATAACAGATTTTGGTCTAATTACAGAACCTAACTAACTACAGACATTTAAATACTTAAAGACTTTATTTGAGTTAAGTAAGCTTATATCTGATATGACTTGATTGATGCGTTTTTGGCTTACAAGACTCCTAAATGACTCAATACAGAAAATAAATTGAATGATACAATCAAACAGTATTCACATTTACTTGTCACTGCTGACTCTGTTAACTATAAGGGCTGATTGATAAGTTGTGCGCTTTATATTTATGGGTTTGACTTTTGGTGGACATATTGCACTTTTGCCAGCAACTTTAAATGCCTCAATGCCACTTTTAAAGAAGTCATATTCATGACCGTTCAGAGAGTCCTTTACTGCATGTATGACGTCATCATCTGAACGAAAGTGGGTACCTGTTATGGTCTTTTTCAATTTTAGAAATAAATGAAAGTGTTATGGAGTAGGATCAGGCGAATAAGGCGGATGCTCAATCAATTCAAAGACACAATCGTTAATTGCGGCCATGACATTGTCCCGGTGAAACAAAACACCTTTATTGAGTTTTCCGCGGCGCTTGCGTGTAATATTTTCTCTTAACTGCCTAAGAATTGATACATAGCGTGTCATTTTCGTTTGTCCCTTCTGTAGATAATATACAATTAGAATACCATCAGCATCCCAAGATAAACCGAGACCATAACCTTTTCAGCTGATGGAACAGTCTTTTCCTTCTTTGGCAGAGTGAACCAGTGTGCTTCCATTGTTTAGAATGTTGTTTGGCCTCTGGAGTGAAATGATGGACCCATGTTTCATCCATAGTCACAAAGATTTGCAAAATTGTTAGCACGATCTACCATAAAGTTCGTCTGTTGTGCTTACACAACGGGGTGGGAGCTTTCTCATTGCAAAATCTCCCGTAAGAACGGAAAGTACTTTTTCCTATGGAATCCCAACTGTACTGGTATATCTCTCTGTAAGTAGACTGTCAGTCATAACAATAGCATAGACTTCATTGACCATTTCTGGGGTTGCAACAGTGACAGGCCTTCAAGGACGGGCGTCATCATCAATGCTCTGCCTGCCACGCTTAAATTCCGCCACCCAACATTTCACTGCAGTATATGAAGGGACATCATTCCCTAGGCCAAAAAAAAAGAGATGAATTTCTGCTCTTTCAGCGATTTTGTTCGTTTTGCATAAGTCACTTGTCTTGTTCACATTAGAACGATACCTCTTCGACATAAACTAACCAAATTGCACGAGGCTTCTGTTACACATCTTTAAAAGGTCAGGAAATAATAGAGCTAAAAAAAGGACATCCTTGCTTAACTTCTTCAATACAAAGCTAACAAATTATCAATCAGCTCTCATAAGGCCAATAATTTTAATTTTATGCCAAATGTGCTTGGTCTCGGAAGGTTAATTCTATGACGTAGAATTGATAGAGAACTCCATTATCATATATATGTATAATCATATACATATAATTCATTATTCTAAAACAAATCTTTATCTTCAATTTATTGCTTGTCGTTTTGACATAAATGTAAAAATGGGTCTTAGAGTTAAAATCTCCAGTAAATATATTATATGCCAATTTTTAACAAAATTAATAATTTCATTCTCAATATCAATCAATGCTTCATTAGAAGTGCATTTTGGTGTTTCTAGCGGTACATTCACACATCCTAATAATAGATGGTTACAAGTATATATCACTACCTACTGGACAAACGCTGGTGAAGTTTCAGTTACTAATAATGACCTCAATTAAAGAATTATGATTATTCAACTTGAACATGGTCCATTTCTTGTTATATACTGAAAACCATTAGCATCATAAATATAATGTTTCGGGTTTAAAAGATTAAAAGACGACATTGAAGTTTCGGGTCGAAAAGACGAAAATTTAGGTTTCTTAATTCTCGTCTTTTCTGGGCAAGAAGACAAGATTTTTTAATCTGAAAAAAGAATTAAGACATACAAAACTGTTTAGCTCAACAAGGTTGTTTAAAGTTAACTAATAGAGGATCAAAGTTGGATATGGTTTTCAACCCTGTATCCTTGGCAGCCTTTAACAAATTCTCTCCCATTCTCTGTCTAATTTTCTGATGTGTGTAGTACCCGACTCCGTGTACCTCGCCCCGTAAACCTTTTTAACTCTGGCGTATTGCTCAAAGTATTGTTGAGATTCCGGAGATGTAACATTCTGTTGATCCTCAAGAACATATTTGTTTTGTTAAATCGTTCGTTCATCATTAGCAGCGTGTGGTAAAACGCTCACCACATCCGCACACGTTTCTCAGGACAGTTCCTATGACAGCTAGGTGGGTTGTTAGCATTTCTCAAACACCTTATTTCACTTACTACAGAAACTGACGGGTGAAAGGTGCTTCTTCTGTGTATATGTACTTAATTCTATCAAACCATATCGACCAACATTTACTGAAAAAAAAGTTGATTTAGTGCCATTTTGACGAAAACGAAAATTTCTTGAATGATGATGATCACGATGGCGGTGGTGACGACGACGACGACGACGACGACGACGACGACGACGATGATGATGATGATGATGATGATGATGATGATGATGATGATGATGATGATGATGATGGCGGTGGTGACGACGACGACGACGACGACGAAGAAGAAGAAGAAGAAGAAGAAGAAGAAGAAGAAGATGATGATGATGATGATGATGATGATGATGATGATGATGATGATGATGATGATGATGGCGGTGGTGATGACGACGATGATGATGTATGTTGTAACTTTATAAGAGAGAAGGAACAATAACCATAAATTCCTTTATTGTATGATTATCTTATCAGCTACATTGGCTTAACGTGGGGAAATGCATGTCTGTGTTGTATAATATTTTTTATTTATTAAATGCACCATCTTGATATTTCCCATCCCGTGCATGTAATTTTGATCAATATAAAAAAACATTTGAGATATAATTTTGAACAACAACAGCAACAACAATAAAAATATCCTTAAATTGATTTCATTGAATATTTATGTTTCACTTATTTGACCTACGATCAAACCCTTGATTGATTGACTGATTTATTTATCAATTGATTGATTGTTCTTAAATATTTGTGTTGTCTATTTTTCCATTGATAACTAGTTTGTACTCTGTTGACGTTATTTTTAAGTCTGAATAAAAATACAACCTCTAATTCATTTTTTCTTCAATGTGTTCCACTGTCAATAGCTTATCTGATTACCAAAAGTTGCCGGTAAGTGCATATGACGGAACAAGCCTTCACAATACAACCAGGCTTGTTTTCTACTCCTTTTCTTACCTGTACTGAATGTTACCTGTTCGGAATATTTGAAGGAATTTGATTGGTTGTTCTCGGTCATGTGACTTTAGCCCGTCACGACGCCATATTTGTAGGATCTTTGACACTTTTACAGGTGGAACTTAGGTACATTCTAGTAGAAAGTTTGGGCAACTTGTAATCTACAAAATGAGCGAAAGTGAAAGGAAACCTCGTCTGTGTCATCTAGTGAAATGGCCAGAATTTTCAGGCTATGGTTTCAACTTGCACGCTGAGCGGGGCAAAGCGGGTCAGTACATCGGAAAAGTCGACGAAGGTTCGCCGGCGGTGGCTGCAGGGTTGAAAGAGTCCGACCGCATAGTTGAAGTTAATGGGGTAAACATTGGAAACGAGAATCACCAGCAGGTGGTGTCAAGGATCAAAGCTGGTGGTGAAGAGGTTACTCTACTCGTCGTGGATGCTGAAACTGACAGTTATTACAAAGAAAACCGCATTCTGGTGACAAGTACAGACGAAGATATATTAAAGTTTTCGGCAGCCCGCGACGAGCCACGCCCGGCAGAAACTGAAAGCACCCCACTAGGTAAATATTCCCCATTACACCAAACCGCCCCTGTGTACCAGAGTTGTAAAAAGAGACTCGGTATTGTTGGTGCCACACCCCTGACATGCGTGGGAGATCTGTGGCTATGGTCCTATTTAGTGACATTATCTATGCCACACCCCCCAACTGCTGACCTAGAAAGCATAACTAGTATTGTTTACATAGTGTATAAAGGAATTAGGTATATGCAATATCTACGTTTGTTATCAGCACACATAATTTATTCAGCATCTTGAAAACGAAAGGTTTACGGCAGTGAATGTTTTGGCCTTGTGTTACAGTTTAAGATAGACTGCATTGGTAGGTTAAAAAAATGTTCCCCAAAAGAGAGAGAGAGAGAAAAGAAATATCTCCCTAATTTGAATCGAAAATGAAGTTGAGAATATTTTCACAATTTATAGAGACATGAGTAGTTGTGAAATTAATGTAAACAATGTGATTTACAATTTTATAACAATTTTTTATAATACATGTACTTAATTGATAAATATATAATTATTCAGTAGCTACACACCTATTTACTTTAGTCCAGATATTGTCAGATTTTGAAAAAGATGTATACATGTATCAGTTTGGAATTTGCTATTGCATATCAATGTTATGTGTACATTAGTGATTAATTTTGACTCTTAATAATTTTATATTTTTGTAATTATATATACATTTAAATCACAGGAATTTGACTTGGCATGTGTATGAATTAAAGAGGTAAAATTTTTAAACTTTAGCAGTTTTCAGCATTCATATCTGCGTAATATGTATATCAAATATGAATTTTGAAAAAGATCTTTTCCAACATCAAAGATATTAACCGTGCAAATTATCAGGCTTGAGTTATATGTCAAATATTTCTGGGAGTGTTGCTTTCAATTTGAAAAAAATAATTTCACATCCCACAAAACTTCAAATATACACCTTGACAGTCACATATTTGAAAAGATAGCCAATTCATTACCAGAATTCCTCTCTCTCTCTGATGTACTTGTGGTTCAAAAAGATTGGTTAGGGAAATTTAAATCGAAGTTATGAAACTACGGCTGTGTAAGTATCAAATTGGGAATGGGTCAGATCACAGAACCATATGACTACATTGAACACTCCTTGATCCTAACAGATGCTCTTCCTGTATCCTTTCTGTTAATTTAAAAGTTATAAACAGCTGGTACACATTAAGTGGGTTTTTTAAAAGTTTACTTAAAAATTTGAAATTTTATAGAGAATTCACAGTTACATTTTGTTACTAGCTATATTTGAATTAAGTGCAGCCATAAAGCTGTGCACAGAATTTTTTTTTTTTTGGAATGAAGTAAACAATTTGTCATCTTTACTTATTAACATATTCATGCAAAGTATACATTGTGACAAGTTCCTAAATTGGTGATGTCACAATATTTACGTACAGCCATGTTGATGAACAGGTTGACAAGAGTCGTATACTCCTATCTCACATCTGATTTTCGTTATTACAGTTAACATACAATACTTTTGCATAAATGCATATAAGTGGTATGTGTTTAATTTTCATCATCACCAATGTTTGAAGTATTTTCATTTCCTATCTAAGAGCCCAGTAGTGAGTAATTTCATGTACAGCAGTTGGTTGTTGTATAGAAGAATTTATATATTTGTTGTATAGATGCAGCATTCCATGCCCTTTTAAAGCGAATTTTAGAAGATTTCTATGGTTGAATACACGTAATACTTTGGCAGTGTCATAAATGAGTGTATGATTAACACAAGAGTTTCATTCGTATTGAGTGACATCAACATTGATGCCATTTTTTTTCAAAGGTGAAACTATGTATCATATATGGAAAGGGAGACTTTTTTGTCATTATCTTTAGTAGACATAAGTCCAACAATCTGAATTCTGGTGTCCATCTGAGTAACTTCAATGATAAATGATCAAAATACCACATTTTTCATGTAAATATTGCTGTAACCTGCCCCATTGCTTGGTTTAATTGTCTTTTAAAGATCAAATCAGGAACATTATTCAGATGGACAGTACTTTTTGAATGGTTAAGACTATGCTGTTTCTAGTAGTATAAATGTGGTATTACATATAAGTCATTTAGAGGTTGTACTTTTTGAAATGTGATTTGATTTCCTTTTTTTCCCCGACTGCCTACATTTTTAGGTGATCATACTCCTGTTTGTAAATTGATAACAGCTATAAACAGTGTTTGTTTTTGAAGTGATAGTCCTAATAATAACCACAGTATGATGATTATTAAGTGTGAGTGTGTATAGTGATCACCTGAGGGTGCAGACAGACAAACACCCGGGCACCCCATGGCCCCTTACCTGTGACACGAGCCTCATACTTGAGGCGATAGCAGGTGGGGAGATAAACACTCCCCTTTGTGTATATAATGAAGTCAGTGCCAAGGTGTTTGGGTGGGTAGGGCTTGACCTGTCCATGACTGGCGATTTTAATCATTTGGGCAGTATTCTGGCAATTTCGCACTTTTGCCAATGCAGTTTCTAAATTGTTGACACTGTCTGTTGGAAATTTCAGCTGCTGGGTTTGATTTTTACTGGGGTCACTGATTTTGTGAAACTCAGAAAGCATTAACCACAGACCATTTGGTATTATTGTGATTGAGCATGACATTTACCTGAATTACTGTGGGAGCTCCGCCTTGGCCTCCCACATTATGTTCAGTGAGGTAGCCACCTGCCACTTCAAGGAGACCTTTCTCAAAATGACTGAATTGTTGATGTGACATCATTGACCTGTTTCCACTCAAGGCCAAGACATTGAAATCTGGTACTGACATAACTCTATACAAGGTTAAGATATCCCTGTCTGCAGAACAGGATCATATTTGGTTATATTTCTTGCATACTTACAAACATAATCATGATATTTCAAATTTTTTGTCGTGCAATGTATATAAACATAGATACATCATAAATGGCCGATCAAATATTTATGTGAAATTGATGACATTATCAAAATCTTCCTATTCTTATGGGACTCGCCTAAATTTTGAAGACTCACTATATCTCAAAGTGATTGGGCTTTCCAAAATTTTTGAAATAGTTTTCTTAACTCATCTAATAAAATCCCACTAAAGTCAATGGCAAAGTTCATTACCTTCACATACACAAATAGATCATTGTGCATTGTCAGGATCTATGGTCAGTAAATGACCATTCTGTATACCAGTGGCCATTAGGTAGACAATTGGCTTGAATATATAATCATGAAGCCACTTTAGGGATGGTCCCACTAAGAAGCAAAAGTTATTTATAGCTCATGACCACATTTGAAGGACATTGAGTTAGTTCATTCAATGGAGCAATATATATGCATTGAATTTTCAAATATTATCCATTAGTGGTTATTAAACAAGTCATCCCATGTCATAATTTTAGGACTAATGGTTATATGACACTAGCAGTACAGTGTCTACAGAACCCTGACCATGTATGTCTAAATTTCTTGACTTAATTAAGTGAATTAAATTTTTTTTCTTAGGTTTCTGGACAACTCAACGTCTTGTTTATGATTTATTATGAATAATCATTGGCCATCATTGAGTTTTCATAAAACCTGCAATTGGCTGGAGCACTTTTATGTTTCCTCAAATCTGAATTAACATCAAATGTTTTCATTATTTTCTGTAGTGTTTTCTGATTTAACATCATAATTTTGAAAAATGAAATAATTTTGGCACAAAGAATCTTACTACAATCTGCAGTGAAGCAGGCAACATATTTACCAGTCTATAAGAATTGTGTGTATATACACATTAATGTAGATTGATAAACATAACCAGAGACAGTAATTAATTACCAGACAAATTACAGGTTGTATACCCAAACCCTATCAGGTAACACTCAGTCCCCAGTTAGTACTTAGTGACCAGGTAAAAATGATTATGTTGTAGTTAATAATTGACACCTGGAATTATTGACCAGTCTGGCTACCTAAAGGTGGAGACAGCAGTTTCTTTACACTTCCAGGAACACAAGTATTTTAAGATACAATGACTTTGCTTTTTGCTAAATTAGAAAAACCATGATAGATAGAGATGAATGATATATCACCACTGTGATATATATATATCTTATATATTCTGTGTATTGCAATATTGAGGTGGATGGATTGGAGTGGAGGTGTGTTTTTGTTGTGTTTGTTAGGGGGAGGTGGGGGGCATCTTGATCTCCATGACAAGGAAATGTGTGCATGCATGTTTTTTCAAAGGACTGTCCCATGAAAATGCATAAGATGACATAAGACTATCCAATGAAAATGCATCAGATGACATAAGACTATTCAATGAAAATGCTAAAGATGATATAGGACTCTCCCATGAAAATACATTAGGTGACATCAGACTATCCAATGAAAACGCATAAGATGACATAGGACTATCCAATGAAAATGCATAAGATGACATAAGACTATCCAATGAAAATGCATAAGATGACATAAAACTATCTAATGAAAATGCGTGAGATGATATAGGACTATCCAATGAAAATGCATAAGATGACATAAAACTATCCAATGAAAATGCTTAAGATGACAAAGACTATCCAATGAAAATGCATAAGATGACATAAAACTATCCAATGAAAATGCTTAAGATGACATAAGACTATCCAATGAAAATGCATTAGATGACATAAGACTATCCAATGAAAATGCGTGAGATGATATAGGACTATCCAATGAAAATGCATAAGATGACATAAAACTATCCAATGAAAATGCTTAAGATGACAAAGACTATCCAATGAAAATGCATAAGATGACAAAGACTATCCAATGAAAATGCATAAGATGACAAAGTCTATCCAATGAAAATGCATAAGATGACATAAGACTATCCAATGAAAATGCATAAGATGACATAAGACTATCCAATGAAAATGCATTAGGTGACATCAGACTATCCAATGAAAATGCATTAGATGACATAAGACTATCCAATGAAAATGCGTGAGATGATATAGGACTATCCAATGAAAATGCATAAGATGACATAAAACTATCCAATGAAAATGCTTAAGATGACAAAGACTATCCAATGAAAATGCATAAGATGACATAAAACTATCCAATGAAAATGCTTAAGATGACATAAGACTATCCAATGAAAATGCATTAGATGACATAAGACTATCCAATGAAAATGCGTGAGATGATATAGGACTATCCAATGAAAATGCATAAGATGACATAAAACTATCCAATGAAAATGCTTAAGATGACAAAGACTATCCAATGAAAATGCATAAGATGACATAAAACTATCCAATGAAAATGCTTAAGATGACAAAGACAATACAATGAAAATGCATAAGATGACAAAGACTATCCAATGAAAATGCATAAGATGACAAAGACTATCCAATGAAAATGCATAAGATGACATAAGACTATTCAATGAAAATGCTTAAGATGACATAAGACTATCCAATGAAAATGCTTAAGATGACAAAGACTATCCAATGAAAATGCATAAGATGACATAAAACTATCCAATGAAAATGCTTAAGATGACAAAGACTATCCAATGAAAATGCATAAGATGACATAAGACTATTCAATGAAAATGCATAAGATGACATAAGACTATCCAATGAAAATGCATAAGATGACATAAGACTATCCAATGAAAATGCATAAGATGACATAAAACTATCCAATGAAAATGCTTAAGATGACAAAGACTATCCAATGAAAATGCATAAGATGACATAAAACTATCCAATGAAAATGCATAAGATGACATAAGACTATCCAATGAAAATGCATAAGATGACATAAGACTATCCAATGAAAATGCATAAGATGACATAAGACTATTCAATGAAAATGCATAAGATGACATAAGACTATCCAATGAAAATGCATAAGATGACATAAGACTATCCAATGAAAATGCATAAGATGACATAAGACTATTCAATGAAAATGCATAAGATGACATAAGACTATCCAATGAAAATGCATAAGATGACATAAGACTATCCAATGAAAATGCATAAGATGACATAAGACTATTCAATGAAAATGCTAAAGATGATATAGGACTCTCCCATGAAAATGCATTAGGTGACATCAGACTATCCAATGAAAATGCATTAGATGACATAAGACTATCCAATGAAAATGCATAAGATGACATAAGACTATCCAATGAAAATGCATGAGATGATATAGGACTATCCAATGAAAATGCTTAAGATGATGTAGAGATCTTGGGAACATAAGTAAGCTTTGGTCATAAAAAGGGTGTCACTGTTATCACGGATGATTGGACATGAATATTAAGTGCTCTAGACCACTTTCGAAAAGAGAGCTGTTACATTTGTACATATCTACATGGCAGGTACTTAAGCCTTGTTGGTCAATACACCTACTTAATATATATATGTACTGGTTGTATTGACAGATGCTTTGTTTAAATAAAGTTTAGTTTGGTCTCTGAAAACATTAGCAAGTCAACTTCCAGCAGAAAGATACCCGAGTCAAGGACTTAGTTAAACTTTTGTGTTTGTGTGTTACACGTATGATACCTGTAATATAATATAATACATCTCGTATATAGATCATACATTTTATAGCTATTTAGTCATAGTTAAATATACACGTGAGACAGACATCAACATCAAATAATAAGAAATAAAGTGCCCAACTGAAATATTACAGATAAAGTGCAAGGTGACAAGTGGTTTAGGTTGGTTGTGTATTTACATTTATCTTTGATGTGTTAATCACAGTTTATGCATACTATACAACATGCCATCTCTATTTTTGACTTGTACATGTACAATCTGTAATTATTCAAATCAAAATTGTGATCATGCATTAATAACACCCTGTGGGCTTCTTGTTTATTTGGTATGGTGTATTATATCTGTGTGGGCCAGTTAACATTCCTGTATTTAAGTGTGATATATGTACAGGCATGCATGTGGGCAGGATATGGTGTTGGGCGGGACAAGTCACACATGTATAATAGACATTTGTGTGCGGATGTGAGAGTGATGGGTGACAGGTAGAGAAGGAGTGTCCTTCTGCAGGTAGATTTTATCACTGAGCAGACACCTTCAGGACACTCACCAAGATCGACGTTTCTTCTAATGGAGCCGCAAATTATCAAAGGTACCATAATAATTGCAGCGTATATATGTAACTCGGATATTCTGATGCAAATTACAATATGTTTTTCTATTAGTTTGAAAACAGAAAGGGAAGTGTAGGTTAGAGTTAATATATTCAATATTGAATCAGAAAAAGTAGAAGTGGCTGAAACAATGACGGTGATGATTCATATCTATGTACTTGATGTGTTCCTTATGTATGTTCGAAAAGCAAAAGGAAATTTTACAATGTACAAACGGAGATATTATAGAAACAGTACTTTGGAAGACAGCATGGAAATAATGATACTGTTTCTTGGAAATTTACACAGAAATTGTGATGTGTGTATTAGAAAATGGAAAAGTACTTGGAAATAGCTATATACACCTGTAAGGGTGTGTCTTGGAAAGATGGTTGAATTCCATTGTTCCTCGGTGAGAAGTGCTGGAATATATATATACTGGAGACAATTATATTATTGAATGTATGCATTTTCTTTTTTTACAAAAGACTGATAGACTACAAGTATATGTATTGTGAGATTATTGACAGCAAACTAATGAGAAAAGTGATTCCTATATTGATCATCCACAAGATAATTATAACATCAGATGTTATTGAGATCAACTATTCTAATTCTAAGCTGTTTGAAAATTTAATTTGAATTTTATATTGTGACAAATTTTTGAAAAGTAAAGTGATGGTTTTATGTCAGACTGTGGATTTTTCCAACATTTTACCTGTAATAATGCCTGTTTACATAAACCGCTGTACGAATGGCAATAATGAGGGTTTTAATGTTAAAGGAATTCTTTAAGACAGCTGGTAAATCTGTAATGTTCATGATCTGTTAAAGATCCATTAGGTAGAACTGTTATAAAGTAACCATAATATTTTGTTCCCGATCAACACTGTCCTGGATATATACATTGTATAATGTACTGATATTTTGTAAAACTGATGGCAACACAATTGTCAGGTACAACTCACTCTGGGGGAAAATATGATTATAAAAAAAAGACAAGCTATATCCCATTGAATTGAAGACGTGCTTAATGCAGTCTGAAAGCTCTGATGAATTTATAAAAGAAGTAATAATGATTATGTAAAAGATCAAAAGAGCTTTTGATTAATGACAAGAGAAAAGGGGGTATAAAGACCAGGATATTGATTCTAGAAAAAGGTATCATTTATAATAGATGGTGTATTTGCCAAACATGAAGTAATTATGTGATCGCAATGGACTAAAAATGTTTTCATGAATGTTTGGTACAGATATATTTATATAGATCTTTAAAAAAGATGCTAGTTTGAGATGTTGTTAGATTTAATTTTATTTTCTAGACCCTGAGGATGAGCCTGAACCAGAGGTTGAAGAACAGGAACCTGAGCCTGAACCAGAGGTGGAGCAGGACCCAGAAACTGTGCTCCATGACTACGAAACTGTTCCTCCATATGTTAACCCTCAGGATGAGGAGGAGCAGGAGGTTGCTGCAGAAGTAGAGCCAGAACCAGAACCGGAACTGGCACCAGAACCAGAGCCAGAACCAGAACCAGAGGTCAGCGTGACCCCGGCGGTGGTCAGTGATGTGGTGGAGGATACTCCTGTGAAGTTTTACCCACGTTTGTGTCACATGGCAAAGTGGCCTGATTTTGTCGGCTATGGTTTTAACTTGCATGCAGAAAGAGATCGTACTGGTCAGTTTATTGGCACAGTGGATGATGCCTCACCAGCTCAGACGGCTGGCCTTAAGGAAGGGGATCGGATTATCGAAGTCAATGGATCTAACATTGAGTCTGACTCTCACCAGGAGGTCATTCGCAAGGTGAAAGCTGGCGGGGATGAGACACAGTTATTAGTGGTGGACACCGAGACAGATGAGTACTACAAATCTCGAGGAATTCGGGTTCACAATGGTCTGGAAGAGGTCCGTTATAAGAAGTCTGATCGCAGCGGTAAGATTTCTCTTTAAGTATTTTTAGGCCTGTTTGAAACTTTTGGAAAAGACAAATTTCATCTATTATTGTTTTTATATTGTTTTGATAGAATATACCATTCTTTGGATGGTTGGGTAGTGCAGTGGTAATGCACTTGCCTTTTACCTAGCCATCTGGGGTTCGATTCCCGTAATGGATGTGAAAAGGTATGGGGTCACCTGCCCGACCACGTGGATTTTCCATGGGTACTCTGGTTTCCTCCCACAATAAGACCATACTCTGTATACAAGTATTAGTTCTTATAAGATATCCTGTACCCTGTATATGAGTAGTAGATTATAAAGATCCAACCAGTTAAGAAATAATTGGAAATAAAACAAACATTCTTGTCACATCTCACCTCTGAGTATTCTGGCCTTTTGTCTTTAATTTTTTCTCATGGTTTTCTTACATTGATGTGAAAGCCACTATATTGATGTAACCTGATTCAGCCTGTTAAGTCCGACACTCTATCTAATATGACTTGTGTGTTGTCTTTTTTGTCAGGTTTCACATAAATAGTCATTAATCAAGGAAATTCTCTTTTGTGTTTGTAGAAGTTCAAGAAAACAAGGAGAACCAGGTCCCCAGCATGAACTCGGACAGTGGAGTCACTGCCAGGTTATGTCACATTAAAAAATGGCCTCATTTTCAGGGCTATGGTTTTAATTTACATGCAGAAAAGAACAAAAGTCATGGACAATTTATTGGTAAAATAGATGATGGATCTCCAGCGGAAAATGCAGGATTAAAAGAGGGAGATAGAATTGTGGAAGTGAACGGAGCAAATGTAGAAGTTGAATCCCACCAAGCAGTGATAGGGTATATAAAGGCTGGTGGTAACGAAACAAGACTGCTCGTGGTAGATTCTGCAGCGGATCAGTCTTTTAAATCCCGAGGAATAAAGATTAGTGGTTCCATGTCGCAGCTCCAGTACATCAAGACGGAAGACAGAGGTAAGAATTTACTGATAAATATTAATCAAATTAAAATTCAAAATTGAAAAATGAAAACAACAGATAGAAATGTACTTATTTTTACAAAAGATATGTTCATAATTTTCCTGTTGAATTGTGGAAGTTAAAACCATTTGAAAAGTAAATACTTATGTGATGTATGCTGGTACATATATAAAAGTTTGAAAAGGGGAAAAACAGCATAAATGTGTGTAGACATTTCAAAATCACATGTTAGGAAACATTAGTATCATTGTTAGTTTAATAGGGACACAAAAGTTATATGACAAGTACATATTTCATTGTTACCAATCGCACGACTCATTGAATATGGACGTAAATTGAAAACCTCTTGTATTCATGCTGGTGGAAATATTGGAAGTATTAACTTATATTGAAACTTCAATATATACTCTATATGTTTACTGTAGGTATATCAGGAATGTTGCCTACATGTGATGTAGGTATATCAGGAATGTTGCCTACATGTGATGTAGGTATATGAGGAATATTGCCTATATATGATGTAGGTATACTGTAGGTATGTCAGGAATGTTGCCTATGTGTGATGTAGGTATATGAGGAATATTGCCTATATATGATGTAGGTATACTGTAGGTATGTCAGGAATGTTGCCTACATGTGATGTAGGTATATGAAGAATGTTGCCTATATATGATGTAGGTATACTGTAGGTATTTCAGGAATGTTGCCTACGTGTGATGTAGGTATATGAGGAATGTTGCCTATATATGATGTAGGTATACTGTAGGTATATCAGGAATGTTGTCTATATGTGATGTAGGTATACTGTAGATATATCAGGAATGTTGCCTATATGTGATGTAGGTATACTGTAGGTATATCAGGAATGTTGCCTTTATATGATATAGGTATACTGTAGGTATATGAGGAATGTTGCCTTTTTATGATGTAGATATAACAGGAATGTTGCCTATATGTGATGTAGGTATACTGTAGGTATATGAGGAATGTTGCCTATATATGATGTAGATATATCAGGAATGTTGCCTATATGTGATGTAGGTATACTGTAGGTATATCAGGAATGTTGCCTACATGTGATGTAGGTATACTGTAGGTATATGAGGAATGTTGCCTATATATGATGTAGATATACTGTAGGTATATCAGGAATGTTGCCTACATGTGATGTAGGTATACTGTAGGTATATGAGGAATGTTGCCTATAAATGATGTAGATATATCAGGAATGTTGCCTACATGTGATGTAGGTATACTGTAGGTATATCAGGAATGTTGCCTGTATATGATGTAGATATATCAGGAATGTTGCCTATTTATGATGTAGGCACTGCTTATTGATTGGTTAGAATGGATCAAGTGTAGATGCCTTATATTCATGTACAACAAATATAACAGTGCATTGTATGAACAATACATAACTCTCCACACCTTGGCTTTAGCCTGTGTGTTTATCTGCTCAGTCATGTGCGACAGGCACTTACTCGCTATATATAGCTCATTATAATGGTCAGTTGGGGAGTGTTTAATTTGCTAGCTCAATGTCTGTGCATATGAATTTAGTTTCTCTAGTTCTAAATGAAGATGATTTAAGCCCTGGGGCTGTCACTTTAAAAGGCTGTGGGACAGGTAATACACATTGTGTAGCAATGTTAAAGGTCAACAGGTACATTACCTGTGTCCAGGTCAGACAGATGTACGATAAAGTTATATAAGTTTTTAAGTGTTGACCTATCTGACACAATGAAGCAGACAAACAATGGCCACCTTATATGTTAAGATAACATCTCTCTTAACTGATGTTTATATGATGTATACATGTGTTGTTTTATAAGCAATCTTACCTCAGAAAATTTGTGATTCTCTTCTTATAAAATCAACCATTTACACAAGGGTAAAGTGAAATGATAAACGTAATATCTGCAAAATTGAAAACATGAATTGACGCAAAATGCTTGATATATCGTTAACAAGATGAAATATAAAGTAATTGACCGTCACCTGAATGATGGCGTATGTATGTTAAAAAAAAAGAGACAAAAAAGTTAATTTGTCACCATAATTGTATCGAAGATTGAGTGAAATGACAGTTGTTAGTGACCACTTATGAGAAAAATGAAGGACAGTGAGAAAACAATAGTGAATACATATACATGTAGTTTGAGGAAGCTATATACTTCTAGAGTTATTATGTATGTAAGTAAGATATACCTGGAAGATCTGATGAGGATGACTCAATATACCTTGATAAGTATATATATATACACATATGTATATTTTTCCAGTCATACATTAACATAGGCATAACCAATCAGGTACAAGGTCAGAAATCTTTGTTCATGTAACATTGATTGGCCATCTTTAAGGTATAGATGATCGTGAACATTGGTGTAGCCCGGGGCGAGACACCAACTCGAGGAACAATAGACTTGATGTCTGTCTGCTGTAATATATACATATAACACACACTGTCATCGTCACATAGTGGTCTCATTACATTGGTAGAATTGGACCTAACATTTACACTAATCATCCATATATTGTCAGATGTGTGGGAAATCAGATATATCATATACATTTAGATTTTGTATAGGGAGGAATAAGGTTTGATAAATTCCACTTTTATGTGTACCACAGCTGTCTCTTTTTCAAAAATGAAAATAGATGTTTTTTATTAAAAATGACATTGACTTGTTGGCTTAAAAAGTAAACAAGATGAATGGTTGTAGCTGGGATGTATACGTCCCTGGTTGTAGTGTTTGATGAAGAACTTTGTCTGATACAGAGACCAGTTTGGACATTACTGTAATTATTCAATCATACCAATATCAAAATTCAAACCAACAATCTTGAAATTGTTTTTGAATGTTTATGATTTATAATGACGTGTCTGTCAACAACTTTTGTAAGTTTGATCCACGATATCATCACAACTTGAAATGTCCGTGATGTTCATACCGTATTTCACATGATTAATGATAGCCAAATATCAGGATCATGTAATTACAGAAAAAATGTAACGGTTTCCTAATGAGGTGATCCAGTAGATAAACAACTGCTGCAAAAATTACCGAGTGGTCTCATTTTTATTCCATCTGACTATCTGTTACCAGGTCAACTGAAAACTTATGTTTCCTATGTATCTTGAAACTGATTTAGTGTACAAAAACACATGATTGTCATTGATATATGACTTGCGTAAGCAAAAAAAATTTTGCTTTTAATGGGAAAAATGACTGCTTATAACAGAATTACTCAAACATGCAATACTTTTTTACTTAATTATTCTGTGATTTTGTCCTAGTCTGTACCATTTAGTACATATTTGGAATGTGCTTATGACTTACCAGACTGTGACTATCAGTGTAATTAAGTCTTCACTGAAACAGGTTTCTCAAGTTGTATGTATGTGTCACAACTATGGGCCAGTGTTCAAAACTAGATACCCAGTACATTCACAGTAATGATGGATTCAGCAACACTTCATAATATATATAACCTTATTTACATGTATTTTGTTTTGTTTTTTAACGACTTGAAGAATGCGTGAGGGTTGCATTCACAGGATAAAATGAAAGGGATGAAGTGTAATGTGTGAATCTTAACCATTGATTAGCATTAATTTTCTTTCAAAATGAACATTGTTCTAGAATTATCAGTTTATTTGTCTAGATTATCTACATGTAGATGGAATTTGACCTGTAATCATAGATATCAGCATGTCTCACCTTGAAGCTACAATATAGCTGAAATTCAAGTTTAATACATCATTATGTACATGAATGGAAGTGCTGCAATGTTATCGTGATCCTTGATTACTGTCATGACCTTATGTCTAGGTCAAAAGGTCAAACAATCATTAAGTGCTAAATTTTTAGTGAACAGATTAAGGTTAAAGGTTGTATATTGAATCATCAATTAACATATATCAAAAAAATCTTGTCAACTCAATCAAAGATTAAAATTTAGGAGAGAAATAAAACAAGCTGAATCAGTAATTAATTTCTGAAATTGTTTTTTATTTCTCACTAATTTAATCCATCACAATGCTGATTGGCTATGACAAATAAGGGCTTGAATATAACATTAAGCTGTCTTGAACAATTGGAAATGACTTGGAAAATGATAAAAAATATTTCAATTTTTACCTGTAATTAATTTAAATAAAACTTTTGATCAGTTTTAGACATTAGAATGAATGATACTGATTTTAGACACCATTTCAGTCTTGTTTTATATATATATATATATATATATTAATATATAAAGCAATATAAAACCCCATGTCTTTGAAAATTTGAATTGTCTAAAAAAATTACTTAAATGTTGGTGTGATTGGTACATAAGTATTATACAGGTGTAACATTTTGTAGGTATGCATATACATGTAGGCTAGAATAGGTGTGGCGAGTCTTATCAGGTAGACTGTTTATTACCTGGTATATGTCAAACAGATAATGGTTCACTGTATAACAACTGAGACATGGAACTGGAGAGGTTTCTGATTAGGTTAGCAATAGTCAGTTTATTCTATAATCCTATACATCCACAAGTATAATCCTCCAAAGATCTTGATATGAAGGATTTAGGAGGGGCCATACTAGCTCTGTTAGTACATTATAGACCATCAGACTATACAACCTCATGTGAAAGTCTGAGGTGTGTGGTTCGATCCCTACTGAGGACAGTTTGTGTATTTATAAGAAGCTGAAATCACAGATTGTCGTGGGGAAGACACTACCCTCATTGCTCTTTAGTTAGTTAGTTAGTTAATAAGTTAAATAGTTAGTTAGTTAGTTAGTTCATTAGTTAGTTAGTTAGTTTCAGGTTTTCCATTTCTGCAACTCCTATTGCCAGGTATCATCTCACCGACAAACATCCATGATAGGGCAACGTGTAGTGGTGGGATTCGTAGGGCCTCTCATAGGGTGTTCAGCTAAGTATCTACCAGCTATCACAGGGAGAGTCTGCCCAGCTGGCTTTAACAGTTAAACAGATATAGTCGAGTGACCATTATAATCTGATAAAATCAAACTTTTAGGTTCACTTCAAAATCAGTATACAAGTCATGTCAGAATTCATATAGATTAGAATATAACAGAAAAGTCTTTCCAGTCTTTCCTCAATATAAAATAGACACATTAATTTTATAAATGAGATAATTGTGAAGCATCATTAATTATGACATTATAATAGTGTTATTACATGTGTGTCTTACGATGGCTTATGACAGGGGCGTGATATTTTACTGAACAGACCAGTTACATGTGATAAAATACATATGATGCAAAGTCTTCATCCTGAGCTGTCATGCATACATCATATTAAGATTAGAGAAGAGACACACGTCATATTATTAGATTGTTTTTGACAACCTGTTTAACACTAACAAGGATTTTTACTCTACAATAATTCTATCTATGGCTGATTTGGACTTCTTCTTGTTACAGGGGCTCCAGTCAATGGACAAGCAGAAGTCGTAAGTATTCTTTAGAAAATTATAAACATGTAGACTAGTATATGGCTAAAAGATGTTGACTGAATGGTTTTCAAAGTTGATTACAGTACGCATATCAAATTTGTTCAGGAAAAAAAAAGATGAAAGAGATTTCCTTTTTTTAATCTTTTTAAGAAATACAGAGCTGAATCGGATCAGAATCCTGATACTAATATATTGCCTCGTGAAAATCAATACCAAAGCCATTTAGCTTGGCTTGATGAGAACTTTTATGCCCTGTTTTTTTAATACATGAAAAAAATTCATTTTTTTTATTACCAAATGTTACAGTCTTTAACTAATAGTCTTTGATCACACTTTATCAAATATCTGTTTCAAGCTAATGCACATTGTACCAAATTTAATCAATTCTGCTTTACAGTTTTACAATTCTGAATTTTGACCTATGACTCATTGACCTTTTGACTTGTGTAATTAATCTATGCAATATTTAATTACAGTCTCAGCCTCAACGCCAAATGGCTCCTACTCCAGCAGTAAACTCTGCTCCGCCTCAGACAAATGGCAAACCTGCTGACCTGTCCCAGGGGCTCCAAATGTCCGCCAAAGAAATGAGAGAGATGCTTGCTCGTAAGAAGAAGGCCGATCCAAAACACAACAAGATGTCTTTCCAGTCCAAACTTGAGGCCTTCCAGAAAATGTGATTGTTGTAGCAACAGTCTATATCTGGGATGTACAGAACACCTCTGTGGGCTGTACAGAACACCTCAGTAAACTCTAGAGGTGGGAAATATGTTAGAATGATGTTTCATATGTTAGAATGAAGTTTCATAAGTATACAGATACATTTGAATTATATTCGTGCATCTGGTAAAGGTCGTCCATATAGATTTATTCATGTAAAGAGTCGAGGTGGACTTGAAATAGAGATACAGTGATGTTTCTGATGTAGGTTGATAGTACAGACATACCTATGTATCATGAGAATTACGGTCTTACAGATGTATACATAGAACAGAGATTCCAGTTTGTTTTTTTCTCTAACTATGATAGGTTATATCTATTAGGTGAAGATTATGAATATCTGTATGAATGTGGGTAAGAGCTCTTTGTATGACTGCTACATTATATAAGTTCCTCTATGGCCAATGTTCTGAGTGTTGTAAACACACTCTAATCTAGTATTTTCATGAACTGCTGGATTGACTTTTGGTCAAGCTGAGCTGAAGCCTGGCGTATATATAAACATGGTTGACCCTCTTGAATTATTAGACGAATCCCAAATGAAATACCGCATTTTGCTACATTGAAGTCTACATTGATCATCATTTTGCAGTTTCTTGTACTCAGGACCAAGAATGTTAATACTGTGTGTTATTCATGTTTAATTTCCTAAATTTTGTAAGTTGGTAGATCCATGTCCTATCTCCATTCAACAGGAAAAGTAAGTCCAGTCGCCTCCTATAGAATCCATGTACATTTATTTTGTTCTTGTTGATTAACAAAATAGCATTTCTGAAAGTACAAGAAATAGGATTCCAAACTAAAATATCAAACTTCACCTTACACCTTAAACTAGTGATGTTCTGTTTAATTGACCTCGTCAAGTATTTGTTGGTTACACCTATTAGATAATAATTGAATACATTGCTTGTCAGTAAAATAAAAAGTGGCATTCACGTTTTCTATCTTTCGCAGAAAAGTCTTGAATCTCGATCATGTCAATGAACATTACGAAGTGATTAAGTATCTGGTTTAATGAGACAAGTCATCATAAATAGACAGATCTTATCACAGTAGTGTAGTGTATTCTTCATGATATTGCGACAAAAAAGTGTTAAGTACAAGGACTACAATTTTTAAATTCTTTATTTCTGCATGATGTTATCAATTTATCATTGCAGAAATGAGATGTATGTCTTTCCTTTAATTGGTGATTAGTCAATAATTGATTTGTTCACATGATCTAATGATCGATCATGAAATCACAACTTAACACTATGTTAAACAACACAGTGGAAGAATATAACAACACAATGCTGATTTATCCTCCTTGTTAATGCCAGAACATTTTTGTATGGCAAAACATCTTTTTTTTTTCTTTGGTTTATTTAATTTTTTGGAGTTCTGTAGGAATCCAATATGTTTTGAATGAGATTTAAGTCAAACAAGATTTGGTAATAATTATTCTACGGGTAACTTAGGCAGTATAACTTTCGATATCAAGTGTCTTTTCGGTCATTAGAATGCGACTAAGATGGGAATTGGATCTATCTGTTACTGTAATGGATGCTTGCTTTACATTCATTGAATGAGAATTCATGCTACCTTTATGTATGGACCAAGTTATTGATCATGACCTGGTGAGTTGTCAGAACCAAACTCGAGTACATTCCATCTTTGTAATGGGAACAGTAAAAGAACAACAGCATTTGTGAACCATTTAAAACACTAGCATTTCATCTATAATATATATTAAATGACCAACGGTGTATTTTCTATTCCATAACATGTTGAAATTTCATTAATTATACAAATTAAAAATTATTCTTGACCATGCATCTCATTAATCTGTAAACTGCAGTCAGGCAAATCTGGAGAAAGATGTGGTAATGTAGTCTGGTTAAGGATTTGTTCAGAATAGCGCCATTTGCTTAATAAAGAAAAAGATGGGAAAAAAAGAGAGGAAAGAAAAGAATGGAAAAATAGCAATGCTCACTTTATTAATGCCAAATACAAGATTGTCATGTAGTATATATATATATAATTATGTAGTTCACATGCTTAAAACTTATTCTTGTGAAAAGATAATTGAAAGTGTCTCAGTGTTTACCTTGGTTGATAATACATGTGTAAGTGTTTGTGATGATCTTTAAGGCTGTTCGCTCATGATTGATGAAGTATTACTGTCGGTGATTGCGGCGTTTTTGTGATAACATTTTAAATCGTGGTTAGTGAGAAATATATCGGAAAGGAGAAAAACTGGATATTTAGTATCCTTATTTACATTGTCCTTATGTTCATTGATGAGATGTTAGATTGCCAGAATATGACATTTTTACTCTGTATTTGGTTTAAATGACTGATACGTCTTTTTTCACAGTTCAGACATTCTTGTAACCAAAATAATTAACGACTGCCCGTTGTTCGTAACTGTAATGTTTATCAATGTTGATGCATTCGTTTGTACATTACTAAGCAACAGGCACTTGTTGAGTCATATTTGGTCATAATGTATTGTTTTTTCAAGATCTTTTTTTTTTAAATCATTGTTAAAGATTGCAAACGTTGTCTCATTTTGTTATCATATTTTGTTAAAGTTTGTGAGTTGTAGTACATCCCACTGTATTTGGCTTATCTCTTTTTAGATATTGTGAAGGAAATTTTTCAACTGCTGCGACTTTTTCATTGCAATATCATCTCTTGAGAGGTCACCACAATACAAAAAAAAAACATTTTAAAATGTCAACAGTAAAGAAATTTTACTTGATTAGCTGTAACATGTGTAAACTTTTTTTTTTTTTTTTAAATTTTTAGCTTCCTAAGATTTTTTAGGATGATGTAGCTGTTTGATAAATCTATGAGATATGAAATGGTTGGTTGTATTTTTTCTCACAATCGGAAAGAGAGATAGAACCACTTACAAATCATGGGCTGATGCTTAATCACTTAACTTCATATTTACTCATGTATAAGTGTATCATTGATAATTATATAGAGATGTTTATCATACTCTGGAGTATTAGTTAGATTTCAATGACCCTCCCCCCCCCCTTCCTCCCCCTCCCACTCACCCACCACACACTTCCCTCTCACTATTCCTAACATTGAATTTGTTTTCACGGATTGGACAGAAATCAAACTTGTAAACACCATTGTTAACTAGCACTTGTACTATATAGCCATTTATTTGCCATAAATCAATTTTTGATCACCAGAAAGAGTTCTGATTGTACTAGTAAAGATTTAGAAAAATTTGTGTTCAGTGATAATGTGTTGATGAAATCTGTTTTTTGCTAGGTTTAGCCATTAGGTATAATCTGTTTTGATAATACATGTATATGAAACATTCCAGATTTATTTGAACCATTCTCTGGTAATTCTTTTCAACCATATACATATTTGAGATGGTTCTACTCATCCCATTGAAAGCTGGATGAATTTCTGTCCAGATATAATTTCTGTCTTTAGTGCTCAAACCCAATTCCTTTGAACCTGGTTTTAGATATACATAAGCAGGGCCAGTATGGTAAAAAGATATTAGTGTGAAGAGTTAAAAGTTGCACGTTTAAAGGTGATGGAATTATGAGAGGGCCTGCCCCGTAAATGTTTTTGCAAAAATGATATCCCTTTTTTATATACGTTTTCCTTTTCATAGAAGGGACCAATTAATCAGAACTTGGACAATCGAGAAGTCTACTTTGCAGGATGTTTGGTTTTGTATGTATACTTTTGGTATTTTACCTGCAAAATCAGTTTGATAAAATATATAGTTCCAGAAAGTTTTAAACATATACTGCAAATGGACTTCACTACTGAACTGTGAAATCAGTTAGACAAACTTAACTTTTACTAACCAAACAAATTGGAGTGTAATGGGGACTAATTTGCCATATGTAGATATTTTTTTGTTACAACCAGGTTTTTTTTTTTATTTAATCGCCACAACTGAATATTACAGCAATAATCATTCAGCTTTATCATCATAATCCCGTATGACTAATATATTGAGGTCTTCACCTGTATATATATATATATATATCTCACAGAAATTTCGTCCAACTAAAATGTGATTATATATTTAACCAGTGGAGGTAATGTTTACTGTCTATAGAAGGTTGTGTGCTCTAGATGTTCATATGTTAAATCTTTAATGTGCTTCAACCCTGCACAAACACTGATGTACTGTATATTTGATCATTTTCAAACAGGATTGATTTATAAAATGATGGCAGACTTGCATATATACAGTATTGTATATGCTTTTCAAAGCAAGAACAAATTTCAACAGGAATTTTTGCAGAAAAAAACTGAGTATCTTGAATATATTGAATCTAAAGACAAGCTTCATCAGCATTCACATTTTATATTTTTCTTTTGGTATTTGGGCAAACTCTGAAAAATTTGAATTCTGGTTTGTGTATGCAGTGTATGATGGATTGTTTACAGGGCTGTATACTGTTACTTTGTGCTCGACATTCTGTGCTTTATATAGACAACTTTTGTTGTCCAGGTTGAAATGGACCAGAGGATTTATCTGGTATATTTATGTACGTAATTCATATTTTTGTACAATTATGTCATTTTAATACTTTAAATTCCTCAAGATCGAAAAGAAAATGAAAGGTGTGGCTTGTGATTTATTTATTCAGAGCCAGAAAAAATGATCTCTGGTTTATCTTTTGTGAACTGGCAGGTTGGACTTTTTCATCCATTATAAATCTTTGGAAAATTGAAAAGGAAAGGTTTTACATTGAAGTGAGGTTTAGATCATAGCTGCTGTGATGGATGTACATAGTAATATATGCGTTATACTGTCTATATATATACAAAGTGTACCGTTATAATCTTGTGTCCAGACACTTGATATATTCCAGGAACAAAATGTTATATTTTGGTACAAATAAACTTAAAAAACAAACACCATATTGCTTGTTTTTTATTCTACTGATAGGAATTGGTCATTGAGTATTGAAGTCATCATTTCAACTGTTTCTGGCTCTAGATGGTCCCTGTCAAGTTCTGGTGAAATTTGTGAAGTAATTTGAAGAAAAACTTGCAAATATGAGAATGATAATGTGTACAAAACAGGAGCAATGAAAAATGTCTTTTCCAGAGGGAAATGTCCTGCCACTATAGGCATTTCCACTAGTGAAGACTTGAGTAAGGTGACCTGTACTCTCAACTTCTACCTACTCATGGGCCAGCTAATATCTGGAATCTGGTCTCTCCCGTTTCTTCATAAGTAATAATACAAACATTAAAATGGAAAATTTTCTTTATTTTATATTATTAAATCAGTGCTACTATTCAAAGTGTAACTTACACATATATCTTAAATCCCAATGGGACACTCACAACATAGGTCACATGGTCAGTTTTGACCTTGACCTTACATTTTGAAACATTAGTACTCCCACTTAGCAAGGGCAAGTTCAGTCATCCATGCCGTTTACTATAGTCCGGCCGGGCTATCTTTTATAGTTTCACATGCCAATAAACGCTAACCAAATGATGACGCAGGTAAAGACCGTGTCTGGTTGCTCTGGTCTGATCAAATGTTGGTCAAGCTATTGTCTAGAAAACTTTTGGTTTTGTTACATATCCGTACCACAAACTACTAAGTTTGTTTGATATTAGTATAGTAAGACTATGGTAACTATAGCTGGTGATCAAACTTGCCTCCGTAACAATTCGCATGTACACATACCACTTAGAAAATAAGTCAGGGACTTTTACATAATCGTATCATCATCAACAGATGCATTATGGATGAAAGGCAATTTAAAACATACACCTCCCAACAATAGTTGGCAAAAGAGTTTGATATCAGTAATTACCACCTTTAATTGGTATATACTAGCAGGTTATTTCACAATTGTCTACCATAAGCTTTGTAAATACATAAGGAATAAAGGTTCTTATTAAAAGGGTTTGAATCCAGGTTTACTAGTCTTGCCCTCTGTATATTGTGGCTAGTTACCATGGTTACACATATCAAATAGTTTCCACTGTTTGGTCCGGACAATTACACTGAAACACCACAAGTTGGCCCAGAGTACATATACCACATATATCCAACAACAAACCTATCCACATATAATAAACCCACCCATATCTATTGCTGTCAATTAAATATTACAAACAAATGCTAATTCATAGACCAGGTATTGAACAAATCACATGTCATCTCATCTGAATGCTTCTGTAAATGTACATTTTTTAGTGGTAACTTATTTTAGCATTTTTCATACTTAGAGTATTTGATATATTGCCTATATAAAGCCACTATTACTGATGTACAGAGTCATCATTATTGTACTAGTCTAGAAACTATCACCCAGCTTTAAGATATTAAGTTCTGCTATAAGCAAAAGTATATAATAAGCTTTGAACCATTAATTAACAGCTTGGCAAATTTTGATTGGCTGATTCTAGAGCACAGAAGCCAATCAGAATACAATCTGATTTTTGAATGAACTAACCATGATTGTACATGTCAGACAGCACCTGGATTTCAGTCATCAGGTAAGAAGACCACAGTTTTATGATGTCTCAAAAAATACTTCCCTAGAAGAGGTGGGACAAATTAGATAAAATTGTTTCCTGAGTGAGGCCAACTGTAACTATCATGTTTTCTCTATTGCACTCTTCCCACTCTGATTTCCTAACATCTCCAATTCTCCTGGCCAGGATGAAAGCACACGATACAATAACTTCTCCTGCTCAGCAACTTCTATCAATTTTTTTAACTTCCATTCCATTTTCCATTTGGTGATGTTGGAGACTCAAGTTACTCATCAAACTTCATAAACTTAGCAACACAATAAGGCAGATTCACCCCCATAGATCGACCTACTACTCTTTCCAATGATACAGGTTATAAAATTTGCGAATCCCACACTTTACTGCTCATCAGTCCATGATACAACACTATGTTATTAAAGGTAAAATTTTAGATATATATTTTAAAAGTAATGCTTTTCATTTTTATAAATACTATTACACAATAACTTGTCCTAAGACTGAAAATTATTACTTTTAAGTTCATAACATACACAGAAATTTTACTTTTTAGTATATGTACCTATTTTTCAAACAATTCAACTTGATTTTTTAATTAATAAATATTATTGAAAGTATGAAATCAGAATTTGTGAAATCTGTTCATCACATTCATGTAGCACTTTTGAAACAAGATTTTCTGGTGCAGGTGCTGTTTATATCTTCAATTCCGTCTTCTTGACCGAAAATCTAGTTGGTCATCAGCAGCTTGTGGAAGCATCTCCTCTCCTGTCCTCTGCACTAGTTTGGCCTGCACGAAATGACAATCACCTTCAGGCACCATCTGATCTCCGAGAAATATCCCCATCCTTCATGCATAAGCTAGTTATAGGATGAAGGAAGTACTTGTAATGCAGGTATATGTATCATCAAGACTGTTTGGTACTAAAAAGTTTTCCTGTCACAGGGCAGACATGTTTGTTTTTTGCACAATGTACATGTGTCACAACTCCATTTGGATAACGCACAAAAGAAGTGTCACCAAAAGCCCGATTACACATCGCACACATCCTGAAATACAGAAGAAAAAATGATAATGCATTATAAATGAGATCACAGATACTATCAAACATTTTAAAACACTGCCAACACTTAGGTACACAATGACTTTCACAACTTCTTTCCTGGTATCAGCAATATCAATGGATTGTCTGGAATTGTAAGGCTTTAGTAGAAGAGCAAATTTGATGATGTCTAATACGGTAAAGAAAAAGAAAAAACAAAAAATTTCAGGGAACAAGATTAAATTGACAAACTCTTGGAGGCTATGATAACGCATTCGGTAGAGCATTTGTATACAAGGCCTCAGATGTGTGATTTGACCTTCCCTTCTCATGGCAGTTAGTGTTTCTCAAGAAGCTGAAACAGACCAGTCTGTAATGTCATAATTTTATTGCTCTGGATGGCAAGCAACGAGCCTTCTGTATGTTGTTCGGTGAGACAATCACCAGCTCCAGGTATCTTATTACTCTTATTTGCTGTGTTTAATTGCCCTGTGGAAAGCCACCATCATTTGGAGAAAGGTTTCCTTGTAGAACCCCTAATCCAACATCATGGAATTGGCAAAGTGACAGAATAAGATTGTCAATGTGACAGAATAAGATTGTCGATGTGACAGAATAAGATCGTCAAAGTGACAGAATACGATCGTCAAAGTGACAGAATAAGATCGTCAATGTGACAGAATAAGATTGTCGATGTGACAGAATAAGATCGTCAAAGTGACAGAATACGATCGTCAAAGTGACAGAATAAGATCGTCGATGTGACAGAATAAGATGGTCAATGTGACAGAATAAGATCGTCAAAGTGACAAAATAAGATGGTCAATTTGACAGAATAAGATTGTCGATGTGACAGAATAAGATCGTCAAAGTGACAGAATAAGATCGTCAATGTGACAGAATAAGATCGTCAAAGTGACAGAATACGATCGTCAAAGTGACAAAATAAGATCGTCGATGTGACAGAATAAGATGGTCAATGTGACAGAATAAGATGGTCAATGTGACAGAATAAGATGGTCAATGTGACAGAATAAGATCGTCAATGTGACAGAATAAGATCGTCAATGTGACAGAATAAGATCGTCGATGTGACAGAATAAGATCGTCAAAGTGACAGAATACGATCGTCAAAGTGACAGAATAAGATTGTCGATGTGACAGAATAAGATGGTCAATGTGACAGAAGATCGTCAATGTGACAGAATAAGATCGTCAATGTGACAGAATAAGATCGTCGATGTGACAAAAAATCGTCGATGTGAAAAAATAAATACACATCGTCAAAAATTAAAAATCGTCAAAGTACTGGTAAGATCGTGACTTTACATATCTATCAAAGCATACCTGACAGTGCATAGATCGTCGATGTGCACTCGTCGATCACAGCTCTAAGATCGTCGATTTTGAATAAGATCGTCGATGTGACAGAATAAGATCGTCAATGTGACAGAATAAGAACGTCGATGTGACAGAATAAGATCGTCAAAGTGACAGAATACGATCGTCAAAGTGACAGAATAAGATTGTCGATGTGACAGAATAAGATGGTCAATGTGACAGAAGATCGTCAATGTCCAACAGGATCGTCAATGTGAAGAATATAAGATCGTCGATGTGAAAGAATAGATAAAAGTCAAAGTGATTGATATATGGTCAATTTTCAACAAAATCGTTATGACTAAAAATAAGATCGTCGATGTGACAAATAAGATTGTCGATGTAATGATTGTCGATGTCCATGTAAGATCGTCGATGTGACAGAATAAGATCGTCGATGTGACAGAATAAGATCGTCGATGTGACAGAATAAGATCGTCGATGTGACAGAATAAGAATAAGATCGTCGATGTGACAGAATAAGATCGTCGATGTGACAGAATAAGATCGTCGATGTGACAGAATAAGATCGTCAATGTGACAGAAAGTATTCCAAGATGTCTAGAATAACATGCTGATTTGTAGAAATACAGTTATATTTTTACAATAATATCTCAAGAACGATTGTTTTTTTAAATGTAAGAAAACACAGAATACAGTATTTTTCTTTCTTTTTTTGCAAGTATTTAACTAAAGTCAGAGAGACAGCGATATATCATCCAATTATAATATACTGAAATGTAAAAAAAAATTCTTAAAAAACATAAATACACATCACAAAAATTAAAAATCAAAATATCCCCTGGTAAGTCTGCCTTTACATATCTATCAAAGCATACCTGTCAGTGCATACATGCACTTGTCACAGCTCTCTTGCATTTTTGTTGAAGTTATTGACGGATATTAAATTTCATAGCACAAAAGGTAAAGTATTTATAGAGAGGTATCTATTCAGAAAAAAATCTGTTTGTCCTACTTACAAAGAAACCAGCTTTGTAGGCAAGATTTCCTACAGATTTTAAAATTTATTTTCTTCATTTTGTCCAACAGGATAGTTAAATAAGAATATATTATCTTTTAAAGATTAGATAAAAGTAAAAGTATTGATATATTTTTCATTTTCAACAAAATGCAGTGTATACTAAAAATTACTAATATTCCTAAATAAGAGATGTAATGTGCTGTCCATGTATGCTTGGTGACATATTTCTAATAAATCAAAAACTTCCATTGTCTCATTATATCCAGCCAGTGTTTAGGGGACAGATTGTCTCACTACACAGCCAGTGTTTTAGGGGACAGATTGTCTCACTATTCAGCCAGTATTTTAGAGGACAGATTGTCTCACTATTCAGCCAGTGTTTTAGGGGACAGATTGTCTCACTATTCAGCCAGTATTTTAGAGGACAGATTGTCTCACTATTCAGCCAGTGTTTTAGGGGACAGATTGTCGCATTACCTAACCAATGTTTAGGGGACAAATTGTCTCACTACACAGCCAGTGTTATAGGGGACAGATTGTCTCACTATTCAGCCAGTGTATAGGGGACAGATTGTCTCACTATCCAGCCAGTGTTTAGGGGACAGATTGTCTCACTATCCAGCCAGTGTTTAGGGGACAGATTGTCTCACTATCCAGCCAGTGTTTAGGGGACAGATTGTCTCACTATACAGCCAGTGTTTAGGGGACAGATTGTCTCACTACACAGTCAGTGTTTTAGGGGACAGATTGTCTTACTATACAGCCAGTGTTTAGGGGACAGATTGTCTCACTACACAGCCAGTGTTTAGGGGACAGATTGTCTCACTACACAGCCAGTGTTTTAGGGGACAGATTGTCTCACTATCCAGCCAGTGTTTAGGGGACAGATTGTCTCACTACACAGCCAGTGTTTTAGGGGACAGATTGTCTCACTACACAGCCAGTATTTTAGGGGACAGATTGTCTCACTACACAGCCAGTGTTTAGGGGACAGATTGTCTCACTACACAGCCAGTGTTTTAGGGGACAGATTGTCTCACTATTCAGCCAGTGTTTTAGGGGACAGATTGTCTCACTATCCAGCCAGTGTTTAGGGGACAGATTGTCTCACTACACAGCCAGTGTTTAGAGGACAGATTGTCTCACTACACAGCCAGTGTTTAGGGGACAGATTGTCTCACTATCCAGCCAGTGTTTTAGAGGACAGATTGTCTCACTACACAGCCAGTGTTTAGGGGACAGATTGTCTCACTATCCAGCCAGTGTTTTAGGGGACAGATTGTCTCACTATTCAGCCAGTGTTTTAGAGGACAGATTGTCTCACTACACAGCCAGTGTTATAGGGGACAGATTGTCTCACTATTCAGCCAGTGTTTAGGGGACAGATTGTCTCACTACACAGCCAGTGTTTAGGGGACAGATTGTCTCACTACACAGCCAGTGTTTAGGGGACAGATTGTCTCACTATCCAGCCAGTGTTTAGGGGACAGATTGTCTCACTATCCAGCCAGTGTTTAGGGGACAGATTGTCTCACTACACAGCCAGTGTTTAGGGGACAGATTGTCTCACTACACAGCCAGTGTTTTAGGGGACAGATTGTCTCACTATCCAGCCAGTGTTTAGGGTACAGATTGTCTCACTATTCAGCCAGTGATAGCTGTCCCATATCTGTTCAGAGTTTCTGACCTGATAAACCCATCAAGCCGTCTCCCAATCCAGCTACCACATGATAATTACTGCTATGACTAATGAATATCTACTATAGTCATTTGGTCCCCCAGACACATCCCCAGACTTATAGTGAGAGATATTCAGAAAAAGATAATGTTTGTCCCACTTACAAAGAAACCAGCATTACAAGCAAGATTTCCTAGATTTCAAAATTTCTTGATTTTGTGCAACAGGATGGTTATATAAGATTACATTATCTTTTAAAGATTACTAGGAAGTAAAGGTATTGATATATTTTTCTTTTGGCCTCCTGGGGTCCTGTTTTAAGCCCATCCCCAGACTTTATGTAAGAGGTATTGTATTTGGCCCCCTCGGGTTCTGTAGTAAAACTATCACCAGACTTGAAGCCAGAGGTAATGTATCATGCCCCCTCAGGGTTTTCAGGGTTCTATTATAAGGTCATCCCCAGGCTTTAAGATATGATATTGGCTTATTGCTGGAGAAAAATTTCTATGAAATGACAAATCCTAAGTTACCTTGATATATGAAAAGTGTAGACTTAATTCAGGATCACTGTCTGCTTAGATCACATAATAAATTCTCTGTAGCTTAAGTTATGATCATGTAAACACAAATGCCGAAATAAATACATTTCTACAAAATGTAAAGTCATAAACTCGTTAAATCTATTTCCTTCTAAACTCATTAATTTATTCGCTGATGGGTTTATGACTAACTAATTAATTACTTTCCTTGACTCGAATCACTTTATGGTAATCAGCAACAGTCTGTTCGTTCACCAGGATACACTATCATCAATTACAATAGACACTCTACTTCAAATACCGTACTCAACCAAATAAACACACCAGTCACTATAAACACACTCTCCCCACTTATCTCAGGAAAAAATTATTGATTAGCTCTTAGTAGACAATAAGCCCATGTCTGATAATAAGCCCATTCATACTTATTTCTTTTTGGTAGCACTTTGTATAAGAATAGTATTAAGCCCAACCCATGACTTTGAGTAAGAATATGTTGAAGTACTCACACCACTTACATTAATTGTTGTTAATTTACTGATTGGCAATGAAATCTTAAAATTATTGTCTTCCTTTGATACTGTACCTCTAAGCATGAAATTTCAAAAGTTCAAATAAGGCATTTGCTTTTAAAAACCAAGCAAATGTACAGGTTTATCTGGTTAAATGCTCCTCTTTGTCCTATTAACAGCCTCAGTCATTTAATTGATGTTTCAGGTTTTGATGGTGGAGGAAACTGTATTAATCAAATTTCCAATTTATCCATGTCTGGTGATAGGCCCACCCAGCTCAATCACAATTTCAGATGATCTGGATATTTTAACATAGGATATATCATTTTCCTGTGTTTGACCACACCCCTGCTTACTAAGTACAGTAATAGTCATTAGTTTGGTGTTGTCTCCCTGGGTTTTCTACAAGATAAATACGGTACCTGAAAACTGGCAGGAAAAACTTATCAGAAGTTAGAGTTTTCTTCCACAGTGTATTATACCTTTAGAATAAATACACTCTGTTGAAAGAGTGATATTTCAATCTCTGTCACAGGTAGATGGGATTTTTTTTCAGTTGTACAAGGGATGGGTTCAAGTTCAAGGTAGGTAAGGTAAGTATACACTAAAGCAAGAAGTACATTATGGCAGGTATTGTAGGTTTTATTACATTTGTAATTTCTACAAATATTAACAAGTATTTGTTATAAACAGGTGATCCTTATAGGCAAGTAGTTTTAATATACAGATGTCATTTACATATCAGTTTTTGTTGTATACAGTTGGTCTTTATAGACAAGGTTTTGTTGTACAAAGATAGCCATCATAGACAGGCATTAGTAATGTACTTGAACCCTTTATATACAGGTATTTGTAATATACAGGTGGCCTTTATAGACAGGTATCTGTTACATACTTGAGTCCTTGACAGACAAGTATTTGTACCCAACATAATGCCTTTATGGAGGAAATTTTTATATACATGTGGTCTTAATAGACAGGTATTTGTTTCATACTTGATTCCTTTATAGACAGGTATGTGTTACCTACATGTTGCCTTAATAGGGGAAGGTTTTATATACAGATGACCTTTATAGACAGGTATCTGTATCCTACATGTTACCTTTATAGGAGGTTTATATACAGATGGCCTTTATAGACAGGTATTTGTTACCTTCTTGAGTCCTTTATAGACAGGTATGTGTAACCTACATGTTGCCTTTGTAGGGGAAGGTTTATATACAGGTGACCTTTATACACAGGTCTTTGTTACCTACATGTTGCCTTTATAGAGGAAAGACTTATATACAGGTGGCCTTTATAGACAGGTATTTGTTTTATGTAGATATATATTATAGACTCTAAGTTTAATCAGCATATTTTGGCTGTATGTCAGGTGAAGAAACCAGTAAAGACACAAAGAGAGAGGTTTACTGTTACATGTACTACTGGTGCACAATGTTACCACATCAGTACATGTAAACTTATATCCATTGTGTTGTCTGAATCAACAAGATGGCAGGTAGTCCCGAATTTCTCACAAAAAATCCCTCAATGTTTATGTGCTGTATTTATCCCGTGATAAAGACAATGTCAGAGGGTGGGCTTATTGTAGGACATGGATAGAACAATAGCTGACATTCCTTCTGAACCTTCAATAATATATCTGATACAGGAGGATGTATAATATAAAAATTATGTCATTTATTGGTTTTTCCTCAAAAACTGCAAAAGATGCTGGTGGGCTTATCTTTGTTCGTTTAGTGAGTTTACCACCCTGTGAAGCTGGTGGTTACATCACTGAACAAAATATGGAAGGCCTACCACATGCTGTCCAGAGCAGGGTACAGTGACTTGCCCATGGACACAGCCACCTTAGCACAGACTGGTCTGTTTTTCAGCTTCCTGAGAGACACACACTGCCACAGATAGGGAGCAGTGAACTAAACACCTGAGGCCTTCACCTGTGTTGTGTAGGTCAATGCTCTGACCAACTAAGCCTATGGGATTAGCTGTCTATGGTTATAAATCTAGACTGCCACCAAAATAAGAAATATCATTATGCAAATCTTCAAAGTTACACTTTCTTATACATCCTACATAAACTCAAACTATGTCTCAATCAGTAGATGACAGTACATGTATCATTTGAGTGACAAAAATATATTTAAATCCTGATTGAATCACTGATACCCCAGCTATGATGTCATAAACCTCTTAAACTTTGAAGCTAAAAATGTCAAAAATGCTGATCTTTAACATAGTGAAGCATCATACGGCTAAAAACAACATCATTTATTTTAGTGGATGAGGAATGTAAGGAAAGTTTGTGGTGTTGATGTCTTTGAGATTTCCTTATAACCACCAGGTCTCCTTAATTATGTCTCATGAATCATCAGATGATTTTTGTCTAAAAAAAAAAGGAAGAAAAAAAAATTTGTTGCTGCATGACTCACTGCTTTACAAGGGAAACATCGTAGCAAAACAAAACCATCGGATGAAAAAACTTCTAATTTTATAACACAACTTTAACATGATTGGTTGGTTGTAGCGTAGGATGAAATTTATTTACGAACTTGTATGTCATTCGAGACAACACCCTCGTAGACATCGCGACACAACACAACAATATAAATAACTACGTGTCCAGGTAAACAGGGAATCTCCCAGGTACACTAGGACAACCACACACCTAGCTGTCTACACTGGCAATCAGAGGAAGCAAATTACACGAACGTTTTCCTATCATGATCCCCTCCTCCCAACATGGTAGGTTATAGAATGTTATCAGGAATGCAGGGTTACTATGGGCTCTTATCTTTATAGCATGCAGACAGCCTTTCAAAACCTCTTCATGAGACTAGGTAAGATTTTGACAAAATGCTCCAAGTAGATATATAAGTAACCATCCGGTGGTCAAACGTCTGGTCAACTTAGCAGTTCATGTCTGGTCAAGTCAACATTACCTAGATTGTCAAATGGCGTAGTGGTTAGGCACTTGTTCATCACCAAGAGACCAGGGTTCAACTCCTTGACTAAATGTAAAATGTATTGTATCACCTGCCCGACCACAATTGTTTTCCCTGGGTACACCAGTTACCTCCCACAGTGCTTCCATCTGGGTCAGCACAAGCGATCAATCTGTTCTGATATCTTGTTTTGTTATTGTTGTGAAATGAATAAAGTTTATTTTAAAACGCCACATTGTGACAAGTCAATAACAAAAAACTTCACTACAGTTAATATCCAATATTAAGCTCAGGGGGCTAATAAGTATATTACTTATGATTCGTAGTCAGAAGTGGGCTTATTTCAGAACAACGATTAAACATCAGTTAAATCTCTAACAATGAAAACTTATGATACAACAATGTTGATAAATCTATTGAGTTTGTGGACTTATTGCCAGACATGGGCTTATTTGCAGAAAACAAAATTTCTTTGCTACAAGATAACAAAGTTCTCAGACCTCCGTGGCACTATTAATGGATATTGTCGAGGGTGGATGTTATCATCGCCAAACCCTAATGTCAGATTACTCAAACATGCTAAATATTTATAGAAATTGTCACCTTATTAATTACTAGGTGTGGTGTTGGTCACCCTATCATACCACAAGCTGTGAAGATAAATCACCATGCTTTCTAACTTAAGGTATTTCATTAAAAAAAAGGAAAGTAAAACCTTTCAATGTACATGCCATGTGCTCCAAGAATCTTTGATATTTTAAAGTATAGTCTGCATTAGATTACAAAATAAAACCACACAATAACCACACAAGCAGGAATGCCTGAATAGATACTTAATTTGATTTATGAAAATTTGTTACATCCCTTATTCCATATAAGACAATGCCTGGTAGTAAGCCCACCTTCAATTTGCCGGCAATTGATTCATTGTCCTGTAACAAGCCTACTCATTGACGTTGCACCTGAAGTCATGTTTTGTTCACTGGGCTTAATAAAATATTATCACAAATGTATTATATAACTTATCCAGGTAATATCAAAAACAAAAAGGACTTGTGTTAACTGACACTGTTCCCTGTAATTTTTTTTAGTCACATCACTAACAAAGAATCTATTGTCCTTGAAGTTGTATGTCGATTCACTTCAGGAAACAATATTTTTTGTTTACAAACCACGAATGAAGCTTTGTATCTCCCTAACTACATGTCAATAAATCTATACTACCATAAACATGTAAACAACCTGACAAATTAAATTTCTCCATAAACACGGAAGTAATAGCTCAAACATAGGACATTTTTTCAGTTTTTTTTGTGTGTACATTCTCACTTTTTTTCCCAGATATTAAATTCCAAAAATTTTTTTATATAGTTTTTTTGTCCAATAATAAGGAAGCTCTACCTTGAGAATGACAATATAAAAAGAGTATATCACAGCTGTGACCCTGAAATTTGACATTTCTAACTCATCTTTCAGTGACACTGTGGTCAAGTGTATTTTAACAGGAAGTCTTTCACTCTAGTAGAGTCCTAAATTGTTTTTTCAGGACAAAGATATTTCTCACCTGAGCATATCCTGTTGAGAACCCACTACAAACTACAGTGAAATCTCACCTAACAACCACCTCAGAATTACGACCATGCTGCTATTACGGGCACTTTTTTCATTAGTCATTTGGCCCCACCCCTCTACCTCCACGTCATATTGCAAATTATGTTGATAGCCTGGCAGAGAAAAAAATCTTAAAAATATCAGTGGGTTTAAATGTCATACGTCTTGTCAACAGAATCTAAATATGAACACAAAAGAAATCCTCAGAATTTACATCAGAAACAACTGTATCTCATATTTTCTTGTTCTAGAATCTTATGTATAAAGAACTTTCAGCAAAAAAATTGTGAACATATGTTTATTGTACAAAGACTGCAAGTCCCTAAAACTATTGCAAACCGCACAGTCATAACAAGATAATACGCAATTTTTTTTAGAAATGTACCAACACAATGAGAATGGTGATAATAGTACCATACTTAAATATTAATTATCTGGAGGTTGCTTACTCAACAGTGAAAAATAGCTGAATGGACACCTTTATTTAAGTCCTGTATAACTACCCTGGTAGCTTTGAAACCTGATATCCCTTGATTTGACAGTATACCAATCCTGTATCACACATTTAAATACCATTGCTCCTAGTTTCCATGTAGTGCTGGATTTCAAGTTTTGTAAACTGGATACTGTAAAATCATACATTTTCATGGGGAACAATTTTTGTGGATTTTTGAAATATATCACTATTTTGTTGACACTTGATTTTTGTGGCTAAATACAGCTCAATAAATCTACCTCAAATGATTTATCAGTTTGTAGACGTATAAATTCGTGGATTCAAAAGACCTATAAAATCAATGGAAATAAATCTCTCGGTAAAAATAATGATTTTACAACATTGTTCATCATCATACCATTTTACCCTTTATACAATTCACGAATCTAGAGTCAAAAACAACTGTCAAAAATGAGTTATTAAATACCATAGATACCATAGATACCATAAATATCAGATATCATAGATACCATAAATATCATAGATACCATAGATACCATAGATACCATAAATACCATTAATATCATAGATACCATAGATACCATAAATATCAGACATCATAGATACCATAAATACCATAAATATCATAGATACCATAAATATCATAGATACCATAGATACTATAGATACCATAGATATCATAAATACCATAGATATCATAAATACCATAGATACCATAAATACCACAGATACCATAAATACCACAGTTACCATAGATACCATAAATACCAGATACCATAAATACCATAAAAACAATAAATATCATAGATACCATAGATACCATAAATACCACAGATACCATAAATACCATAGATACCATAAATATCATAGATACCATAGATACCATAGATACCATAGATATCATAAATACCATAGATATCATAAATACCATAGATACCATAAATACCATAGATACCATAAATACCATAGATACCATAGATACCATAAATACCATAAATATCATAGATACCATAAATACCATAGATACCATAAATATCATAGATTCCATAGATACTATAGATACCATAGATATCATAAATACCATAGATATCATAAATACCATAGATACCATAAATACCACAGTTACCATAGATACCATAAATACCAGATACCATAAATACCATAAAAACAATAAATATCATAGATACCATAGATACCAGAAATACCATACATACCATAGATACCATAAATACCACAGATACCATAAATACCACAGTTACCATAGATACCATAAATACCAGATACCATAAATACCATAAAAACAATAAATATCATAGATACCATAAATACCAGATACCATAAATACCATAGATACCATAAATACCACAGATACCATAAATACCACAGTTATCATAGATACCATAAATACCATAGATACCATAAATACCATAAAAACAATAAATATCATAGATACCATAGATACCAGAAATACCATACATACCATAGATACCATAAATACCACAGATACCATAAATACCACAGTTACCATAGATACCATAAATACCAGATACCATAAATACCATAGATACAATAAATATCATAGATACCATCAATAAATGGTTACACCATGTTTACTTAGAAGCTGTCACAATGAAATCATTATACAAAATTCATTATAAATCTTGTATATAATTTCACATATACTTTTTTGTGTTGTGTGCTTTGAAAGCCATAAAAGTCAATCAACTTCCTTAAATGAGTAAAACATTGATATTAAAGCTGTTTAATCTGTTTTGATGTTAATAATTCAAATACATCTACAATGTTTGTCACAAAAATAGCTCACAAGTGTTCATGTTTCCTGCATTTATCAAACAATAAGCCCAACTATATCTATCGCTGAGTAACAAATATTATACTACTGATGAACAGATGAACAGCACCTTTTGGTATCAATTCTGACTTAGATACAATATATCCAAATTTGAATTAAACTGTATCATACAGCTATTTCGTCCTTCTAGGACTCGTCTGTATAGCTGAAACCTAGGAAGTGACAAACCAATACTATTTTAGTTTCTTACAATAAGCCCACTCCCTAACTCTGAGTAAGATTTTGTATTTATGCCCCTGGGCCTATTACAGGACAAATACGGTTTGTGACTCTAAATAAAGTTTCTTGTCTGCTCTGGCAACCTATTCGCAACAGTGTAACATTTCTCTTCAATACAACACCAGGTTATCTGCTTATAGGGCTTTGAATCTTCGCACCAGTGGTCATGTGATAAGACTTCACAGATGATGTGACGACTCAATCTCTCTAGATTTAAAGTAGTTTTTAGGTTTTAAGAGCAGAATCTATTATTGATTAAATTCCCTGCTTCTCTTTTTCATATAATGCTACAATAAAAGGGTATTTTCTGGAGTAGAACTGTACCTGGTATAAACACCCTTATCCATTTCTCTCATTGTTCAAAAGGTCACCCAGTCATGGGAAAATCTTGTATACGTTAACAGCAATCGTTCAGGAAGTCAATAAAGTATTTGGTACATTAATGTGTGTTAGCCAAAAAGGTTACAGTTTTATTGATGAGTAGGTCAGGATTCTGATCACATCTTATATATACCTTGTTGAATTTTGATAATGTAAACTTAAACTTAAAACCACATTATGCAATAAATTTCTTTTAAAAAATTACTTCGAATTCAAACAGATTCTAAAATACATCTCAATAAAACTGATTTTGAAATAATATTAATAACTGATAAAAAAAACCCCATGGCAACTAGATACTGTGTTTCCATACCGTAACTGTGGAGAAATCTGATGAATGCAAAAATGATGACAATGGAATTTGTGAAGTTCAATGAATTCCTGATATTGAATATTTAAGATTTTTCAAGTTGTATAAATGAGAGAAAAATCAATTTTTTCCATTATGTATTATACAGGTGAGGTTTAAAATACACAATAATATAGATAAGCATGCTTACTTGTAACAGCTCGTAAATAATGGCAACACTTAATCAAGCTTATGGTAAACATATGTCAAACATTTATCACAAACATTTATAGTTCTGTTCGGCAACAGTTGGGATGTAATGATATACAGAAGGAGGTAAAGTTGGGGGGCAGTATAATGACTACAGGAGTACCACTGGAGTGATAATTAAATGACTACAAGGGGTACAATTGGGGCATCAAAAATAACAACAAGGGGTACAATTGGGGTAACAAAAATGACAAAAAGGTTGCTTATTAATCATGTTAATTAAAGATTTTAAAGGGGTACAAATGGGCAATGATAGTGACTACAAGGGGCACAATTGGGGCATCAAAAATTACTACAAGGGGTACAATTGGGGTAACAAAAATTACTACAAGGGGTACAATTGGGGTAACAAAAACGACAAAACGGTTGCTTATTAATCATGTTAATTAAAGATTTTAAAGGGGTACAAATGGGCAATGATAGTGACTACAAGGGGCACAATTGGGGCATCAAAAATTACTACAAGGGGTACAATTGTGGTAACAAAAATTACTACAAGGGGTACAATGAGGACAATATAATTACTATAGTTTATTATGGGTACAACAGTGATATATGTATTGAACACAATTAATGGTATATCAATCTTATATTTGGGGTTTTAGATATGTAAATTTTATTAAAGAGCTTTTTGGGCACCGATACTGACATAAGTTAATCAGGGGGTCATTTGGGGTAATAATTATAACATAAATCTATAAGGAGTACAATGGTTGTAATATATTGGGTACAATTGGTAGAAATATATTGACCTCAATTAACAGGGGTATCGTTGGGGGTCATATATTGACCTTAGGTCAGGAGAGGTACATTGAGGGTAATATATATCAGGGGTACAGTTGCAGATAATGTGTTAATCTCAATCAGGGTACAATTGGGGGTAATATTGAGCCTCATTTCAACAGGAATAACACTGATGAAAATTTATTGCCATCAATCAGTTATGAAAAATGAAAAATATAAATATTTTATGACAAAATTTATTATGAAACAGGGTGAAGATTTACCACAATATGTTTTAACAACCTTCACCAACGATGATAAAATCTAACCTGTGAATATGAAATTAGAAAGCGATTTTTGTCTTTGATGGATCAGACAATGATAAAATCTATCCTGGGAATATGAAATTAGAAAGTGATTTTTGTCTTTGATGGATCAGATGATGATCAAATCTAACCTTGGAATATGAAATTAGAAAGTGAATTTTGTGTTTGATGAATCAGTTGTTATTTTGTAGAGATGACACATGTGTTTCATCCTTAGTAATGGTAATGCTAAAATATACATGAATCTATCTAACAAAATGGTTGCTTATTAATCATGCTAATTAAAGATTTTATTGACTTAATGAAGATATATGAAAATACATGAAACTTAAAATTTAAACAAAAAATCATTAATTGCTCACCTGAAACTTTGGAATATATATATATTGTGAATTAAAACTTCTGAACTCAGTCATTTGGTTTAAATAAGGAAGACATATTGAAAACTAATGAGTTTTACCACAGATGATAATATGTATGAGCTAATCTTCCTTAACATGGCTCTTTCAATAGTTTTTTCTTCTTTTTGCAGCACAGATTTGAAATTCCCCTTTTAGAATGTAATTTGAATAAAAAATTATATCACACACAAAAAACCTCCCTTCACTACATAGAAACCATGACCACAAAAAAAACCCTGACCACACCACTACAGAAACCTTGACTACAGAGAAGCCTTGACTACACTAAAACCTTGACTACACAGAAGCCTTGACTACACAGAAGCCTTGACTACACAAAAGCCTTGACTACACTGAAACCTTGACTACACAGAAGCCTTGACTACACTAAAACCTTGACTACACAGAAGCCTTGACTACACAGAAGCCTTGACTACACAAAAGCCTTGACTACACTGAAACCTTGACTACACAGAAGCCTTGACTACACTAAAACCTTGACTACACAGAAGCCTTGACTACACAGAAGCCTTGACTACACTAAAACCTTGACTACACAGATGCCTTGACTACACTAAAACCTTGACTACACAGAAGCCTTGACTACACTAAAACCTTCACAGAAGCCTTGACTACACTAAAACCTTGACTACACAGAAGCCTTGACTACACAAAACCTTGACTACACAGAAGCCTTGACTACACTAAAACCTTGACTATACAGAAGCCTTGACTACACTACCTTGACTACAAGACGCCTTGACTACACAGACGCCTTGACTACACAGAAGCCTTGACTACACAGAAGCCTTGACTACACAGAAGCCTTGACTACATTACAACTTTGATTACACAGAAGCCTTGACTACACTAAAACCTTGACTACACAGAAGCCTTGACTACACAGAAACCATGCCTTGACACAGAAGCCAAGCCTACACAGAAACCTTGACTACACAGAAGCCTTGACTACACTAAAACCTTGACTACACAGAAGCCTTGACTACACTAAAACCTTGACTACACAGAAGCCTTGACTACACAGAAACCTTGACTACACTAAAACCTTGACTACACAGAAGCCTTGACTACACTGAAACCTTGAATACACAGAAGCCTTGACTACACTAAAACCTTGACTACACTAAAACCTTGACTACACAGAAGCCTTGACTACACTAAAACCTTGACTACACAGAAGCCTTGACTACACTGAAACCTTGACTACACAGAAGCCTTGACTACACTGAAACCTTGAATACACAGAAGCCTTGACTACACAGAAACCTTGACTACACTAAAACCTTGACTACACTAAAACCTTGACTACACAGAAGCCTTGACTACACTAAAACCTTGACTACACAGAAGCCTTGACTACACTGAAACCTTGAATACACAGAAGCCTTGACTACACAGAAACCTTGACTACACTAAAACCTTGACTACACAGAAGCCTTGACTACACTAAAACCTTGACTACACAGAAGCCTTGACTACACTAAAACCTTGACTACACAGAAGCCTTGACTACACAGAAACCTTGACTACACTAAAACCTTGACTACACAGAAGCCTTGACTACACTGAAACCTTGAATACACAGAAGCCTTGACTACACAGAAACCTTGACTACACTAAAACCTTGACTACACTAAAACCTTGACTACACAGAAGCCTTGACTACACTAAAACCTTGACTACACTAAAACCTTGACTACACAGACGCCTTGACTACACTAAAACCTTGAATACACAGAAGCCTTGACTACACAGAAGCCTTGACTACACAGAAGCCTTGACTACACTAAAACCTTGACTACACAGAAGCCTTGACTACACAGAAGCCTTGACTACACTAAAACCTTGACTACACTAAAACCTTGACTACACAGAAGCCTTGACTACACTAAAACCTTGACTACACAGAAGCCTTGACTACACTAAAACTTTGACTACACAGAAGCCTTGACTACACAGAAGCCTTGACTACACTAAAACCTTGACTACACAGAAGCCTTGACTACACAGAAGCCTTGACTACACAGAGGCCTTGACTACACTAAAACCTTGACTACATTAAAACCTTGACTACACAGAAGCCTTGACTACACTAAAACCTTGACTACACAGAAGCCTTGACTACACTAAAACCTTGACTACACAGAAGCCTTGACTACACTAAAACCTTGACTACACAGAAGCCTTGACTACACAGAAGCCTTGACTACACTAAAACCTTGACTACACTAAAACCTTGACTACACAGAAGCCTTGACTACACAGAAGCCTTGACTACACTAAAACCTTGACTACACAGAAGCCTTGACTACACAGAAGCCTTGACTACACTAAAACCTTGACTACACAGAAGCCTTAAATCAAAAATCAAAGTTGGACTTTCGTCTACAGAATAATTTGTAAAAATCTGAAATAGAATTGGACTTCTACCTGAAAAGCTATGCTTAAAAAACTGGAGAAAAGATGAATTACTACATACAGAATCTGTGGTAAAGAACCTGAAATTAAACTGCCTACAGAAGCTATGGTAAGGAAACTGAAATAGAACTGAAGTTCTGCCTATTGAATCTGTGCTAAAGAAACTAAAATAAAAAGTTCTCTCAGGGTATTTTTTTTCAAACATTCAACTGGAATTCGGAAAATGTCCCCAATATTGATTTTCAGTTGATTGTGTGAAAATTTCAATTAGAATTCTTAAGTTCAACAGAAATAACCTGTATATCAATATTATACAATACAAACCAAGCTCAGTTAAGGAGTAAATAATCAAAAAATGAAATAACAGAACAATGGACAATTAGGGTAACACAACATGCCCTGACTATAAAATGACAAGGGTATAAAAGGAAGATTAAAAACAGAAAATACGAGACTGCTAATGATGATTTTTCAGAATCACAAGCCCTGATCTTAAGACAGCGAGATTTTCTCTTAATCAGTAACTTTTAGTTTTAGGACTTTGATTGACAAGAATATGACGGTAGGTGGTCATGTTTCATAAAGCACTCTAATGTTGAAATCTTAAGATTTGTGCTCTGTATTACTAAAACATGATTTGTTGTACAGAAAATTTCTTTGTTTTCTTTTGGCAGCTATAGGACAATCACAAAAATCAAATCACACAGATAAGTCTTCATTTTATGTACATAGATAAATGATTTCCACAGAAGTTTTTAAGACTTGAAATTACGTCTCAGGTTTAAACCCTGAAAAAACAACCCACTAAAATTTTATATTAACAAGTAAGTCACATGAGCTTTCCTTCACATTTGGATGCATAGAAAAAAAACAATTACATATGTAAGAAACTGTAAACTCACCTGTCGTCATTCATGGTGACATAATTACGCTGCATTTCTATAGAATTCTGTGTGACCTGTAAATTTTCTCCGCGAGACATCATACGTTCTATGCGTTTATTTCGACAAGAGTTCATACTTTTTCTAACAGTTCGCATCAGAAATTGTGACAGCAAGCCCACTGACCAGTTCTCCGGTATAGACTGGATTACCTACAACAAGCAGATGACAGTGGGTAATGTACACTGTAGGTTTCCAGGTACAAAGGGAGACAAGAAAAATTATCTATAGTGAAAAATGAAGCATTTTAAGTTAGTTTCAAGAAAGGGCAAAAAAAAATTTAGCAATCACTAACCATACCAACATTTGTTTATCGTGTTTATTGCAACAAATATTTAGCACTTTCGTTTTGTTTGTTTGTAGTAATTAGTAGATAACTGTGCAGGAGGCAAATCAAGTGATCTAGAGGAGAAACAACTAAGACAGCAAATGATGATTTTAATATGATTTATGAGAAACACAGACAATACATCACTTATGGTGTCTACCTTTACTGTATCAAACTCTGATACAGGGACCAAGGTGTGTAACACTGATGGTGTCTATCTTTACTGTATCAAACTCTGATACAGGGACCAGGGTGTGTAACACTTATGGTGTCTACCTTTACTGTATCAAACTCTGATACAGGGACCAAGGTGTGTAACACTGATGGTGTCTATCTTTACTGTATCAAACTCTGATACAGGGACCAGGGTGTGTAACACTGACGGTGCCTACCTTTACTGTATCAAGTTCTGATACAGGGACCTGGGTGTGTAACACTGATGGTGCCTATCTTTACTGTATCAAACTCTGATACACTGACTGGGTGTGTAACACTGACGGTGCCTACCTTTACTGTATCAAACTCTGATAGGTTGCTGTTGAGAAGAGTTACAGCTGGATGTACCAGGGAATCTCTTTGTCTGGAAAAAAATGGTATAATAAAACAGGGATAACATGTTCCAGGGTGACCTTCACACACATGGGAATATGGATTAATGGCAGGGAAATGATACAGGATTTGTTAGCATTACTGCTGAAACTGTCAAAGCCTTGATGGGGATATTACAAAGAGAATTAAAACTAATTACTTATAAAACAGTGTGATTGGGGAAAATTTCCAGAAATCCTGCATCATAACGATTGTAACAGTATAGGAGGTATTGTAAGGAGATGAATTCTGATATTTTTAAAAATTTATTTTGGCAAGTGATAGAAAGTCTCATAGATAGAGTTCATACCAAACAGAAAGAGCTGATCAGCATAATATGGTGAGTGAATTTTAAAAAATGAATTTGGTTTGGAGCTTTATCTACAAATTAAAGTATAACACCTTTTGTATGAAACTTCAAAATAAAAACTGTGTCTTCAAACTTTTCTTAGTTCACTACAGATTAACAAATGAAAATGTACACTCTCTTATTATCTTAAGAGAAAACTCACTTAACAGCAAACTATCCTAAGTTTAGTATTAACTCTTTTCAGTTCACAGTAAAATTTCTCGAGTTTACAGTTAACTCTCTTAAGTTCACAGCAAACTCTCAAAAGTGTACAGTAAGCTCTCAAAAGTGTACAGTAAGCTCTCAAAAGTGTACAGTAAGCTCTCAAAAGTGTACAGTAAACTCTTCAAAGTTCACAGTAAACTCTCTTAAGTTCGCAGTTAACACTCTTATCTGTAAGTACATCATTAAATCTGATAAGTTAAAGACAGATTTTTTATAAATTTCATTATTTTCTTATAAAATTTCATCAATTTTAAAACTCACTCATAGGACGGGTCAAGGTAAACACTCAGCAGTATATGAAACAGCCTCTTTCTCACACTGGGATCTTTGCCCTGAGAGTTGACAAGGCAATAGTTTTCAGCGGCCCCATAATCCTTCAGTTTGTGCACCAGTATACGTAAAGCTTTATCATGTTCCTCTAGCTGTTAAGAAAATATTCATATCTATATCTTCCAATACTCTGTACAGGTCAAAAGTATATGAACATACACTAAAATCATATATTTTGTGCATTTTTTAGAAACTTATTTTGGGTCCACTTAAATTTGAGGAAAGTAATTACTCATAAAATCTTCAAATACAATAAATCCATGTCATATTTTCAACAATTTATTAATTGGTGGACACCTGAGATTTTTGGATTAAAAATGTCGGTAAAATTAACAAAAAATAAACAATTCCATAAAACTGGTCAAAAGTATGTACAATCATAGCACAAAAATGAGATACACAGGCTGACTTGAATGATATATTAAGTGAGTGAGTAAGGAGTGATTGATTTTCATTTTTCTTTAGTATTTCTTAGTTATGTAGACACATCTATCTTTCTCCTTACAAAAACAGAAATGCACCTGTAAATTGTGGAAGAAAAAAATATTTGAAAATTTCACAACTGATGCAGCTATACTGACCAAATGTCCACAGTCAATGGATTTTCCACTGACCTATACCCACTACTTACTTTTCCATACAGTATAGCACATTCAGCAAACATGTCCGTTTGTTTGACCTTTCCGAGAATGAGTTGTACACGATATAAATTAGACATCTGCAGAATGTGACGTAGCTTTGACCTGAAATACATTTTAAAAAGTTAAAAAACATTTTCTCCAGGACACATACTACAAAAGACTTTATTTTTACTGCACTTTTACTACCTTAAAAGTGTAGCTGACACCACCCAACAATAAAATTACCATCCTAATCAACTTTACAACACAGTGCATATGAACATTTGCCATTTGTCTGACAATGACTTTGATGGCCCCTTGTTTTTTAATGAACTTTTCAAATACATGTAATAATTTAATATTAAGTCATTGGATATACGTCACATTCTTAATTTCAATGTATTAGCTCACTGTGCCATCAAAGTTTTAGGAAAGAAAATTCTAAGGTATAGTTTCACTTACCTGGCGATATCCAGCTTTTCCTTTTTGACACTGTTCTCCTTCATAAGCTGCAGGACTGCATCAAGATACAGCACAGCAAGGTGTGTATGATATTTCTCCTTCTACAAACAAAAAAATAAATAGGAATGCATCTTGTGTGCAAGGTATAGAGCTGTTTTTGAAATAATAAAGGTAATACAATTTGAATTGGAATAAGGTAAAATTCTACAGGAGTGAGAGTTATGTTGTGTTTAGATTTTTGGTTTGTTTATTTTGTTTTACTTTCTCTGTTGTGTGTTTGTGTGTGTCTTGAAAAACACTGTTTACTGTGCTAGGAAATGACTGATATTGTAATTGCATCTTAGTCAAGAAAATAATTGAAATTCACCATTTGGTTGGAAATATGAACATAACTGTAAGACTTGAAGTGTATGTGTATATGTGTGTACATGTATTTCATATTCTGGAATATGACAAGTGTGAATGATGTGTGTAAGTATGAGAGACCTCCTGTGTAAGGACATGTATGTAAGGTCATGTATGTCTTGGACAATAAAATGTTTGCAGAAAAAAAGGAATTTCTCTCTGAAATCATACGTTTTGAGAAAAATACAAAATTTTACATATAGGATCAAATAATGCCGCTCTTCCTGAAATTAAGTTTCAAATTTTTTTTTAAAAAACTGAAGTTGTTCTGACCTCTAATTTCTTTTGAAAGACTAGATGTTCTAGATAAGTGATGACAGCCTCTGGGAACCTGTGTAAGTAGTCAATCACTGCTTCAGGTCGTAAACGTTCTGACGGGGGCTCCTTAGGCGGCCGTTCCGTAAACACCTGTAACACCACAACAGATTCTGTAATCAAATCTATCAGTAGGTTTATATAGCAATCTGGCTCTTTCTTATTACTCTGAACATATTTCTGACATTCTATATATGTACTGTGTAACGATGAATTTTGTGTGAAGACAATCTGTGAAGGCACCCTAGCAAAACAAGTTCGATATTTTCTATTTTCTTTTTTTTGAAATACATCAATAGAATAAAGCACCATTATTATTAAATGTTTCACTGACCAACTTGATGAATTGCCCTCCATTGTCTGTTATACCAACACACTTTGGTCAACATAACGGTTACCAGCTTGTAAGAAAGGGTGCAACTCATAATCCAGTGCAGCTTATATGTGAATCAAATATAAAAAAAAATCTGTAAAAATTGGCTCTGCGACTAATATACCAGTGCAGTTTATAACCCAGAAAATATTATACTTTTTCCTCAATTGAGAAACCTTGACCAGCACAGACAACAAACCTCGACCCCTTGTTGTGAAACATTAACCAGCACAAATAACGAACCTTGACCCCTAACTGTAAAACCTTGACCTGTACAAAAAAAAAACAACAAACAAACAAACCTTGACCCCTAGTTGTAAATCCCTGACCAGTACAGAAAACAAACCTTGAACCCTAGTTGTGAAATCATGACTTGTACAGGCAACAAACCTTAACATCTAGATGAGAAACCTTGACCAGTACAGACAACAAACTTTGGCCCCTAGTTGTGAAACCTTGACCAGTACAGAATACAAACCTTGACACCTAGTTGTGAAACTTTGACTTGTACAGGTAACAAACCTTTTCACCTAGTTGAGAAACCTTGACCAGTAAAGACAACAAACCTTGACCCCTAGTTGTGAAACTTTGACTTGTACAGGTAACAATCCTTGACACCTAGTTGAGAAACCTTGACCAGTACAACAAATCATGACCCATCCTGTGAATCCTTGATCTGTAAAAATACTTTTACACTTAGTTGTGAAACCTTGACCAATACAGGTAACAAATCTTGACCCTTGTGAATTGTGAATTCTTGACCTGTATATAGTACAGACTATGTCCTTAAATCTCTAGTTGTAAATTATTGACCAGTACACATACCTTGACCCCTAGTTGTGCATCCTTGACCAGTATTGTATCAACATACTTCCATACCAACTCATGGTCACTAAGGCTACAATAAACAAAAGATTTTTTTTCATACATTCCTAAACAGATCAAAGTGGGACAGAACATTATCCCATATCTATCCCACAATAAGCCAATTTCTGGTAATAAGCCCATGCCTGTTAATAAGCCCACACATATATAATGCTTTCAGTAGAATTCAGATCAATTTCCTAAAACAAACCCACTCCAGCAATTCTAAGCTGGATTTTGTTTGTTGGTCCCCTGGGCTTAGTGTGGGATAAACAACAATCATGAAACATCATTAAGGAAAAATAGGATAACCAAAGAGGATGTCCTGGCCTACACCTTGACTTCATAAAAATCTAATTTTTTTTGTCTTAGAAATATTGAATCTATCTAAATCTTTACATCTATCAGTAGTTCTTATGCCCTTTTGATGAAACAGAAAAAAAATTGTACTGTAATTTTCAGGATACAAGTTGTATTTCTAAAATAAATCCTTTAGCAATTTTCAGTAAAACTTACTTTGCTAGGAACTCTGCGACAAACTCCACGCCCGGGAAAGTTTCGTCTTTGATTTCCTCATTGACAAGCCTAAAAGGATGGTATTCAATAAATTTGAAAAGTTTCATGCCATGATATAAACCCTACCACTTATAAGTGACATTGATTTGGACGTAAATGTCATTGCACATGTGATCATTATATCATTAACAACAAATTTTTATTTCAACTTTTATCAAATAAGAATCTAGTACACAAGCAGCAATGTTAAGGAAATGTAATTGTAACAAATTAACACTGTTTTCTGCAAAGCTGTGTCATTCATACCACATATTAATACCATAAGAAAATAGTGCAATGGCAATTAATTGTACACTTTATATTCTGGACAATTTAAATTCTAAGTTTCTCTTCTTTTGGAAACATTCATTTACGATTTTCTTTATATCCTCTATCTTTACTCAGACTGATAATCAAATCAAATGATTTATATTGAACATGCTCTGCCCATTACAAAAAATTAAATCAGACAAAGACTTGAAAGTTATTTTGTGTGGGACATCTTAAACTCTAGGCATCTACTTGGAAACTAACCTCATCCATACAGCGAGGGCTTTATCGTTTTCTTTGTGAACCTTGTACAGGAGTGCTAGAGCATGGTGCCTCTCATATTTCTCTAGACAATCAACACAATCCTTCAGGTCACAACCAGTATCCACGGCAATAAGGGGAACTAACTCTGGTGAATTCACTTCAGCATACAGTTTCAGTAAAGCAACATCTATCTCCTAAAAATAATAAAACAATATGTTTATACTTTTCAGATTATAAATGGAAAACTTTAGATGAAAATCATAAAACAATATTTTTAAACATATACTTTTAAGATTATACATGGAAAAAATTAGATATGTATTGTCAAATTACTGTTAAGCCTCTTTTTTTGATTTTTTGCAGGGATGAATTTTTACTATAAACCATGGGGATTTATAAGACCACGAAGATTTAACTTGTGAAGTAATAAGAAATAAGACACTTATTAATTCACATTCTCAGTGAATACTTAAGTACCTGATACAACTCCCCCCAAATCTAAAGACTTATTTGGTCAGTTACAATTAATTTAGATAAATTAAATGGTATATGATACAGATTATTCTTTACATGGTACAGAATTTGTGAATTCTGTTCTAGTAAAACATCTATCCCATCCCAGGACTCCAAGTTTTGTTTAAGGTTGTTCGAGTAACAATTATCTCAGCCCAGGACTTAAGATTTTGTTTAAGGCTATTCCATTATCACATCTACACCATCCCTTGAATCCACATTTTGATTAGGGGTTTTTAATATTTTAATATTAATCATTTGCCTAGAAGTAATATTCAGGAAATTGAAGCACAGATTTATTTTGAAGGTCAGTCCTGAAGAGATTCTATTCTGTTACAACCTCAAGAAAATTGCAATCAGGAAATTCATGCTGTATGGTAAAAATATTTTGCAAAAATAACACAAAACATTCTATTTACAGCAAATGTCTATAAAACATGGTGGATCTACTCCTTTACAAACCATAATATGATCAGGGGTAAAACTTGATGTCATGATACTATGGGGTAAATATCAACAAATTCTGTAAACAGAGAGCAGAGAGGTTCTCATGATATTACACCGATTTGAAACGGGACAGGATGGACATTGACAACAACAAGTCACCCCCACCCAACTCCCCTCTATAAACTAGCAGATACATATGAATCAAGACAAAGTTTTCATTCGACTGAAATATCAAATTATAGGAGAGTTCAATCAATGGAATACTGGTATGAATGAAAAGGAAAATACATGGAAACCCTTTAAGTATCTGACAGGCAAATTTTTTATTCAGACAATATTTTTTTTCTATTGACACAATTTTATAAAATTGTTTATTTTTGAAAGATGTCGAAACAGTATTTTTACATATAATAATGTTCTATGATATTCATGACATAATCTTATCATTAGGCAAAAAATTTTAGTTCATATGTTACAAAGGAAATTCAGTTCCCTTAACCTGCTTAAAACCGACTGCATCCTTTGTGCCTCGTAAATCCTCTAGATATAGTCGGAGAAAATTACGATATTCCTTCATAATGGCTTCATCTCCACGACTCAGCTGGTTCACATCAGCGATCTCATGGAGAGGTGGCACTGACCTTGTAAAGTTACAGTTGGACGGCAAGAGTCGTGGATATAGACTTAGCACCTGGTAACAAAGATTCGAATACTTACAAACCCAAAATCTCTTAAAAAAATTGTTCAGTTGTCTCCCCTTGCAGTTTTACAGAGAGTTTGTCAGTCCTTTTATAATCCTACTACCACATATATCTCAAATACCCACTAACGATGGGAATCAAATCCAGGGTCATAATGAAATACACGTAATCCATTTCAAACATCAAATGCAAAATAGCTTTCTGATTTCTTCTAGTATTGAAAATATTGTTAACCTTTGAAATCACTGTATTACCTGATTTGATCATGCTACCAGTTATATATACTAGCACTGATAACAGCCTTTAAAGGCTGCTAGTTGTAAATTACCTCTAAATGAGCAACTTTACATAAGGAATCACTCTTGATTTACACATTTCAGGGTCATTCCTTAACTGTAGTGATTAACTGTCTCTGAGATATTGGCATCAATTAATTTGTTTCCTTACATTTATTGATTCATTTATGACCATTTAGAATTTTCAGCCTATCAATCATGTCTAATTATCATATCTCCACATTTAATCTACATAACTTCATGTTTTGAATTAAGCCTAACCTCACCTTTAGATATCAAATTTATACCAAAATAGGAAAATAAATCCACCTTAAAAAAATAACAATTTTGAAAATTCGAGGTTTCTAAATCCCCAGAACTAAAAATCATATGAAATATCTAGTTTACCCAATTCTGTGTGATATCAACATCTGGTGCCTTACCTCACGAACATCTACTTTTCCTTCTTTAAACAACTCCCTAGCCTCCTCAAAGTGTTGCTGAGAAAACTCTATAAACGCTGCTTGTTGTTCAAATCGTCTGAATATCTAATAAATAAGAAAGACGGATAAAAAATAAATTTTGTTTAATTTTAAATAATAGTTTTCCTACCTCATGAATGGTTTAATGTCATGTGATCCCTGATGTGAAGGCCCTATAAACAAGTAATGCAAAAAAAGCTGAGCGACAGATTATTTCTAAAAATTACATGGCATAATGGAAAGTGCTTCGTCAACCTTGACACTTCTTGACTACAGAAACGGCAAATGGTAGGTTTGTAATTCTTACACACAATGAAAACCATGCTATTCTCAATGGCACAGAGTCTAATAACACCAAGTGCAATATGTAAATCTTACAAGTGATGTCACAACAGAAAAATGTACACATTGTAAATCTTACAACTGTTATCACACACACAGACAACAAGATTATAAAAATGACAACCAATAAAATTTTAAAAAATAAAAATTGTCAGTAGTTAATATTTGGGATACAACACATTTTTTCTGAAAACACAAATCATTTCTGTATATTCCGAACCTGTCTACTTTCAATTGTTCACTGCAGCTGACCACACAATATATATTGTCATAGATGTCCCATACAGATTAACCTCCATGCACCTACACTCCAATACAACTATCCAGGGGTGTAAATTGCTGTTTATACCTTGTTGAATTTATCCTTACTAAGGCCCACACGGTTGGCATTGCGTGCCAGATCTAAGGCCTCGGATACTCGCTTGTCTGCCAGTAACGCTTGAACCTACAGTAAAGAAATGTCATTTATAGATTTTACCATCAATTACCATGGTACATACAAGACATCTAATACTCTAGTGCAGTGTAATATGAAATCATCATAGTTCTATTTTTTATTGTTGAACCCCCAACACATCATTTCAAAGGTGAACATTTTTAAGGACACTTCAACGTTACACACATCACTCATCTGTAGACATATTAGTTACTTTTTACTTTTGTTGTTTATCTATGGACACAAGAATGAAAAAAATTTCTATACAAAGATTACATCCAGTTATACAATATAAATCTTGTATCACATACAGTTACATGTAAAGGTAAGAGTTACAAGTCACCTTACCAGCCTCGGCTATTGGAAATTTCCCTTACATGTGGAGATGGTGGAGTTACGAGTCACCTTCTAGTCTGGGCTATTGGAAAATTCCTTTACATGTGTAGATGGTGGAGTTATGAGTCACCTTCTAGTCTGGGCTATTGGAAAATTCCCTTACATGTGTAGATGGTGGAGTTATGAGTCACCTTACCAGCCTCGGCTATTGGAAATTTCCCTTACATGTGGAGATGGTGGAGTTATGAGTCACCTTCTAGTCTGGGCTATTGGAAAATTCCCTTACATGTGTAGATGGTGGAGTTATGAGTCACCTTCTAGTCTGGGCTATTGGAAAATTCCCTTACATGTGTAGATGGTGGAGTTACGAGTCACCTTCTAGCCTGGGCTATTGGAAAATTCCCTTACATGTGTAGATGGTGGAGTTACGAGTCACCTTCTAGCCTAAACTATTGGAAATTTCCCTTACAGTTACATGTGATAGAGTGTCTGGTTAGGAACTGAAAAGCCGTTAGTATGAGCCCAAACAGAACAGTGTGTCTTTGCTCCTTTCTATTACACTGGTATATGGATACACTAAATCCACATATTCATATGTCTATGAAATAATAAACATACCCCATCTGACAAGGCTGAGAACCACCATTAATATGAAATTGATTCCCCATCACCAAAAAACATCCTGGTATTCCTACTGAAGAAGAAGGATTTTAAAGAATTTTATTGATTTCCCCTCTTGGGCCTCACCCTGCCCACTCCAGGAGGATGACACCCACTGCTTATACAAATCTGATTCTTCACTCAAGGATGGTCCAGACCAAATTAGGTTAAAATCCACTCAGTTGTTCTTGACTATTAGTAATTTATAGGGAAAGTGTACAGACGCAGCATGGATAGGTGCCAGGTGAGCTAACAAAACAACAGTTTAACACAACAAAATTTAACAATCTTACCTGTTTTTCCCATGCTACAGGCACCAGTGAGTAGATTTCTCTTTGAGAAGCTACAAACATTTTCCCATCAAAATTTCCTATGAAGGATCCTCCTTGGAAAGGAATTGCTTGTTTCTGCTGTTGGTCAAGTATACTAAAAACAAACAACTAATCTTATTAAGTATTAAATCTATCAACATAAACAAATCATTTATCTTGTAATAAGTCCATTAGGTCAATGTATAACCTCTAACTCAAAAGTCTGGGGGTGGGCTTATTACAGGACAATATTGCAGAGGACCATCACGTAAACTCTAACTTAAAGCCAGGGGTCGGCCTATTACAGGGCAATGATATAAAGCATTTGTTACAGATTCTACTGTGTAGCTTATTACAAGACACTATATATAGCACTTGTTTATCATTACTACTGAACAGCAACAGATATCGATGAGCTTATTACTGGAAAATGCAATCACATTTGTTGGTAATTCTACTGTATCGTTGGGCTTAGTTGGTCATTTGAATAAACAGCAACTGGGCGGGCTTGTTACAGGACATTGATATATAGCATTTGTTGGTAAATCCTCGCCATAGAAACAGGTATCGCTGGGCTGATTGCAAGGCATGGGCTTATTGCCAATTAATATTGTAGGAACACAATTTGTTTGATTTTAACCTGGACAATCTTGTTTGAACCTCACCGGCTATCTCATTAGTAAAATAGAAACAGCTAACCAAATAGACAATCTGACCCCGTGTAGGATAAAACAAGTATTGTAAAAACATTTACTGTAATGGGGTATGGATTTTCATTCAATCATATATCAACAAATCACAAATCAGATCACTATAAGGTCACGCTAAAGAAAATCTTGGAATAATTTATTACGATAAGATTAAACTGGGAGTTAGAATGACAAAATGTACATTCTTGAGAGGATTTAAACAAATCAAACTAAAATGTAATTCCACATGACCTTCACCTTTTTCAATGACATTGACCTTTCACTTTTGCCTGATTTTCTTTACCTTGACATGATTTTTAACTTTTTCTGATGACCTTGACCTCTGTCTTGTGACCTTACCTGTGTATTGTGATGAACTCATCATTAAGGGCTATAATGTAGGGATGGATGTAGCTCACTCCCTGTAGATTCTCTGACCATTGTAGTGGAGGCCGCTGTGATATACCAGCTGATGTCACAAACATTCCCAGGGCACTCGGGCCACTCAAAAGGAACTCTTCCTGTTAGCGTAAGGCAATCAAACAGTTAGAAATGTGAAAATTATGATGCTTTCTCTGATTTGGATATCAAAATTAAGGTATTTGGGGAAACTTGGTGTAGTTCAACTTTGGACTGTTTCACTATTTTACCGATTGTAGGAAAATGATTTGACACCAGTGAAACATGTAACATTGTGGAAATATACATGTATCATATTAGTTAACCCCTTAACAAGTGATCTTGACGAAAAGCAGTGATTTTTTAAACTGAATAACAGCAGCCAGTGCCTGTTTAAATAAGGAAAATATGGTGATGTGTGTGAAGACATTCTTGATTTTTTTTATTATTTTGGGAAAAAAGCAAAGTTTTTGGCTAGGAAAAACCTGGTCTTTTCAGCATTAAATTGAAAGCTGAAACTGAAAAATTTTGTACTTTAAACAAGAAATTTGCAATATTAAACATAAAGGATGTATATTTTCAAACATTTATTTTATCTTAAAAAATTTTCTTTAAAATTACAACATTCTACAATACTTACAACTTGTTCCTTATTTTACATGTTTATATACACCTGTGCAATGCTTCATTCACCAAGTCGTTACCACCAAACTCTCTTTACCTGTCAGAAAATCCTTGTGGTATTTAGCCATACTTTACTTACCTTACTGATGCGTCTGATGAGAGGTTTGCTGTTTTCACTGTCGAAGGGAAAGAGATCCTGTAGGTGTCCAGACTCATAATTAACCATACAGTACTGGCTCATTGTAGCAACACAGATGTAACTTCCATCCACACCCTGAAATGTGGTCCAAAAGTTACCTTAAAAGCTTTCTACTTTTATAAAGACAGTTTTCATTAAACAGTTCAACCAGTTAGATCAGAGTTATTCGTTCACGAATAAAAGGATGAACCTATTAATTTTTGTTTTGCTTTCCAATAAGCCTTGACTATGCCTTTCTAGGCCTGTATCAATATGTGCAGGTCTGTCCCTACTTCTGCCCCAAATTTTTATATATAATGAGTCAACAAAGTAATTTGCCTTCATAAATTAAGAGGCCATAGAAGTTCAGAATGCCTGATTTCATGTTGTGGTCTCTTCATCAGGATGTGGTACAATGATCACGAAATAAATTGAGGATCTAATCAAAACAATTCAACAGCTTTTGTTAAGTACTGTTAACAAAAATGAACTAATTTGAATTGTAAACATTTAAGAAAAATGTGTGATTTCATAGAATCTGAGTTTAATGTTGATTAATCTATTTACATCATAAAGATCTTGCTGATGTTCGAAAAAAGTAGTCTCAAAAATATTTTCCTCATAAAAGAAAGTTCTCATTCATCATGACTTTATTGTCCTGTAATAAGCCCACCCCCGAGTACCAGGTAATGGAATAACATGCTAATTTGAAAAACCTCCTTTATAATGTCAAAATTCATTAGATGGTAGATATATCGTGAATGTTACTGGTTGATTTTCTCACCAAGGATACGGCGGGCTCCGACAAGGAGATGTCCTTCACATGAATAAGTCTATCCTCAGTGGCTGTGTAATACTGTATCTGTTTCTTCTTCAGTGCTACACAGATCTATAAAAAAAAACCAGATTCTTTGATAATTACTCTTTCACACACTAAGACTTAACTCTACCAATCTCACATACAGATCTACAAACAGGTCTCTTGGTCCCACTTTATAAATTCCTTCTCATTGAACCTCAGCATCCTAGAACTGTTATCCATTGAATATCCGACAGTCATAAAACTAATTGTTATCCCTGTATCTTAGATATTCATAGTATTTTTACCCTATATTTGTCAGAGGTGTCACACTCACCAAAATTTACCTGTATCACATGTCCCTAGGTTAAACTTCAGTACACTTACTCTCAGCTGTATATAAAGATGTCCAACAGGACAGCAGATAATTATGGGATTAACGGTGGCCTAATTTTATACCTACACTAACATCTGCTATTTGCTTTATCGGGACATTTCATATAAATTAAATAAACGAAAGACTGTAGAAAAAATCACTGTTCAAACAGAAGTTTTAGTATAAAACAAATATACAGTATTAGCAGGAGGGCATAGATGTATTAGCCAACACATGTTTTCCACATACTTTTACCATTTTTTTTAAAAACAGATGAGGTTAATTTATAACATGATGTACAATAAGAACAAGGAATTAACGTTTTAATTGAAATTTAACATCATTCTACTGCTATTCTCAGCGACATGCTATATGCATGTTATATTTTGCGGTAAACCAAAGTTGCTTTGAATGAACAATTTTACACATTTCTAGCTCCTCAGTAAATTCTGATTACTTCAAAGCATGGAGTTTGTGAATAGATGGACTTGGGTCCAACATGGATGATTGCTACCTTCTAGTCTGTGATCATCCTCCGATTACCGAATACCCTGTACTCCTCAAACTACTGACATGAATCAAGGAGTTTCACTAAGCAGGGCTTTACTATATTTTATAACTTAATGAGCACTACCAGGTTCCCCAAAGAAAATAAATGTCAACTTAACTTTACCTTAGGACTCAACATGTGAACAAAACAGTGATGATCTTAGGTATATAAAGGGCAATAACTCTTTCAAATGGACACCAACCTCTACACTGAAAGGACTCCCACGAACTGGAGTTTCGTTCAAACAGAAACATGTCACTCCTTTCACCTTGGCTCCACTCATGATTGGCTGAAATAAAAATAAGTTCATATAAGAGATTCTATTAAAGCTTCTGTTGAAAAATATCTTATTTATGAAAAGTCTTTCTTAAAAACCATATATATTTCTTTTATCTTGTCTGCTTAACAAAACATAAATAAACATAATTCAATTTTGAAATTATTTTTAAAATCTTTCCAGCCTACCAGGGATTTTTGGATTATGAAATGTTTTGTTCACAGAAATGATGAGACCTGGAAAAAAAATCTGCATTTCTGGTAACATGTTTTCAAAAACAGAGTAGGTCAGTAGCTTCCTTTCTTTTTTATATAAGGGTTATATAGATGGATTATATACATTTGTACTTGTTTGAAAATGATCTACAAAAGTAAACAAATCAATTTCCATACTTCATCTGACAAGTGACAAAATGTCCAGGGCCTGTTAATAGGCCAAAATGTATCTTTTGAATTTTCAGTAAAAATGCCAACAAATCTCATAGTTCTGTAATATTGCCCATTGAACAGTCAGGAACATTTTGAGAGGGGTGGGTGGGGTGTCTCCTTATATTAGATCGTGGCTATCTCACTGCACAACATAGAAAGTGCCCATCACATGCTGTATCCAGTGCTATTACAGTAAAGTGTCTTGTCTAGAGACACAACCACAACAACAAAGGCCAATCTGTTTGTATCTTTTGGTAAATGATGGCCCCATGGGCTTTTGCTGGATAAATATGGTCATTTTAGATCCAACCACACTAGATTAAATAAGATAAATTAAAACCCAACTTACCTCTAAATCAAACATATTGAGTAGAGTTAGAGTATTATCACATAGGACTAGGATTCTGTTTAAAGCTGATGCTGCCTTAAGTTGAGAAACTGGCTTTTTCTACAACAAATCAAATATATTTTATAAAATATACAATACATTTAAAAATATCAATTTCACCTGTACTTGACATAAGACAATTTCAAATGCCACAAACTGTTACCATCACAGTGTTTTTTTAATTTGTTTTTTGAAAATGAGAATAGAATTTCACAATAGTGTGGTTAAAGTCAGTAACATACATCATTATCTGTCAAAGTAAAAGCCCTTTCCCTAGAGATACATGCATTTTAAACAATATACAGTCATACATGTATCAATTCTTGCTAGAAAAATTTACTGTAATTTCCCATCATTATGGTCTCCATTGTTATGTTTAAGTGTGTGATGCCATTCCATTATCTGAAGCTGACATCATGTGTAATATACCAAATAAGACATTGATTATTCAGTGAACAGCAGCGCAATTAAGTGATTAAAAAAATACACAGACAGACAGGGAGAGACATTGACAGACCGGCAGAGGCACAGACAGATCAGTAGAGACACAGACAGTCAGGCAGAGACACAGACAGACTGGCAGAGACACAGACAGACAGAGTTATAGACAGACAAGGAGAGACATAGACCGGCAGAGGCACAGACAGATCAGTAGAGACACAGACAGTCAGGCAGAGACACAGACAGACTGGCAGAGACACAGACAGACAGAGTTACAGACAGACAGGGAGAGACATAGACAGACCGGCAGAGGCACAGGCAGATCAGTAGAGACACAGACAGTCAGGCAGAGACACAGACAGACTGGCAGAGACACAGACAGACAGAGTTACAGACAGGGAGAGACATAGACAGTCAGGCAGAGACACAGATAGACTGGCAGAGTCACAGACAGATCAGTAGAAACACAGACAGACAGGGAGAGACACAGACAGATCAGTAGAGACACAGACAGTCAGACAGAGACACAGACAGACTGGCAGAGTCACAGACAGATCTGTAGAGACACAGACAGACAGGGAGAGACATAGACAGATCAGCAGAGTCACAGACCAATAATGACAGAGTGTGTAATTTGCACAAGTATCTTTTCGAGTTGAAAATGCTGAAAATATGCTTCTACTTACTTAACATGTCAGACTAACATTATACAAATTGAAAAAAAAGTACCTCTTCAAAATTCATTTTCATCTCAATCATTTACTTTTAATTACTTTGTTCTCTTCAATTATAAATTCAACAGCAGACACAACTTCAGGTCCCAACTCTCCATCGCAAGTAATGGTACATGGAGCAGGAAATGTATGCATATGTATTTGTCAAAGAACAATGGTTTTCAACTACACAATAGATATACCTCCTTCAACTACATGGAGGTAAGATAAGAGAAATTCATATAGCGATTATTCAGAAAAAACTGATCATAATCAATTAGATGACCTCAGAAGAGATTGATTCCCATTACTGATAATAAGTATGGGGATTAATGGTCAAGATCTGACTGGTGTACTTACCAAAGCCAGGTATTTATGTCCCAATTTTTCATTATGAAATACAACTTTGCCGCTAGATGACTGGCGCTCTTCTATCATGTAATGTACCACAAAACTGAAAGAGGAATACAAAAATTACACACCATGTACTACATACAGAATGATTCTGAAAAGATTTTTCAAAGTTGATGGACTGGGTGGTGTAAAAGGGCAGGTGGAGAATGTCATGTGATAAGCCCACCAACTCCAGGATGTGGAGTCATTACTAATGTGTTGCACCTGGGCTTATTGCAAAACAGCTAAAATATGATCTCTGACACTGATAAGGAATCAGTTTTATAACATGGAAATGATAGTGCATTTGATGGAATTTGAAATGAAAATGAAACAAATCTGACAGTGTTTATTACTTACCAGAAATGAACTTAATTCAGGACAAATAAGGTCAAAGTGGATTAGTATTTATATACTTACCAGTCATTAGTTCCAATGTACAAGTTTTTTCCACAGAAATCAATACATTCAATCTGCAAGGGAGAAAAATTGAGTAAAAATCATGTTTAAGATAACAACACATCATAATTCAAAGATGTTCATATAATGACTAATTCAAAATATGAGAAATGTATTTCTGACCAGATACTATTAGCACTATATACTGTACCTAGTATGGAAATTGTATACATGTACCTGATTTTTAAAGATTTCAGTAATTAGTCATCAACTTGACATACTTACTAAGACTAAGATACAAAAGTGAATTAACAAAACAGTGTTTGTAGGTAAATTTTGAAGGAGAGGAGGTGAATTTTACGTTATAGCAAAAATTAAAGATTAATAGTGGGTAGATCATTCCTGAACATGTAAACTGGAAATACAATACAAATTTATATACATATATCCTCAAAAGTTCTTGTAACATAATAAATAACACAAAAATAAATTTATATGAGAACATTTTCTAAGTCAGATTATCCAAAGAGGAAAAAAACACTCTGGGATAAATTCAAATCTTTATTTATCTACATATACATATGTAATATTTACATATACATATGTAATATTATTGGCATTGACATTGGTGCCTCACGATAAGTAGCCATGATTGCGAAATGTGCCGACAATCAAACTGTCATGATGTGGGCAATCAAGCAAAATCTTCAGGACACTATCTTCCTCGTTGAATTTTCCTCCAACATTCAAAACAACCTCTCCAATGATATATCTACAGAGCATATTGTAAAACTTGTAAATGAATTAAAAATAAAGATGAATTCATTCCACCTGATGCTAAATTCTCATCACTTTGGGATGATTTGGTTTATTGCTACTTTACTCCCTATTAACAGTCAGGGTCATTGAAGGATGTGCCAGGTTTGGGTGGTTGAGGAAAGCCAGAGTTCCTAGAGAAAACCACCAACCTAGTAGTCAGTACCTGGTGACTGCCTAATACAGACCTTGAACTCATGACACAGAAATGATGGGCTAGTGATAAAGACATTCAGGTGCCTTACTACTCAGTCACCACATCCCTGCACTGCAGGATAAGTTGAAAACAAGTTTCAATGATAAAAACAGGAAAGGCTAACAGTAGACATAAAATGGAGCCTTAAAAGCTTCATGTGTGTCTAAACTGATTCTGTTAGGTGGCTGGGCAAATGATATATAGGGTGTTTGAATCATGAATTCAGTAAATCGGAATCTGTTTATAAAGGGATGCAAGAACCAAAAATTGCAAAGACGAAATTCAACCAAGTCACCGGAAATGATGTCTTATGACAAAACCATTCGTTTTACCAAATTGCTAGATTCGTTGTCCATTTTTTTCGATGATCACGTCATGATCGCGACCACATAAGGCTCAGTTGACTACATTTGCCCTATATACGTGTAGTCAGATTTGACTACATAGCCAAATCTGCCTATATAGCTAGATTACCGATGCTCCAGTGTCTGGCATGATTAAAACACCCGTTATGATCAGTCTTCCCCAGCAACAACACCAATAACGACTCTTCAAATACATTCTCCAGTTGATGGATACTACTTAAAATCGCCCAGCGCTCCGCTTTACGTACTACCTAGTGATATTCAAAACATTTATTTTATGTATGCTTATAATTTACTGTTGTAGTTTGGCATTTCAAGTGACAGATATGCAAACATGTACCTGTGTCTTTGCTTTATCGGACATCAGCTTGATCCGCTCGATCGCGGGGACCAACTCGAACGCTTTGACACTCATTTTTCTGCATTACATGTACTAGATTAAATGCAAAATCGTGCTAAATTGTGACACCTATACCGTTCCCGAGAATTTTTACAGGGCAGCGCCATTTTGAAAACAGCACCCTCACTCACTTCCGGTAGCTCCCACCCACTTCGTTTCAGTAACCGTAACTCTTTCATTGACAAATACGAAACATTTGCACATATCGTAAGTGTAAACTTTGACTTTGAATAAGATAGTTATCAAATCTAATAGATAACTATTATCAAATACGTATTCAAGACAATCATATTTTATAACAATTTAAAGATTTTTTTATACGAACGTTGATATCTGACAGCGGATTTTTCATCAAACAGGATTCTACATAAGTTGTAATTCTTTACTGTCTTCAACACAGTGTACATTCTATAATTAACCAAGCTCGTGAGTCTATCCTAAAATTCAAGGAATAAATCACCACAGTTGATAATTCATCTATCTATTTTGTTTATTGAAATATGTAACGGCTTCACGGTACAATTTTTACTCATTAGACAAGCGTATCTTTTCAGGAGAAACAAGCTTTACTAAGTGTGATAAAAACGATTTCCACAGCATTACAAAAATATCTAAGCAAAATTTAAAACATTCAGATGTATTAGATATTGTTTTGCCTTGTCTATAACAACCTAGATATTTCACAATAACGACATGACAATGACAAAAGTGTCATTTTCGTGTTATCATGACAATACATACAAAGTATAAGGAACTTAAAGCATGTTCTGGCTAGGTAACTTTGACTCAGTTTCCAACAGACTGGTTGTGATAGTTGCGAGTGCAAGAAAACATATTCGGATTTTTCCCCTCCCGAAGTTGTACAATTTAATATTTGATCATCGGAGCGTCACGGTGTTGGACCGACCGCCGGGAACTGAAAAAACGTTTGGAACTTTCACGTGTTATTGGTTTGAACTGAAGTTCTGTCATGCTTATCCGAATCTATGTTAAAGAATCTGAAACTTCAGAATCTATGGTAAAAAATTATCTGAAGTAAAACTGAAGTAATTCCTGCAAAATTCCATTGGAATGCGGCAAGGTTCTCAAATATCGGTCTCGCCGTTTTCGTGAGTTTCCCTAAAATTCTTAAAGTTAAATGGCCGTAACTCCAGAAAAAATAATTGACCACCAAATAAGAATTTGACCTGTATATCCAAACGTCACATTTCTATAACACATTTCTATATTCGTATCCGCTAAAGTGTACCAAACTCGGGTACAATTGAACTTGTGCCCTGTCCGGGACTCGAACCCACAATCTACGACACCAAATTGCTTAGCAAAGAAATTCCAAACTGCCAGATAAACAAACAAACCAAAATCTCTTCATTCGTCAATTGTATTACAATGTCCAAAATATTATTAATATGTAAAATTGAAAAAACACGTTTAGCTTTTTTAGCATACAATACCAGCTTCCGAGATGGAAACACATTTCATTATTTTTCTGTTTATGTCACGGCAATAATTTTTTTTAAAGTTTCTACATACATATATATATATAACAAACAATATCGTATATTTTATATACCGTATCGTATAATGTGTAATTTTTATTTACAATCGCCTGGAGATGGCCGCTAGACCTAAACCGCTAGCGAAACTACCGTGATGATTCCTCTTTTTCATCATTATAATTATTATTATATGTAGAGAGAAATAATAAAATTTGAAGCACTTCCATACCTAACCTGCAGACGCTTTACAATTAGTGTTGTAAGTGTTGTAGGCCTACGTGTATATGTTATCGTCATGCAAATGTACAATGATTGTCTGAAGCTCTATGAAAATTTTATACATTTAAATGCAACAGTTTTCTGGCATTGTTGCTACCGTTCAGAGGTAGAAATCACGGAGTACAGTTTTGTTGTTATTAAAATGCATATTTTGTAATATATAAACCATAAACTTTTATAATTGCAAGAACTCGAAAAATTGAAACAAATTTAAACGAATAGGTGCTATGTTATTTGCTTAAATTCTATGTAGAATTAGGGGTAGTCCGTATGCCCTGATTGTAGCCCTGAACTGACGGTAAAAATTAGAGTCTGATCGACTGTCAAAAATTGGTGCTTCTTTGTTTGTTGTTTGTTTTTCCTAGGACCTCATGGAAGAGAACTAACTTAACGTTATCTCTTCATTTCGGTGTACATATTTTTTCGCGGAAAATACACTGTTTAAATGATAATTAAATAAACAAAAAAAAAACCTACAGAACAAACTAACTAGATGTAACTATTGATTTGAGCTTATCTGGACATCCTCCATGGACCCTTACATGTACTGTAATTGATTATTGTAACGCTTTTGTGAACGTTTTCAGATTTTTCTAAACATTCAATCAATGAAACATTTGTTCGAGCAAATATGGTACGATTCCCTAGCACACATTAGTATTTTAGACATTCTTACACTGATAATGTAACATTCATTGAACGAATTTAGCCAGATATTGCTGTTGAACACATATTCTTATTTTCAATAAAGTTTTTGTACATTCTTACTGTGTCCACATAAAATCAAACATCTTTTGAGTTCACTTTTCGGTGGGGTTTTGTATTCCGTGACTAGTTATGCCTTGTTCACACATGAACCATCCAAAGGTCACCCACAGATCAATAGCGCATCACTCATAGTACACCAACGATCACCCAGATTAACCAAAGATCCTCCCCCACCCCCCCCGCATCCTCCGGCAACGAAAAAGGAGAGGGGCCGGATAAAGGAAGGAATATACATAATATATATATTGGAATTACCCTGGCTGCCTTTCGTTCGCAAATCCTTGTTCGGACAACAACTGGACCGATTTTAATTAGAATACACCAGAATGTTAAATATCATGTCTAGACGTGTATGCAGGTCTACAGGTTGCCATGGTCACAACACAGTTTTTTGTATAATGTTAAATCAATGTTGGTTAAATAATGTAACTTATGAAAACCTATCATTTGACAAATCAGATGTGTCTCCAGAACCGTTACTATGGAAACACAATAGAGGCTAATTGATATAATTAGGGTTTTGAAAAACAGAAAATACACTGACACTACCTCCCAAATATGTCATTTGGTTGTCATAATGACCAGGTCACTATACACAGGTTGAGACACTGTCAAATTACAATGAAAATTAAATTAATAGAGGCTTTGAAGAATTGTTATTACAATGCTTATATTTCTTAATCCTTGGCTCCAGGTGGAAACCGCACTATCACTTATTTGAATAAGGATAGTGGAATTTCACCTGGGGCAGAGGATATTGTTTTCCAAAACATCTTATGTCATTTGGTTGCAATGGTAACCGGGTCACTATACACAGGTAGAGGTATTGTCTGATTTTGCTGAAAATTAATATAATTGGGGTTTTGAAGAATGGAACTTGCAATGATATCATTTCTCAAAACATCCCATGTCATTTGGTTGCCATGGTAACCAGGTCACAATACACAGGATTTTGTGTAATGACCCATAAATTATCAGTCCTCATATCAATTTAATTGAAACTCGGTAAAAAAAAAGAAGCTTCTGGTTAGTCAAAATGTAGATATTGTCTGATTATGTTAATAATAGGTATGCTAGGGTTTTTAAGAATTGTGACTCTTAACCTTGTAAGTTTTAAAGGTATTCAATGAAGAATCTTCCATCCAGTACTTCTCCAAAAATAGCTTTATCCACTGAAAGGCCATATTAGTGGTAAAAAACCTGTTTAATAAATTACTAATAAAAAAGAAATAGTGAAAACCAACTAATACTGTCATAAGCCTAAATAAACTCGGGTGAAGATCCGAGGCATATGGTTTGACCACTGTTTGTGGTGGTCTGTATTTCTCATTAAGCCGACACCACACATCATATCCTGATATGGCTGTGTCCTTGGGCAAGACACTTAACTACAATGGCAATTGATTGCATGAAATGGGGCTTCCTTATTCTATTCTGTGAGGAAGACACAAAATGACCATTGTTGTTATCAAACCTACTAAATAAGAACAACACTCTATAAAATTTTCACAATTTATTATTTAACAATTTTTCTCGGTAATAAACTGCCTCACACACACATATTTCTGAAAGCATTTCTGCCACATCTGGTAGGAAATCCTTATGATATCACTTTCAAAACAACACTGTTTAGCAAGCAATTTATTTGAGTTTCAGTATCTCAAGTGCTTATATTTACTCAGCCGACATAACAGGTAAACTATCAGCAATGAAAAATTTTCATTAACAAAACAAAAGGCTAAACTTGCCAATACTACTCATCTGATATACAGTGTTTTTCACAAATATATAACATCATAATCATTGACATTCAAAATAGGTGTCTATCAATTCTATTTCAACAAACTGAAGGTATTGTGCTTGCAATACAAAGATGTCTACAACTGATGGAACATGTTGTGGACAATGTCTGTTAGCACAATTTATGGACATCCAACATAACAAGGATTTTAAAGAATTTGCTGTATTTCCACTATGTGGCCCTGCCCCACCTACCCTGGTTGACCAGAACCCATTGTTCAAACAAAATTGATCCCCTTGTCCCAAGCATGTCTAAAACCAACTTTGGACAAAAACCCAAGCATTCCTACATGAGAAAAATTAATGATTCTAAAGAATCTGCCCTATTTCCCTTGCTTGGTCCTACCCCTCCCGCCCCAAACCGCTGAATCCTCAAGTTTATTTAAAACTGATTCCTTTTTGTCAAACAATGCTTCAGGTCCAATATTGGCAAAATCCAATCATTTCTATAGGAGTAGGATTTTAAGGAGTATGCTCTATTTCTAATATTGGGCCCTGCCCCTCTGGCTGTTTATACCAAACTAGTTTCCCTTCACTGCAGCATGCCTCAGACCAACTTTGGGCATTATTCTGCAATTCTTAAAGAAAAAGAAAACTAAAGAAACTGGTAAATTTTCCCATTGGGCCCTGATCCTCTGGACTCAGAGGGGCACAGGCCCACTTTTTATAAACAACTGACTTCCCTACATCTAAGCATGACTTGAACAAAATCTGGATAGTGCCCTGCAATTCCTGGAGAACAAGATAGATATTAGAGAAATTAATAGATTTTACTTATTGGGCCCCCCCTCACCCAGATCCTTTGTTTACCAAACACTGGTTGTCTTTCCCAAAGGATACGTCAGACCAAATTTTATTAAAATCCACTAAGTCATTTATAACTAGCTGTGATTTATAGGAAAAGTTGACAGACGATGGACACTGCAGTATCTCTATAGCTCACTTAGCCATTTGAGCCAGGTGGGCTAAATATGAAATTTCTGTATAAGGTATTTTCTCTTTGGTGCTGAAAGTTCATCTTGTGGTATATTGAAGAAACTCAGCCTCAAGAAACATACTGTGTAACATAAAAGCAACAAAGGGCAAATGTTTGATACTTAATCATCAAGACATATTTACATAGCTATTGTCATGTGAGAAAAACAATATGTTGTCTTCCACATCATATAATGAATAATGGCATATCAAACAGCATCTTAACTTGAATAATTTCACAAAATTATGCTAACTGTACAATAAAAACAAAGGTGGAAGTGAAAGAAAAAAGTATTTTCTATCACTGTGTTAATGCTATCGGTAACTGTCCCTTCTGTCACACTACAGGTAACTGCCTCACTGTGTTAACACTACTGGTACCTGTGTCACTGTGTTGACACAACAGGTAACTGTCTTGTTGTGTTGACGCTTAAGGTAGCGGTCTTATTTGGGTTAACACTACCAATAACTGTGTCACTCTGTTGACACTACAGATTTCTGCCTCACTTTGTTGACACTATAGGTAAATGTCCCACTTTGTTGACACTACAGGTAAATGCCCCACTGTGTTGACCATAGAGATAGCTGTCTCACTGTGTTGACACTACAGGTAACTGTTCCACTGTGTTGACACAACAGGTAACTGGTCCACTGTGTTGACACAACAGGTAAATGTCCCACTGTGTTGACACAACAGGTAAATGTCCCACTGTGTTGACACAACAGGTAACTGTTCCACTGTGTTGACACTACAGGTAACTGTCCCACTGTGTTGACCATATAGATAAATGTCCCACTGTGTTGAACCTATAGATAACTGTCCAACTTTGTTGACACAACAGGTAAATGTCCCACTGTGTTGACACTACAGGTAACTGTCCCACTGTGTTGACCATATAGATAAATGTCCCACTGTGTTGAACCTATAGATAACTGTCCAACTTTGTTGACACAACAGGTAAATGTCCCACTGTGTTGACACTACAGGTAAATGTCTCACTGTGTTGACCCTATAGATAACTGTCCCACTTTGTTGACACTACATCATATTATCTTCAAAGGTTTTAGTGTCAAAAGCATCTTCCATTTTTGCTTTTCTTTGTAAAACAATGAGTTCATCTGCAAAATCAGAAAGTGAGAAAACATTATAACAAGAGGCCCATGGGCCTTAACGGTCATCTGACAAAAAGCAAGCCAAACCTAGAAAGTGGGTTGAGGTCATTCATTTGAACAAACTTGGTAGCCTCTCCTCCAAGCATCTTACAGGCCCAATATCAGCACTCATGGACTTTTGCTTGTTGAGAAGAAGTCATTTGTATATTTTAACATATTTGACCCCTGTGACCTTGAAAGTGGGCCAAGGTCATTCATTTGAACAAACTTTGTAGGGCTCCATGCCAGCATGCTATGGGCCAAGTATTAGCCCCCTAGGCCTTCTAGTATTTGAGAAGAAGTTATTTAAAGATTTTGACATATTTGACCCCTGTGACCTTGAAAGTTGTTCAAGGTCATTCATTTAAACAAACTTGATAGCCCTTCATCCCAGCATGCTACAGGCCTTATTTTAGTTGCCTGGGCCTTTTGATTACTGAGAAGAAGTCCTTTGAAGATTTAAAGACATTTGACCCCTGTGACCTTGAATGAAGGTCAAGGTCATTCATTTGAACAAACTTGGTAGGGTTTCATCAAAGCAAGCTACAGGCTAAATATTAGTTGCCTGGGCCCTCCAGTTATTGAGAAGAAGTCGTTTGAAGATTTTAAGACATTTGACCCCTGTGACCTTGAATGAAGGTCAAGGTCATTCTTTTTAACAAACTTGGTAGGGCTTCATCAAAGCAAGCTACAGGCCAAATATTAGTTGCCTGGGCCTTCCAATTATTGAGAAGAAGTCGTTTGAATGAAAAGTTTACGGACGGCGCACGGCGCACGACGACGGACGAAGCATGATGACTATAGGTCATCGGACCCTTCGGGTCAGATGACCTAAAAAGTTCTTGTTACTGGTGAATAATATATTTCAATATCATTATATATACATCCGGCATATGTAATTACAAGAGGACCAGAGTGCCTATATTCCTCACTTGTACATTAAACAATCCTGGTAAAACATCTGTTTATTTTCTTCTAATACAGCATTACCTCTATTTTGCCCAATCCCTTAGCCCCAATGGAATGTGTGTTTGTGTACATATCCTCCATTTCTACAAAAGTTTAGAACCATTTGCCCATGAATGCTACAGACCAAATATATTGTGAAGGGTCACATCTTCCAGTTATGCAAAACCTTTTTTCCTTTGTGTCAAGAAGTTTAAAACCAAACTTGGTAAAAAAAAATCCTCTGTTGGTTTACATGTATTTCCTCTGTTGACCCCCAAAGCGCCCCTGTGCTTCCATTGGGGCCACATTCTCTGTTTAAACCAAATTGAAACCTGATGGCCTAAGGGTGCTGTAGACTAATTTGGGAAAAAACCCTTTCATACCTAAGGATGACCTTTAGACCTTGAAAATTCAATGTAACTTTTGTTTGCAAACTTTGTTCAACTCCATTTATGGAAACCACCAATTCAATATCATATTTCAGTGGGAGGTGTTTGATGGTTTTGCCATATCTGACCCCTATGATCAAATCAAGGTCAGTTTATATATAGCATAGCTGTTCTCGCCTATTTCTTTCATGCTGGCTGCTACTAGTAGTTGAACTTGTGACATCACAGCTGATAGGGTGCCAATCAGTGTGGGTCACCCACTTGCTGATTAGAAGTAGAAGGGCAAGCAAAATTGTACACTTTACACATCAATATCTCAGTATGGGCCGGCCGAGTTTGATGCAGTTTTCAACATTTTGGATTTTGAATCATAAAAATGATTCTAGATCTTTATTCCTACTTTCACCGAGGGTACACTTTAAGACAGAAAATTTGTAACACATTCAAGTTAAGAAGTTTTATAACGCTCACCAGGAAAGAGAGATATTTTGTAATACTTACCAATTATGAGAGAGATTTTGTATTACTCAATAGTTAAGAGATGTTTTGTAACATTTACCAGTTAAGAAAGTTTTGTAAAAATTACCAGTTACGAGAGAGGCTTTGTAATACTTACCAGTTATGAGAGAAATTTTATATTTTGTAATTCTTACCAGTTATGAGAGAGGTTTTGTAATACTCAATAGTTAAGAGAGAGGTTTTGTAACATTTACCAGTTAAGAAAGTTTTGTAAAAATTAGCAGTGAAGAGAGAGGTTTTGTAACACTAACCAGTTAGAGAGAAGTTTTGTAACAATTACCAGTTTTATAAAACTTACCAATCAATATATTGATTGTCTGTCGTTTTTGTCCTTCCTTATCTATCCAATCATCATTATCAAGCTTTCCCTCGATATAAACACGTGACCTTCAAATGAAAAATTCAATTTATTAGGAATGAGACACTTTTTATCAATTAAAAACCAGCACTTTTTTTAAATAAAGATGTTTTGACATTTAGACCAATTCTGAACCAAAAGCCCTGCTTTGTCTTGGTGTACAAATGCAAAACGTATCTTATATATATCTAATAAATGTATCATGGTAACACGGATATGTGTTTACTGTGGATGAACTCGACCTCATGATTCCTATCATGAATAATAGCCTTCTTCTGCCTATAGTGATTCTTTCTTTACTCTACAAAGGCTTGACATGCCATATAGAGACAAAATCATTTACTAATCAATACACACATTTTGTAAATTATGTTGACACCAAACTGTTCATCCACTTACTTTTCATTTGACCATTCTGGTTCCTAATATCATATCAATATAAAAAATTACCTTGAATCTTAGTCAAGTGAATTCTGATTGATCAATTTTGCTTGATAATGTTGTAAGAAAAATATTGAGTTTACCACTTAAGAGACAGAAAATGTGACCTTTATTTCAACCAATGACAGCCACCTTTGTATGACCTTTATTGGTTCTCTGTAAGTCAGAATTTCCCACAATATGAAAAAGAGTGATCAACTTGAATGATCAAAATGGGAGATGATCATCTGTTTATAATTTTTTTTTTGCATGACAAAAACAGAAAGAAACCTAGACAGGAAATCTGAAAATAAATATTCCATCACATAGGTCTCGTGAAAATGTGACAATGTCAGAATCTATGAACTATAAGTTCAGTCAAAATCAAAGATGGCTGTCTGTCAGACATTTTGCTTTTCTGGTCTCATTTTCAAAATTGAAGGGCAAATTTAATGACCAAGACCAAACTACATCTATTATGGGATAAATCCACCATTTATACAAATTTGGTTCCCACTTTCCCCAAGGATGCTTTAGACCAAATTTGATTGAAATCTGTTCAGTCGTTCATGAATAGTTGCATTATATAGTAAAAGTTGACATGCCAGATGACGGATGATGGACGGACAACAGGGTATCCCTATAGCTCACTTGGAACTTTGGTCAGGTGAGCTAACAATTGATAGAATATCCTCACTAGGCCCTGGGACTGGTATTCCACTTACCCCTTCCCGACATCTTGCAGCTTCATTGAAATGGTGGGTTTCAATGACTTAATGTTATGCCAAGTTGTCCTTTGCTTTGTTTCATCTGAAGAGTGATAACATTTTCATTAATAATCATTTAATGTAAAGGTTGCTACTTCCACTTCTGAAGATTGAGTATAATACATACTTCTGAATTATTTCATTAACACAAATTAAATGTTTCATGAGTTGTTTGAAATGCAAAGCCAGTACTTGCAGGCATTCTGGTATACCCTATTACTATATTTTCAGGCCTTCATAGTAACTGCCTCTGTTTACAAGCTACCAGGTCACATAACACCTTGCTGTCACAAGTGACTTAGTTGCGAGGAAAGTGGGTCTTCCTTTGTATGAAAGTAATTGTCATCATATGATGCCTTTTTTTACTTTTACTTTTACTTTTAATATGCTTTCAAAACAGGAAACATCTCAAAGTGAAATTTCTTGATGTCAAAACATTCTGAGACAGAACTCCCTGTCCATGTAAGGTGGTTAGAACATTGAAATAACACATCATTGATCTATATTTGTGTAATCTGACAATTGAATGTGACATCAGCTGACAGAAAGCACATGTGTACCAGATTTGTAGGTATCCTTATGAACAACTACAGTATGAGAATGATCTAAACCTGTGATTGATTTTCAAAAACAACAAGAAAATACTAACATGTACACATAATCAAAGTCTAATCTCGAATTCAATATAACTAGGGCAAAATATGATGTAGGAAAGATTTACACAGAGACTGACTCCTGGAAAAGTACAAGGCCCATAGAGACTAACCATCACCTGAATGTAACAGAGTATCTTAAATTTTCGGTTCCTCTTTTTTTGCGGTATATACCTTCATTACAAGAAAAATAAATGCGACTATCCTCAGGACGAGATGGTGGTCTAGTGTCTTCATTTAATTTTGTATTCAAACTGTCAAGAACAGTGGCTTATATTTTAATGATAGAGAGATGGGTTGGGATTTGGGTTGGGAACTGAAAGAAATTTGTAGACAATATTAAAATGCTGAAAAGAACAAACGGCAACAAGTTGCTGAAATATTGTTGAATCAACATGTTATTCAGGAGAACACAATATCATATTGTAGTTTCCAAGCCTACAAAGTTTCAAACAAATTGGGGAAGGAGATAGACATCTTGAGAAGATGAAAATACAATTTAAACAAAGTGCAATAAACCTTTAAAAAATCACAAAGCAAATGTGAAAAACACTATTTCATGTGATGATTATGAAGTCAGCCAAGATTCAGTAAAAAATACTGTCAAACTGAGGGAAGAGATCTGTATACAGAATGCTATAACAAAAGGAGGCTTAGCTGCCTTGATGGTCACCTGAGATACGCAATATTGAATAAGAAGGTTAAAGGATAGTTATCAAGTGTCAAGATGTTGCTCATCAGCCAAAGTAGGTCAGCCAGGATCAATATGGACATATCATCAAGCTGTAATCTTTCACTCAGAATTGTAACCAAGTTTGAAATATTTCCACTGGAAATTAAACAAATTATGCACAAAAATCTGTTTTTCATACATAAACTACAGTAAACTTTACCCCATCCCCACAGGGAAATGTGAGATCCTGGGGCCATGAAATTCACAACCTTTGGTAAAGCACTTTAAGATGCTTCCATTCATGAATAGTATTTGATTCTACCATATCTGAATGATGAAGATTTTTAAAATCCAAGTCAATTTCACCCCGTTTGGCCCCACCCCTCAAGCCCCTGTTGGTTGAGGACTGTAGAATTCACAATTTTGTTTAACTTAGGCCAGGAAAGTTTCCTGCAAAATTTCATAAAAATCGGATCAGGAATTTTTAAGAATAAATTGAAAATGTTAAATTGTTTAGGGATGCATGACGCAGGACGAAGGTGAACACAACAGGTCACCAAGAGACTATCTCAGGTGACCTAATAAAATCAAAAATTAACAAAATCAAAGAGCTGTAAAAGGAGAAACAACTTAATGTCATGGTGATTAAAGCTACAAATGTTTCTGCCAATGTGTACTTGTTGTACATTTTCTTATACATTTCCAATCTGTTTTCTTTTTTTAGGGAAACATAACATACTTGTGTTTCTGTCTGTGTAGAAATGGTTTGTGCCCATTCGAAAATTGCAGTATTGGAGAGAATCCCCACCAAATCGAACATCTGATCCCAGTCTTCCAATCAAGGTCACCTTGTTGACACCTGTAACAAAAGGGCAACATACAATCTCAGAAAACAAGAGGTCCAAAAGGCCTGCAATTCGTTCACCTAGATGACTTAAAAATCATTTCACATCTAAATATTATTATTCACAAATACTGTGTATGAAAAGTTTTCGAAAATGTCTGTAAGACATAAATGCCCCTGCTGCTAAGGCCTTGACCTTGGACACCTGAAACACAACAATATCCAAAGTATACTCATTCTCGATCTGTGCATAAAGTTTGACCAAATTCCATGAGAGAATGAAGTTGTCAAGTGTTTAAATTGAATCCATTTATGATTTTCTATATACAAGAATGATCTTAGCCTTGTATAAAGTTTTACCAAAATCTGTCTTAGAATGAAGTAAAAAAAGGTGCTTACATTGAATCAGGATGGACAGTATAAGATTGGAGGTGATGCAACGGAAAGGGAAGGACAAGGGCAATGTATATACATCAAAGTTCAAGACATATAGTCACGAAAAGATCTTCATATGATCATTTTGGTGGAGGGGTGGGACTGGAGAGGTAATAAGTGTAACTCGGAAATCTACACCTTTGGCAGTATAGTGCATGGTTATAACCACTGAAGGATTAAAGCGACATTATGATAAAACAATTTTACAGTATTACAACTGGCTACTGACAACTGGCCATTTACTTGCATGTTTATCTAATTAACTGGATTTTTTTAAAACATTTTTTAAAAGTACATTGCAACTTCCACAAACCAATCCTTCTCGAATTCAATCACCTCTTGAAACTGAAAAAATGTTGATGTAATTATAGTTATAAGGACCTTCCCAATACAAATCCTTCTCAATTCCGAATGTAAGCCTGTCATAGTTGGCTTTGTATACAATACCTACCCTGATCGGGACGATTTCAATAAACATAATGTATGTAGCTATCTCCAATGACAAATTGAAACCATATCAAATGAGTCCATTTGTTTCACTGAAGTGAAAAACTGTAACAGATATGAAAATGAGTACTAATGCAGAGTTAGAAAACGGCAGTTTCACAGCTAAATTATGAGCTATATTGATACTGTTATTTGAACTTCAACTAAAGCCGCTTTAGATTAGATTAAAGCTAAAAGCCTAAATCAAACCCCAACAGCTAGAAGTTGTGTTTTTCATTACTCCTTCAAATTATATTTGTATGTATTAATTACATATATCAAAATCCAAGAAGATCTAAACATTTTCATTTTAAAGGGATATTCTGCCAAGGTTACAAAATTAGTGGCTGTTCTGCACCTTTTAAGAAATCATTTTAATGACTTCAAACTATTGTCAGCATCAAAATGTCTCTCCTGTGGTCAGTTTGGACAGGCCAAATTAGTAGGAATACTCCCAACCAAACTGTCTAAATATAGTGCATCAGGAAATCTGGAACTAAAAGGTCACTGGATCATAGATTTTATGCAGAGTATCAGATAAATACACAAGTGTGTATGCTGTTCAATAAAACTTCTGCTAAGGTCAAAATTTTGTTACTTCATTTGGCTTATTTTCTGTTGATTTTATGATTTACACAAATATTTCATCCTGTTTCGCTTATAACAACCCAAACCTGTCAAATTGGGCCCCAGCCATTAAACTATGCCAGACCTAACATTTATTTAGATATATTGATTCCGCTTCCTCCAAGGATGCTTCAGATCAAATCTGGATCAAATCCCAGCAATCTTACAGAAGGGTAAGTTTATAAAGAATCATGTTTGCATTCCTGTATGTAGCATTTTTGGGGGGCCCTTGCCCTCAATCTCCAGGGGGCTGACACCCATCATTTACCACTACACCTATTGGTTCTTTATCACCCAAATTCTTACTAAATTTTGTCAAAATACCTTAAGCCAAACAACAGAAGTAGGAATTAAACTTATTCCTGTCCTAATCGTACTGTCCTTCACCCTACGATGCTTCAGATCAAAACTTGGATAAAGTACCTTCATCACAACAGCAGAAAGATTTTGTAGACATTCCTCTATTTCCCTTGTTGGGCCATACCTCTCTGTTCCCAGGACTGACTTCAATTTAGATGGACAAAATTTCAGACAAAAGAGATGGACCTAATTTCAGACAAAATTTATACTTCTTCACCCAAGGATGCTTCATCCCAAAATTCGACCAAATTTTGCCATACCTATTTTGTTGTAGACCCTGCCTCTTAGACCCTCGGATCCAGAGGCACACCTTTTCTACAAAATTCCATTCTCCTTCTGTGAAGGATGAATCTGACCATTTCTTGAATTCTGACTTCATGAGGTGGCCTGATGGAGCATACAAATGCTTTCACTTCAGGATGTTCTTTCATCTGATTTCACAGACAGAAAGCATGTATTTTGAATTTGGCGGTACAAGAAAGCAAAACATGATAACTCTTACTTAGGACCCTTTGAACAAACATTTCTGTTAACCATTTGATAGTCTTGGAAAATAACCCTTAAACTACAGCAATTCTTGTGTTGGATGACTACTCGTTTTTACAAATGACAGATAAGCCTGTTTATTAACAGGAATTCTTGGGTCCTGGACAAATTTTTTGGGGGTCACTTACTTTTTTCATATGGTGTGTCACTACGGACAACAGTAGTTTTAGACGGAAAATCTTCATCTACTTCGTAACTGTAGCTTCTGCTTCCAAACAACCGAAGTCTGCTGGTCTGAAATATATACAACAAAAAGGGTTAATGTTACAACACAGTAATATAGCCTGAAGGTCAAAGGGTTGTTTTATGTCAGTGATATCTACAGCATGAACAAGGTTTTGCTTAAAACTATCAATTAATATATTTAGATGTACATTGAGCACAGGTGTGAATGGACTGAGTATTGAAGCTTTACTGTCAATAAACTCGCAAATATGAGCTGTAAAACATACCTTGTTTTGGTTATTTTTATATTGCTGCCGCTGGGATTTGTGAAACTGACGTATGTATCATCCATGTAATTTGTAATGGTGTTCGGGATAACCAAGAAGCTGTAAGCTGATTGGCTAACGGCATTGTTGCCTAATCAGAATTGTCATGGGCTGTCAATATTTATTTAATACAGTACAATAATAATGAGTTAATACATGCATTCATTAGGTAGTTCTTTAAGCTGAGTTGTCTCATTCTCTGTCTCCTTCTGTCACTGTGTTAGTTACTCTTTACTGTATAGGTGTGTGTTTGAATATGTCCCCATGTGTTGACTGTGTTGTCTGTGTTCAGGAAGAAGCCAGGAGCTGACCTCTAAAGTGTATATGTTGTGGATTCCAGTGGTGGTCTTAGGTAGAGGGCTTTGTCGTGTATTATTATGTTTGCTACTTCTGTTCTCCATATATGTTCAATGATTTATGATTTATATTTATTAATAAGTGACTAAGTAGAGCCCCAGACTATAACTTTGGTAGCTCCATTCACGAAGTCACTTCTCCCATGACTGCATGGGTCGCTAATATCCAGTGATTTTGTTACAGCAAGCACTTTATGGTATTATATGTGGTAATTCAAAACCAACAAGCTTAAGCTACCAGTACGATCAACTTTAAATGAAAGTGTGGCCGGACTTTCACTACCCACAATACACTAACTACAGCACACAATGAGAACAGTTGACTCGTCGGCAGATTTGAGAAAGATTATTTTGACAGACCAAAAATCTTTTCAAGCTTTCATGTGGAAATGAAATCATACTGAAAGTCTTAAATAATTCACATAAATCTAACAAACATATACATTAATGGTTTGAAACGCATGTTACCAAAATACTGTTGCAAAATTACAATATTAACCATTCAAAATAACAGCATGTGTATTCACCAGCGTACCTGATTTCCAGTTGAAAGTTTGTGAACTTTCATCTCTTTCCATGAACAAGAAAGACACAGTCTCTTACATGGAAGCAGGTGAAAGGTTCCAACTTGGTTTAAAATCTGTTCCGTTTCTCAACTGCAATATTTGCATGTACTTACAATATTTGATTATGATTAAGTATATGAATGTTTAGAAATTATCCAATAAGCATATATTGCCAGTGGTGAGGTAGTTTTTTTTTTATTTTGGGAGGAGGAGTGGGGGGAGGGGGTTAAGAAAAAGCTGTTTTATGCTATACTGGTTACTTTATTTTTAAGAATTTCTCATGTCAAAATTCTTAAAAATACAACAATTATCTTATACTGATTTTCTGCATAACAATTTTTAATAGTCTCAGCAGTGTTTACAAAATTATGATATAAAGGAGCACGAACTTCACCTGCTGAGTTCTACCCTTGCCAATCAATATTGCTTTATAAAAACCTAAAGGTTCTGAAGACAGTCTACCAAGCCAACCGAAACAGGTCAAAGAATAAAACCTAAGTTACTGAATCCCTGGTGTTGATGCTCCATCCAATATCTTCTTCTTAAAAACTTAAGGATCAATTGCATTTATGATTTTTTAAAACAGGAGTAAAACCCTGAAAAGCTAAGAGCAAAGAATCGAACCCGGGACCCCTTAGTCTGATACGCAACTGATTGAGCTAAAGAGAAGTTCTCTCTTGCCAAGTGGAATATTGCAGCTAGTATTTACCAGTTACATATTAATCTTTTTAACAGGTGTAATCTGCTACTATGGCCATTCAGCAGACGAGATGAAGTTGACAATCTGAATCGTGTTCTCTATATAAAACAGTTACTTAATATTGATTCATTAACCAATTCATGTGTGTGCTTTCTTTTTTTTATATAAATCTTGCAAAATTTAAGTAAACTAAAAGAACGATAGCGATGCCTTGAACCCGACAGTTTCACATGTGGATCTTGTTGATCAACTTGCGTTCGCATTTAGGCAGTGTTATAGCAGAGACGTATATATACAAAAATAAAACCGCGGATATATGATTAGAACCTTTCGAATTCGGACTCAATTACATCGCAATTGATGCATATGTAAAAGTCATTTGTTAACAATCATCGCTTTGGCTATCACGTGATAATCATAATTTATCATCAGATTTCTTGTACGTTACTTACTGTTCTGCACGCTGCGCCAAGTGTCCTTTGCATATTGTTTTCTTGTTACCAAACAGGAAACGATTGAAAGAAACACGTGCAAGAAAAAACACAGTCTCACTCAATCAGACGCTTCTTGCACATAATACTAAGCGGCTAGATGACTGAGACTTCTTAATGAGTCGGTGTATACCACGGCGAAAATAGCGGATAAACTCGGATTGTTTCATGTTTTTTCTCCCCGTGAAGAATGGGGATGTTGATCATGGTAACTTTCAAATATAGCTACATTGATTCTGTATTTTGTGTATTTTACACCTCAGTATGCGCATAAACTTTGATTGGTCTAAATATGAACTTAGCATTTAATGTATTAAATAGCTGTTGCATCAAATACTTCAATATCTCTGTATTTTTATGCACATACATGTATTTCCATAAAACTTCATTCAGTAAATCATTGAATTCAGTTCTCAATCCTATTACAACAATGACCTTGACGTTGAAGTTGAAGGTTGGATAATGACCGTCCTTAGTTGCTGTTTTAAGTTGTGTCAGTGGACATGATACTTAATTCCATTGGCCAAATTCAGTAGACATCAGACAGACCTCCCACATGTTATTCAGTGAGGTGGCCATCAGCTACTAAAACATGCTGTCACATAACGATCCTATATCTGTTTTCAGGACCTTACCTTAATGTTCACAAGGAGTAACTGCAGCCTTGTAAAATCACAAGGTTGAAATATATATATGTGTGTGTTCTTCACATTTTCTGCCTGAAAAAAATTCAAGTCAGTGGGTTGGGAACTTTTTTTCTTTTCAGTTCTTTTCAAATGCTGTTAGCTTGCATCTGATACTGACTTCTTAAGTACTGTACATTGATCAGAGAATGGTTTATGCACATGTTCCCAGGGTTTTCCATAATTTTGTTAGTGGTAGGCCGTGTAGTGAAAGTAGGAGGCTGGCCTGCCATGTACATGTAGTCGTGTATGGAACATTATTACAGAACTGGATTTGTGTAGGCGGCCAAATGATCAAAGTAGCCGGCCAAATTGGCCGGCGATCGGCTCTTATGGAAAACCTTGTGTACTGAGTATGTGTAAAGTGTAGCATGTGTGTATTATGAGATGGTTATCATGCTGAATATCATGATCTGTCATAACATCGATGCTGTTAGTCATATCTATATCCTGCGCTAATATATAATGTGTTCAGGATTTTTTTTTGGTCAGATTGACAGATAGACATTAATGTGATTCCTATATAGCCTCCCTTCCTTCCCCAACATGCTGATGGGGGATGAGAGTGGGGCTATAAATAGAAAATGAAACAAAAACTAAAATATACAAAATACGCAATTGGAAAATTTATCAGAATACTATCTAAGCAATGTCAAAGCAACACAGTCAGAAAGACGCTAGAGATACATAGTTGTCTGGAGCTTGTACCTGGTCTTGCCTTTTGTTTTTGATTGAAGTTAATGATGATTTCCATTTTTGTTTTTAAATCTATAGTATATTCTGATGTCACCTTTTGGTTTCCATTCATTGTGTCTTGTGTGTTTGTTACTATGCATTGTATTTTATTTCTGTGCATGTTTTATTGTTTTTTTTTAATTTTTTTTTTTCTAAATACACAGTGATAACACCCAACATCATCAACCATTTACAGAGATATCCCCAAACATAACCAACCATACACAGTGATAACACCCAACATCATCAACCATTTACAGAGATAACCCCAAACATAACCAACCATACACAGTGATAACACCCAACATCATCAACCATACACAGTGATAACACCCAACATCATCAACCATACACAGTGATAACACCCAACATCATCAACCATACACAGTGATAACACCCAACCTCATCAACCATACACAGTGATAACATCAAACCTCATTAACCATACACAGTGATAACACCCAACGTCATCAACCATACACAGTGATAATACCAACCTCATCAACCATACACAGTGATAACACCCAACATCATCAACCATACACAGTGATTACAACCAACCTCATTAACCATACAGTGATAACATCCAACCTCATCAACCATACACAGTGATAACACCCAACCTCATCAACCATACACAGTGATAACATCGAACCTAATCAATCATACACAGTGATAACATCCAACCTCATCAACCATACACAGTGATAACATCCAACCTCATCAACCATACACAGTGATAACATCCAACCTCATCAACCATACACAGTGATAACACCCAGCCTCATCAACCACACACAGTGATAACATCCAAACCTCATCAAACATACACAGTGATAACATCCAACCTCATCAACCATACACAGTGATAACACCCAACCTCATCAACCATACACAGTGATAACACCCAACCTCATCAACCATACACAGTGATAACACCCAAACTCATCAACCATACACAGTGATAACATCCAACCTCATCAACCATACACAGTGATACCATCCAACCTCATCAACCATACACAGTGATAACATCCAACCTCTCAACCATACACAGTGTTAACATCCAACCTAATCAACCATACATAGTGATAACATCCAACCTCATCAACCATACACAGTGATTACATACAACCTGATCAAGCATACACAGTGATAACACCCAACCTCATCAACCATACACAGTGATAACATCCAACCTCATCAACCATACACAGTGATAACATCCAACCTCATCAACCATACACAGTGATAACACCCAACTCATCAACCATACACAGTGATAACATCCAACCTCATCAACCATACACAGTGATAACATCCAACCTCATCAACCATACACAGTGATAACATCCAACCTCATCAACCATACACAGTGATAACACCCAACCTCATCAACCATACACAGTGATAACATCCAACCTCATCAACCATACACAGTGATAACACATACACAGTTCCAACCTCATCAACCATACACAGTGATAACATCCAACCTCATCAACCATACACAGTGATAACATCCAACCTCATCAACCATACACAGTGATAACACCCAACCTCAACCATACACAGTGATAACATCCAACCTCATCAACCATACACAGTGATAACATCCAACATCATCAACCATACACAGTGATAACATCCAACATCATCAACCATACACAGTGATAACATCCAACCTCATCAACCATACACAGTGATAACATCCAACCTCATCAACCATACACAGTGATAACATCCAACCTCATCAACCATACACAGTGATAACACCCAGCCTCATCAACCATACACAGTGATAACATCCAACCTCATCAACCATACACAGTGATAACATCCAACCTCATCAACCATACACAGTGATAACATCCAACCTCATCAACCATACACAGTGATAACACCCAACCTCATCAACCATACACAGTGATAACATCCAACCTCATCAACCATATACAGTGATACCATCCAACCTCATCAACCATACACAGTGATAACACCCAACCTCATCAACCATACACAGTGATAACATCCAACCTCATCAACCATACACAGTGATACCATCCAACCTCATCAACCATACACAGTGATAACATCCAACATCATCAACATCAATCATAACATCCAACATCAACCATACATAACATCCAACCTCATCAACAATACACAGTGATAACACCCAACCTCAACCATACACAGTGATAACATCCAACCTCATCAACCATACACAGTGATAACATCCAACCTCATCAACCATACACAGTGATAATACCAACCTCATCAACCACACATAGTGATAATATCCAACCTTATCAACCATACACAGTGATAACATCCAACCTCAACAACCATACACAGTGATAATATCCAACCTCATCAACCATACACAGTGATAACACCCAACCTCATCAGTCATATACAGTGATAATACCCAACCTCATCAACCATACACAGTGATAACATCCAACCTCATCAACCATACACAGTGATAACATCCAACCTCATCAACCATACACAGTGATAACATCCAACCTCATCAACCATACACAGTGATAATATCCAACCTCATCAACCATACACAGTGATAACATCCAACCTCATCAACCATACACAGTGATAACATCCAACCTCATCAACCATACACAGTGATAACACCCAACCTCATCAGCCATACACAGTGATAACATCCAACCTCATCAACCATACATAGTGATAAACAGAACCAATAACTCAGTCTGCCACAAAGATAATATTTTTTTAATCATTTGCTGGGTTTATTTCCCTCAAGATCAGCCAGCCATTTTGAGACAGGATAACCTTGTGGTAGCTGGTTACTATCTCAATGAACAACAAAAGGGAGGCCTGACACATGATTTCAAAGCAATATGAGCATAAAATGACTTTGCTAGGACCAATTCCCAACCCATGTTCCAAATATATATACAGGGTATGATAGTCATTATTACACATATATATGGACCATGGGTTGGGAATTGGTTCCCTGTGGACACAACCGCGTCAGTACAGACTGGTCAGTTTCTCAGTTGAGAAACACGAACCAACATGAGTTGAAGAGTGTAGAACCATGCATCTGGGATCTTCATTTGATGTTATGTAGGCCAACACTCTACCATGAGTTATGTGTTTAAGCCTGATATATATTGTTTAAACAATTTCAGATTAACAGGACAGATACATTGCTCTATTCAGCACAATCAATTTTTTTTTCAGGTTATTACTTTTTTTGAAAATCAGTGCATCGATGAATTGCACATCTACGATAATTGCTATATCAACAACATACAAAAAATTCAAGGAGTGCAATAATCTTTTAGCATAATACGAAAAGCTCAAATAAGACTACAAATAAAGCATTTACATTAGAAAAAAGAAAAAATTTCTGGCATTGCAAAATGCATGTTGACATTTTGTGCCATTTTGTGTCAGATTAGCTAGAAATGACAACTTAATACAGCTTATTTATTTAATCTCCTTTATTTACCTGATTATATATTATTATCAACATGGCAGAAAAAATAACAAGAGGTCCATTTGACCTGTATCAACAATCTCTTATAACTATTGATCAACAGAATACCGAATAGTTGGTTATATTCATTTATTTATTTAATCTCCTTTATTTACCTGATTATATATTATTATCAACATGGCAGAAAAAATAACAAGAGGTCCATTTGACCTGTATCAACAATCTCTTATAACTATTGATCAACAGAATACCGAATAGTTGGTTATATTCATTTATTTATTTAATCTCCTTTATTTACCTGATTATATATTATTATCAACATGGCAGAAAAAATAACAAGAGGTCCATTTGACCTGTATCAACAATCTCTTATAACTATTGATCAACAGAATACCGAATAGTTGGTTATATTCATGGAGGATTTGATATCACGATATTCATGATCACTTAATATTGTGCAAAATTACACTCCCATCAAACATTTCTACAGTTAAAGAAAATTTCAGAAATATCCGCTACGCTTGTACACATGGGCATCAGTTTAAGGATATGCCTGAAATTTAACACCTGTGATCTAGCCCAAAACCAGGACAACTGTGAAATATTAGACCCTTTAAAATAAACAACTATCCAGTACATAGCCTGAGATCAGTATGTATTACAATGAACAGTCTAGTGGTTTTAATCACATATAGTATACTTAAGTATAGTCTGTTTAAAAAACTGAGCACAAAAAGAGCATACAGCATAGGTACCAGTTTCCTTTCTTCCCCAGCTAAAGAATTTAGTTTTGATGGTATCAGTGCTCTCTTGCATACAAAACAATCACCAAACCAGCCAAGTCATCAGATGTAGTGAATTGACAATGTAAAGGTTTAAAAATATTCTACAAGTCTTTATATTTCAAATTGAAACAGAAACATTTGCTCCAGAAATAATAAGTCCATATTTATATAAGTGACGTTTACAACAACAGTTGTCATGGTAGTCATCTTAAATATATCCTATGTTGTTATATATAGACTTGTCTGCTGAAAGGCTCTTAGGCCATAATATAAGTGAAACAAATTTCCAAAGTTTCTGTATAACACACTTGTAATATGACCTAGCAGAGATGTGATTGGCTGAAGGTTCACATCGTCTCCATTGTGACATCATAACTTCAAGGCCTTATATTCAATCTTCCAAAGGAAGTTTAGAGACAGAATATCAGCAATATAGATATTGTATGTCTTATATACTGTTTCCATAAATGTTGAACTTTTTTTTTATCAAAGTTATGAGATAAACAGAATCTTAAACACAATTATTTCATATATCTCATATGCATGAAAACTAATATAAGATCCTCTATTTACAATGTGCTATTACACTTATAACTAATGATAAAAATAACTACTAATCAGAAATATTATAATTTATCTTCCTTTTTAAATCTGTCAAAAAGTGTTTTACTTTTATCATGTCCAAGGAAATTCAATATGCCAGAGATATTGTCTATCTGAATATTTTGCGCTGTGCAACTTTTGTGAAATTTCCATTGATATACCTTTTTGCAATTTTTGGAATTTCATTTCTTGCGATTTCGTTTTCTCATAAATATGAATGGCCTCTAATGGACAATGCTAATATAAATACTAGTGATAATTCTAACATCAACTGGAGTTCTAACTGACCAGTCATACTTGATGTTGACTAGTATTTGTTTATTATACTACCATTCACGACTCTAAAGTCTTCAAGTGTATGTAGGTACATCAGTTCTATAGATCTATTTCTCATACATTAACAATAAAAAGAAGAAAACATGCAAATGTTGTGAATTTAACCTTTTGCAAATTTGAAAGAGTCACTAAATTCGCAGATATGCGCAAAATATCCAATATACTGTTGTTCTGGAACATCTAGAACTGGCTTTTCTTTAAGAAATTTGGAATAAGGATATTCCAGGTGAGTTTTGGAGCTCAGATGGATCAAATCTGAAGACCTAGTAAATGACCATATCACTATACTTTGTACTTTGTAGTTTGATTATGCTAAGGAAAAAACAAGTATTGAAATACTTTGAGCAATTGAATTTGATTTTCAAATCTAAAATTCAAATAAATCAATGACATGATAAAAGAGTGTAAAAATATTAAACATGAATTAAATAAGAAAAACATTTTACAGGAGTAATAAATATTAGTACATATTTACAATAAAAACATGAAGACTAAAACTCCACAGGAGATATTTCGGCAAATTAGTCCCCTTCTGACACACTGCCTCACTTTTTCTTTGATATAGGTCAAAGTTCAAAATGTAGGTCAGAGTGAGATGAAGTTCAAATACCGTCCTACAGTAATTGATTAGATTATTAAAATCTCCTGATAAGACAATCATCCTAGGTAGAAGTTGGCAGTACAGTTATCATACCACTGTTAATCATGTAATTGTCTGCCAGACACTTGTATAAACTATCAGAAATTAGTGCACTAAAGTTGGATGCAGCTGTGTGTGACAAAAGTACATTTTGGCAAGTCTGACACCTGTCTGATGAATAATGGGTAAATCAAAGGGATGGTATTGGAAAAAATGGGTCCAGGAATGTTGTGTATTAACGGTTTAAGTAATTGAGTAATGTGGGTTCGAGGAAGTAAGGTTTTACTGAATGTTCAACCAACTACATATCAAAAATAACCATGCTCAAAGAAAAAATGAACTTCAACATATGGATCTTAAATTGATTGGATTCATAACAAAGGCCAAGCTATAAAGTTTCATTACTCAGGTAAAAAAATGTCCCCATCATGTGAGTAACTGCTCTTTTTTATAATTTCTTTCTTCCACTATAACATTCTAAACACCTATTGCATGAAGATTACATTCTTATTGTGGCAGTCAAGCTGAAATATAACATAAGCTGATATCAAAATATTGTCTTAATATTATTTCACAAATTTCTGTAGAGTTGGAAATATTTGTGATCATTACAGATTGCACCTTTGAAAACATACTTACAGAATAAAAATCACAAAAAAATAAGTATTATATGACTAAATACATGTAATGTATAATATATGTATGGACATTTGCAAAATCTAATTACCAAGAACAAGCCTGAACGGTGCAGACCAACCACAAAATATTAGCCCCATGACATTGAACAATTCTACAGTACCAATTAAGATGTGATACATCATATACATGTACAACACACAACTATATTTAATTGATGCTAGTAGCAGGACTGACTATTTACAAGGGTTAATCTAGACTTTACTTCAGTAGCAAAATAGGTCTAGATTTTGTTTTGTAAAATATATTTCTGTAACTGGTATGTTAATGTTTTTGTGCTGTCTGTTTGTTTGTCCATTTGTTTGTTTGTATCTTGTCAACTTTAACCTTGTCCATTACTATTGCACCGTAAGAGGTAGGGATTTCATATTTAGCACGCATATTCCTAGGGACAAGACCTGTCCGATGGTACCAAAATTTTGGACCATGTGACCTTGATGTGACCTTAGACTTGCATTTGAAACATTTAAACACTGACCATAATTTTTAACTAAAACTGTCAAATCATTTCCACAATGTTCCACAAAGTGTACATGCAATAAGTACATGCCTTACACAGTACAGTTTTAATGTCCCACTTCAGGATTTGGTTGTACGAGTGAAAAAAGTTAACCAAGATTAGAATGCCTCCAAAGGATCTCAGGAATGATGTCATAAAAACTCTTTTAAAACCATGTCAGTATATAGAAAATAATGCCCTGTTCATAACACTTTGTATTTGTTCAAATAACTTCGATGAATGTCATACTTAACCCATATCTATGTGTCCACAGTCCAAAATTTCACTTTTTTCAAAATGAACTATCTGCAGTGTCCCCTTTTTATTTTATTTTATTTCTAAAATGGACTTAACAGAGGTTCCCTTTTATTCAAAATGGCAATCCAAATATCCACAATTCCTCTTTATCATACCATTCTCGCAACATCTGTATTGCATATGAGACAGTTTTTATCTTACACAGTCAGGTATGGTAAAATGTTGAAAATCCAGGTAATAAAATTATTCCAAGTTTGAAATGTGTAAAATGATTTCTGGAATAAAGTGTTTGATAGTGATTGTAATATCAGAGTTTCATTGTTACGGTGTGAAGGAATGTTGAAGAGGAGCTGAGATATCTTGATCTTGGGAAAAGACTTGACACTTTGAACACCTAGAAAGAGAAAGGATACAGTTAATCACAAAAAAAATCAACTGAAATATCACTCATAAATGCTACATCATTATATCATATTATATATCATATTTAAAAGCCATTCCCAAAAACAGTCACAACCAAGCATTTTCTGTAAGGAAGCATCAGGTGAAGAAGAATTGGCCAAACAAATCTCAACTCAAAACATTGTGTGGAAAAAGAAGTCAGACAGACTGACATAGGCAATTACAATATCCCTTTGTGAAATCTGATAAATAATTATTATTTCAATTCACTGATTTGAACTGAAGTGGTATTTTTTAATTCTTTAAGTACAGCAATTAACCTTCATTTTGGATATTGTAATTTAGAGCTTCTTTCTATATACTTACCACAAACAGAGCTACGAGAATTCCCCAGATGGCCCCTGCCAACACATCACTCCAGTGATGCTTGTTGTCAAACACACGGGAAATACATGTATAAAATGCCATTAGGAACAAGATCAACTGAAACCAGGGGCGGAGAATAACTGCGTTTCTAAACTGCAGACGAGCCTGAATGTACAGCTGAAACATTAAGTATGTAATATAATTAATTACGTTCAAGAAATGTTGAAGAAGTAAGTGATCAAGGGGAACAACTCTTGAAAATATGGTTTTTGAAATATTGAAATATAATAAATATGTGATGGTACATAGATCACGGAAATATCACAGATATATATGTGGACAGTTAACAAATTGCATTCTTGTCAGCTTTCCCAATGCAGTTTACCGGTAAGTTTTACCCATTTTCACTTTTATGCCCCACCTCCCATTAATATTGATCAAACATGGGGTAATCTGATTTCAGAGATCCTGCTAGGTTATCGAAATTGCGAAATGAATCCCTCCATGAAATATTTATGTGGTTTTAAGAACTGAATTCTGGCATAATGAAAAAGAGTTATTGATTTTTCTACTAATAGTATTTGTCTGAAGCATCAGTGTTTTTACTTCAACATATATGCGTAAATGTAGCTGAAACATTACTTCATATGCTATATAATTGTCAAGGAATGATGAAAACAGTACTGGCAATATTAGAACTGTATCACATATCATTTGCCCTTTGGAGTGCCTGCTATAATCAAAGTTTGTAAACTGAATCACAGTCTACAGTGACAGAAGCTCAAATTTTACTCACAATTAAAAACAGCATACTGTAGACCGAAAAAGATGCATGACCAGAGGGGAAAGACAACCTGTACATAAAGAGGAGAAACCAAATTACAAAGATTCAAAAATACTTCAAATTTGCACAACTAAAACACTTTCTAATCACTGGTAATAGCAATTGTTATCTTTTTCCTCTCTTTTCATTTTGGTAAGGTTTGTTTTGGGAATGTCTTTGTTTGTTCTCAGGACTGAAGGTCATATATATGGGGATATTATTATTGACATCATAACATTAGTCTACAACTACAAATGACTACACACTGTACACAAGAAGAGTGTCCACAGAAGGTCAGGCCAATTTCCTTCATGGAAATAGAAACAATAAATCAATTTGATGTTTAGTGAAGACTGGACATAAATGTTAATTTGTTGGCTTTTTTGTAACGGCTGCAATATGTTTACAAAGTCAATACATGTATCTTTTTTCAAACAAAAGAATTTACTTCACAATAAGTTTATTGTTTGTGTATACTGAGCTGGACAATATATTCTTAAGAACAGTACATCAGTAATATCTGACCTACTGTTACCATGACAACTGTATCTCACTTTGGTGATGTATCATCCTTGTGCAATCCAGTAACCTTTGACCTACTGCTATCATACCAACTATCTCACCACCTGTGTAATGTATCTCAAAGTGCATCAGAAAGTTGTATCCTTTGACCTACTAATACCATGACAAATATCTCTCACTTGGATGATATATCCTTCACAATTGCAATGGCCTTTGACCTACCTTTACCATGCAAAACACCTACCTTGCTTGGTAAATGACATCAACATCTCCTGTACACTTATATTCCTCTATGTATCCCATACTGCAGTTATAAGTGCTTGGGTCAGGCCGGCACACTGAGAGGAAATGAGGGCGAAGTCTCCCAAGTGAATACTTGGATAAGCCACGTGCCAGAAACTCCATCGCAGCTCCAAACATAAATGGCAAAACTATGTTGTACACAGCACAGAGGTACAAAGTTAACTTTGAAGGAGAACTACTATGGGCGTCATGATTTTCATTGTCATCTACTGTTGAAGTTGATACTGCTTTCCCATTAGTATTGTTTTTAGGTATCCACAGAGCCTCAACAATTAAAAACTTGAAAAAAAAAAAAAGTTTATTATGCAGTAATTGCAGAAAGCATAGGTAACAGTGATTCAATAATTTTCACCAACTTGAGGAATCAACTTTCAATGCAACAAAACTTAAGATGTACAATGTTATTATATACACTGAAAATGAAATAGACCATAAAATATATATTTGTTGTTATAATTACATATCATGTAACAGCTAGTACTTACCAACAAAAAGTTAAGTCCAAACCCTACAACGTAGAGAGCTGTAGATGGTATAGTTGATTTGTGAAAAGGGTAACTGATACTTTCATCGTCACAGTAAAATCCACGGCGAAACGGAGTCATGAACTGATGGACAAGGCCTGCACACAGTGCAACTGAAATATCAAATGTCAGAAAAGAAGCTTAAGGTTTATACGAGTTACTTCCCTTACATCAAAATATTGCAACGTACTCTACCGTTTTGCAGTCGTCTGATTTGACGTAAATACTGTGCATTAAGTTAGAAACGCTAATGTATGATAGAGAAGAATACTGGTAATCAAGAGAAACTAATTTTCCTGCCTGACATGACTCATAACTTCTCACGATCAGGTCACATCAGCATCAATGTTGGGAACCAATTAGTAGTGTGGCTTTACATTCGGATTAAATTGACAGTTTTTCCCTACCACTTCCAACCAGAATTACATCCACTGTAACCGTAAATATGTTCCTTTTCGAACATGCGTACGAGGCCTCACACTTCGGTGAGATCTTCATCTTGACGTCTCTTTACTTCCTACCGGAAGTTTACAATGAAGGTACGAAAGTCACAGGAACTTTGCAAAATGGGAGTCGATTCCGGATTTGACAATTACGGGTTTTTGACATCGCATGCAAAAGTCGACGGTGGGGCCGGGTCCAGGTCCGGGGATCGAGTGTAAACAAACGACACACCGATCATAATAAATGCAAGATTAGATGTGAATTATGCCTCATTCATGGGTAGAACTGATGTGTTTCAATTAGAAAGGTAAACAGATTGTTTGGAATTCCGCAAAATCTTAAATCAAACCGTATGGTAACTGTAATTTGCAAAAGTTCGGAAAATTTAATGACCGAGTGCGGCGTACAGTTCCCCCCTCTAATCCCACCACAACCCCCTGAAAAACACATATGGCTGATTTCAAAAAAATCGATATTAGAGTTATTTCATTCAAGGTATTTAAGTGGATTTATTATATGTTAATAAAAATTGTTCTCGATATATTAATTATTTCTTTCCTTCCTGGTAAAGGTATCAGGGCTGTGGAAAGCCGTATACAAATTCACCCCCCTCAAAATCGACAAGTGATTCCAAAAGAATCTTGGTTTCCTCCATTGTTTGACCTCCCTTTTTTCTTCTTTCCTTTGTTTTTTTTAATTGTGTGAATTCGTTTTGCTGATCAGTCATAAGTACGGGAAAGAAAGGACACGATTAGGAATCAAGGGGACCTATCAGGTTCATGTGTATATTCTTAACTGTATCACTATTTTAGTTAAGTAAAATGTGACTTGCTAGTTACGGCAAACTTTGGGGACTAAAGTTTGGGGACTAGTCGTCTGTATTCAGCATTTTCATCCACATGCAATACGGAAAGAAATAAAAATGGATAGCAGCTTTTTATGAAAAATTAGATACAGCAAAACCAAACGATAAAGAAGGGCTGTCAGAGGCAGGTTATACTCCCTGAATAGGACAAAATTTAAGTATGAAAAATAACCAAGGGCAATAACTTCTATATTTTGCAAAAGTCAGTTATGATTCTTGTACACTGCCTTTTCCACATCAAGATCTATTTACCTATGAAGTTTTATGCTGGTATCTCTTATAGTTTGAGTGTAGTGCTCTGGAAAAAAATTAAGTATGAAAAAGAAAAATAACAAAGGGCAATAACTCTTAAATTATGTAAATGAGAGTGATGGTTCTTATGCACTGCACTGTCTACCTATGAAGTTTTATGTTGATACCTTGATATCTTTTATAGTTTTTGTGTTATGCTTCAGAAAAATTATGATGGACAGATGAACAAATGTACAGACAAATCAGGGACTATAATTAGAATTCAGCATACAGGATTTTCATGTTCTTTAATCCAACAGAAATTGAAAGAAAAGTCAAAATCTAAATGGGAAGGTGCACTAGCCCCATAATGAGATGTTTTTTATCAGGAGAAGATGTTCATGTTTGGTCAAAAGCTCTCAGACCTCAAGTTCCTGGTTCCATATATTTCACAATATCGCAATGAGACCTGATTTGATAGTGAGAATGGATAAGGCAGTAATAACTTTTGTGAAATGGTTTGGTTGAACATACAGACATGCCAACAACACAATGTTTACATTAGTTCATGCCTGAAGTTAAGCTAACTTTGTATCATTACAAACATAGGAAATCATTGACCTGATCATTTGGGTACTCTAGATGGATTCTTTTGAGCAGAATTGCTATCAAGTACAGGAATGAAACAGTCATACATTACCTTTGCAAGTGAAAGTTAGAACTGCATTTTCTTGAAAAATAAGCAACATTTTCCTTATCAATTCAATTTTCATATAATCTTGAAATATATTTTTGTTATCCTACTAAACAGCAACAGAATAACATTTTCATGCTTGGTACTAGTGTGATGGGGAAGCAAGAATATTGCTATAAAGAAAGTAAAGTTAATACTTGGGAAACTAAAATCACCAAACAATTTGGTAGTGAGCAGTTCATTTTAATGGGTTGTAAGATGAAGTTTGTCGTGTCATTGACTTTCAATTCTGGTAAGAACATCCAATGGATATAGTCAACATGTTTTGTATTAGCTCTTATTTGGCTAGCTAGAGATTTCTTGGAATCACATGAGTTTTACAAAAATTGGTGTTGTTTTTGCAGCAAAGTAACATATACGGACAGCTACATATAGATTGCAGTATCCCTTCTCCTCAGATGTCAAGCAGTTTTCAATTGCTAGACCACTTGATTTAGGGAAACAAAGGGAGATCACTTTGAAAAGACAGCTTCTGTTTCTGTGGATTTTGATCTAAAACAATAAACTTTGCTTTTATCAAATTTTATTTGATCACCAGCTGACAAATATGAAAAACGTGTACATGCACGATGTTGAAATCCAATGCAAACCAAGATACAACATTTCACAGCACTTGTTACAAATATGGAATAATGGTAGAGGATGGAATGCCAATACATATTTTGTGAACGTACATTGTAGTTTATATAATTTCAAAGAGAAATCACAACTTTGGTGCATACAATGTGTATATACTGTACATGTATATATTTTGGCGGTGATCTTATTTTAGCGCTCTTTGGCCTGAAAGTATTGTGCTGGATTATGATCAGGCTCATTGCAGTTTTGTATGTTGTTTACATAGCAATAACTGTTGATATGAATACATTACTGCGCTACGTTTTGCAAACCATGATAATGCCTAAAACATAATTGCTCCAAATTAAGTACATTTGCATGAACACATATTAGAGAGAGTGCTCTCATTGAAGTTTGGTAAATATTTTAGACTTTAAGACACAGTACTAAGTATTTGAAACTAAGTAAGCGTTTTACAAGTCCATGCTCTTCGTTTCCATGTTAACATGTTAATGAATAAGGAATGCATGCCAAAGTATCCCGGTAAATATTGAATGAATTTCACTATAACTGATGATAGAAAGAAGCATATTTTAAAGAAGATTGTACAAAAGACACACAAGTGATTGGCACCACTCAATACAAATTGAGGTATGGTACAGGAGAGCAAAACAGTGAATTAAACTGCATCATACAGCTATTTTGTACTTCTAATACTCATCAGTAATGCTAAGGGCTTAAATGTTCAAACTAGGAAGTGAAACATCAGGTAGAAATATAAAAATCTAGATGGGGAAATACAGTAAGACTATGATTCACTGCTTTCACTGTACAGTACTAGTATTTACTTAGCCCCTGCCAATCATTTCTGACTTTGTCATGTGACATCTTAATTTTTAGCATAAAACTCAAATGATTGTGAAATTAATTAAAAAATAAATGTTTAAACATATATTACATTATGTACCAATTTAGAGCTTCTGTGGAAAAAAAGACTCTGAAGCAGTGAAATCATAGCGCTACTCTGTAAATGTGAGTGAACAAATCAATGTCACTTCGAAAAAATTCTGATGACAAGATCTGGATGACAGAAAACATGACAAAAATTAAGTTTATATCACAAATAAATAAATAAAAAATATACATTTTGCATACCTGGGTATATTAACAAAATAATTTTAAAAATTCAATATTAACATTGTATTAAAACATTTATCTACTTGACAAGAAGCTGGTTGTGATCAAAGTTTATTTTTTGTTATAATCAACAATGACATGTTTACTCTAAAAAACACACCTGACAAAAAAAATACAATTTATTTCTCAGAAACAAATTTCACAAAATTAGCTTAAACACACACTTGACAAAATCTTACAATTCAGTCCCTCAGAAACATACTCTGATACCTGGCCAACAATACAATTAAATCTTGCAGAAACACTCCACTAGTCTCAATAATACATACATGACCAGTGTATTCTCTGAAGCTCGCTATACAAATTTCTTTCTTGAACACATTATCAACTTCATCATTCTGACACACACCTGCAGCAACAAACTGGTATCCCTCCGAAAAACAATTTAAAAACAAAATTCCTCTCATACAAAATCTCAAAAGTTTAATCTCTCTCAAAAACACATACTTCACCTTATAAGCTTCCAAGACAAAACACAAGATTAACAGCACAAATTTAGTCTCTCTATCTGACAAATTTGCTCTCTATAACATACATTACCAAATTAGTCTGAAGCAGTTCAGTCTTTATTACTCACTAAACAAGCGCCTATCTACAAGGCAAACACTGTGAAATATCTCCTATGAAATCCTTTCCTCCTCATAGACATAAACACAAAAGCAGCCTGTGATGATGGAATAAAATGTATTATTTTTCATTGACAGCTGATAATCACACTTAATATCCAATATACAAATAATCAATAACATTTTCCAAAACTTTACGGTAGCAGGCCAGATTATATTTTATCATCTGAAAATATATTTACTGATGGAATTCAACATCCAATATTCATGCAGATGATCAAGATGAAAAATAAATATTGTGCTGGTATGCAAATTATGCAGAGCACCACAGTACAGGAGGCTTATATTTAGATGTATTCTTGTGGCGTCAAATGTCATAAATTAGTATATTATCTTTATTCTGTTTCCTATGGATCAAATTTATCTCATGCATAGCCGGATCAAAATTCATGAAAAGACACTTGAATTGGTCCTGCATTACTTGGTGTGATCCAATTAACATTTATTTACCCTTCATGAAATTAGTGCTTAATACTCATGACTGTTATTTTGAAAATAGAACATAACTGTTATATATACAATTCAAAATCGTAAGAATATAATCAATTACACATTTGGATCTGCCATGTATGTGTACATATATGGTTTTTTTGCCATAATGTTAAGATGGAGACCTCCGCTGTTTCAGACTTCAAAACGCAGTAGTGGTTTTGTAGCCATAATTCAAACAAAAAGCATAATAGTAGTATTCACTAACTACCATAGGCATTTTTTACGCAGGTCAAAAATTTTCACAATTGTCCTTTCGAACAAGACAATCAAAGCTTATTTTTTCAAAGATTGAATTTTTGAGATCACCTCTCAATTTACGCCCTACGAAATAAGTGAAAATATCATCCCGACGAAAATAACCAGCTATATGATATATGGCATAACAGAAGATATCCGTACACTGATTCTAGTCATTTGTGACATTTGGCTTTTTTATGTTTTCATCAGCAGTAATATGGATGTCAAGGGAGACAACTCTTCTACTGAAAAGTCTTTAGAAAGTTCATATTGAAGAATTGTTTGTCTGACATTGATTTCTTTGCCTGATTGAGAAATGTTTTATTTGCATGGGTCAGGCACAAAAAACTGGCACTAATTAGCAACATTATCACAAAACTGACATCTCAACCAGTATTTCCACTCGGAACACTTTTTACAATGATCACAATCAAGGAGCTCTATCTTTTCTTCATCTGCCGCACAATGTCCATCCCAGGTCCATCCAGAATATCACAATAAAGATCATCTTCAATTTTTAACACAGATTTTGTCATCTAAATGCAATCCCATCCATCAAACTCTATCCAAAGTTTACTAAAATGGGATATGTCTATATTCCAAGAAAAAGATTAATTCAAAGGAATATTCCATAAATGATAATATGAAATTTAAGGAGATTTTCAATATGAATGTCCAATAAATTTGAGTTTTTGGCTACTTTGGAACAGGAGGGCGAGAAGGCAGACTGGGTACTGATGGGAGTGTACGGCGAATCCTTTGGTGTGTAGATGGCATGGACGGTTGAAGGACAGCATTGGCAGTAAATGGCCGGGTAGAGGGGACAGATCGCTCTGCTGCTGCCGATGGTGTACCTCTTATCACTGGCTGCACAACATCAGAGTAGATATTACTGCGATCATATTTCCTCCTACAAATTGAATTTTACATTATAGAAACTCAGAAATAAGCACAAAATCTTATTAAGTTTACTTCACAATAAACAAATATTCATGCAATTTGATCACATGATGGTTACAATGACTTGAGAGGTAATTTTTTTCTGTGTTGTTTAAAACTATGTGGTATCATTCAAATCCCAAGTGAAACTTTAGAAGCATCGTTAACTAATTCAATGTAATTATGAAATTTGGGTGATATAACTTTTTGAGTTTGAATCCATTTGAGACAAAAACCTTCACGGGTACTTGTCTTGATAACGTTACTTAATTTCATAGCTGGTAAAAGGCAAAGGGATTTCTGTATCTATAGCTTATCGATCAAAAGTAAACATATTTTACCTGATATCACTTGAGCCGGAAGAGAGAAGGCTAGGTTCGTCTGTAGATGAGGTAACTGAGGGAGCTCGGGGTAGTCCGAGATTATCTGACACACGGAGTACACCACGTACAGGACTGCTTCCTCTTACCACAGTGTTTGGCTTAATAGGAGGACTAGGTCGCAAGGGGCCTCTGGACTTTGGACGGACACTCTCATTTCCTGATGCTGGCTGTTTGTTCAGTAGTGACAGGAGAGGGTCATTAGCAGTTGATTCCTGTTCACCTGATAACTGCTCGTTTCTGTGATGATCCTTCGTAACCATTTTGTGATTCAATTTGTTATCTGTGAATTAAAAAAAAAGAAAAATTCACTTTTACTCATTGTGAAATTTCCTGCTTTTTACCCCTATGCAAATTGCTTGACAATATGGTTGGTACCCATAAAGGAAACTTCAAATCTGAGGGAGACGTAGATTTTTAATGAAACTTTTGTAATGATATCAGCATGTTTTTGGTGTTACATGTGATAGAATCAATATTGGAACAAAAATTGCCATCTAGAAGATATATACTGTAAAATCATGCATTTCGTAGAGCTCAATTTTTTTTTTTTTTTTTTTCAATGAAAAAAATATAACTCAATAAATCTGCTTATTTTGACAGCTGGTTGACATGTGTGGAAGAAGAATACCTAAGATATCAATGAATATAAATCTCCTGCAAAATTAATAGCTTTACATTATATGAAGACCAACATCACTGAAGTTTAAGTTTACTACAAGTAAATGCAAAAAGTTTTCAAATCTTTCTAAATGGTATGAGGATGTAAGGCTTTAATGTATCTTGGTACCTTCCTCTGTTGTATTTGCACCAAGGGGAGAGAATCCAAGGTCGCCATCAATTTCCTCGTCTTCATCAGATGTGATTTCCTCCCCAGAGAGACTGATGGCATCATCATGATCCACAACTAAGACTTGTGGAGCCTTTGCCTCCTGGATCTTTATCATACGCCTGCACAGTTATGAAAGTATATGAGTATTTATTTTACATTAAGCTCAGAGAGACAATTGACTCATGACCTTGATTCCAATTCAGAGAGTGGGCTTAATTTAACAGAGAATTTGTAGGTAGTTCTATAAGTTTATGACTTATTGTCAGATATGGGCCTATTATGTGACATATACCATATCAGAACAAAATGTGTTTATGAAACACTATGCCCCGGTTGCAACAAAATTCTAAAGTGGGACATTAAAACTGTACAGTATAAGGCATGTGCTAATTGCATGTACAATTTTTCAACTGAATGCCACAATGAAAGCCACATGGTGAACAATATTGGAATCACTAGAAAGGTCTTGTCACAAGGAACACACATGCCAGATATGAAAGCCCTGCCTATTACATTGTAAAAGTTATGGGCAAGGCTAAAGTTGACAACAAACAAACAAACAAACAAACAATCAGACAGCATAAAAACAATATGTTCCCCATGTTTCGAGCTCTGGATTGCATACAATGGGCCTCCTGTATGTTGTTCAGTAAGGTTGCTGCCAGCTACTAAAAGGCAACCCCTGCCTCAACATAAAGTGTCTGTTTGGACCCACAAATTCACTGTAAACATTTCATTGATAAAAATCAATAAATATCCTAATGGCTTACTTTTCATGTTCCTTTTTCCAGGCTTGTAATTCTGACATAATCTCTGATCTATCTCTGTCATCCTCTGGAGGTAGATCATAGGTATGCTCTGGCTGATGTTTAAACTGAAAAGGTCAAAAAACATTTTCATCAAATCATCTAAAGCTTGTGACATTCATTCATAAGGATTAACAAATCTGTTTTTGATTTCTAGGGATAACTGCAGCTGTAACTGTTAAAGTACGACCCTCAAAGGATTACAAAGAAGCATCTTTCTATTCTTGATTTCTGACGTAAACAAACTACTGCTTTCTTCAATCTCAAAAAGTTATACATACACCCATCAAGAAAGGTGTATTAATTTCTCATTATTTGGGATAACTCGGTAAACAAAACAGCCTAACAGCCAAACCTATTTCCCCTTCATTGTTAGAGCCTACTCTGATAAACTGTTTCTCTAGGCCTTTACAATTACAGCAAAGGTACACTCCTTTTTCTATGACCCTAGTATCATTTCTGCTTCTTAAAAACTCTTTAAAGTGTAAACTATTACAATCACTTCCGAGTTAGTTTTTTCAATTTATTTGGTTTTTGTCAACATCTTTTGCCCCTTTAGGGAGTTTTGTAAGGACAAATTTACACAGATGTTTCTCCCATAACTGTCAAACAGACTCCAGCGACCAAGTTTTTGGCAAACCTACCTGGGGAAACACTTAGGAGCAGTACACAAATTACCACCACCACTTTTCTATATAGCTCTTACTTGACAGTGATTGATATTGTGACGTCCCACACTTGATGATTGTAACAAGCATGATAACTTTTTCTGAATATATATATGATATATTCCATGTACATAATATAATAAAATTGTACCTATTTCTGATTAGTTAAGTGCTTTCCTATCAAATCTTAAGATGCTTTACAATTAAAAGTGTTTACAATCTTACAATTTTATGTATATGTAAGCAGGATTAATCAACAGGACAAAGTATTTGTTCTGCTAACATTCTCTGGTGTTCGTATTTGTATATAAATATATATATAATGACAGACATCGAAAAGTCTTCATATTTCCTACGCCACATATTTATACGTTTCTCATATTTAATGTCATTTATTTTAAATACAGTGAAGCATTTAATTTGGTGATATTGAAGATTGTTCAAGGTCATGATTCAAACACAGCTGATATAGCTATTGGTACCAATAGGAAATAATAGCATGATTCTGAAAAGATCATTATTTTTTGTGACCAATGTGACCAGTGACAGACCTTAATTTTAAGTACCTATACTGAAACAAATTGTTTGAAGACAGCTCCATTCCCCAGCAATCAACAGGTTAAATAATGACTCCTGTGCCTCCTGGTTTGGTGGGAGTTACTTTATATCTTCTTATTTTTGAGGGAAAAAAAATTGCAAAAAGTAAAACTAATACAGAAATTCAAAATCTTTTTAATGAGTTCTGTAAAAAATACATCATTTCTGCTTTAAGATTTTGGTGAAGCTTCAAAAATTTGTACCAGTGTGAACAATCTTTGCAATATCTGACCCCAGACCTATAAAGAGGGTCAAACTGATTTATTCAAACAGACTCCAGCAACCAAGTTTTTGTCAAACCTACCTGGGGAAACATCTTAGGAGCAGTAGACTCTTTGTTGTCTGGTCCTGTTATTCGTCTCCGTGACAACAAAGCTTTAGATGGGTTACCACAAATGACATTCCCTAAAGTTAAATCACTTGACGCCTCTTCTGACTTTCCATCTGAAAAATAAACAGACCGTTTAGAGATTCTTCTTCTTCAAACATAATATCACCAATTGTTTGAACTGCTCAGTGAAGACAAAGATAGTTTACTGATCGTGTGATACAATGTAAGAAGCTGGCTGTAATTTGTGTGACTGGTCATATATTACAAAGCTTGCTGTAATTTTGTGACATGTCATATATTACAAAGCTTGCTGTAATTTGTGTGACTGGTCATATATTACAAAGCTTGCTGTAATTTGTGTGACTGGTCATATATTACAAAGCTTGCTGTAATTTGTGTGACTGGTCATATATTACAAAGCTGGCTGTAATTTGTGTGACTGGTCATATATTACAAAGCTTGCTGTAATTTGTGTGGCTGGTCATACAAAATCTACTGTAATCTGGTTTTTGATGGGTCAATATGCTACCTGGCATAATCTTGCCTGTGACAGGTAAAACAGAACTTGCTGTAATCTTGTTTGTGAAGCATCAAACAAAATTTGCTGTAGTGTTATTTGTGAAGGGTTACACAAAACTGCAATCTTGTTTGTTTGTAGTAAGCTGTATTTCAATAAATGTGAAATTACATACCAGTAGGGCTTGTGTTACTAGCTGTTCCAGGCCGTGCTGTGGCAGGACGTAAACTTCCTGATGTAGTAGCAGGGCGCCTTGACCCTGTGAGAGGACGGAATCCTGAAGAAGGTCTGAGAGCACTTCCTGGTCTATAAGCTGTGGATGGGCGTAGGGAGGCACTGCTAGGACGACTTGAGTCTGATGGGCCTGGAGTATCAAAAACAGAGTTGTTCTCTACACACATCATAAACAATCCAGGGTCATTTACCGTGAAAACCTGAAGATTTGTCATCTTAGAAATACTACCATATACACAAAGATTTACTATAGAATCAAAAGTAGAAACATTTATCATTTAATCATTTACAATTTAAGACAAAAGATTGCAACCCAGTTTTCTTGGTCTGCATGACAATTACGAAATGTTTTTTTTTTCTTCAAATAATGTGCATTATATAACTTAATATTATGTAAATTTGTTGTTTGTGAACGATGTCATATTTTGTAAACAGTCCATAAATATATGACATCCTGTCAGGTCAGAGTAAGTCACATTTTTCAATATAATTATTGTAATGTGCTCATTCTGCAATATGCCATGAGGCCAACACATATCCTATGACTGAAGTCAGATGGTGGGCTTATTACAGAACAATGAAATAGATAGAGAGCATTTGTTAGTGATTCTATTGAGTACCAATAGAAATACGTGGGCTTATTACAGGACAATGATAGAGAGCATTTGTTAGAGGTTCTACTGAGTAGCAGTAGAAACAAGTGGGCTTATTACAGGACAATGATAGAGAGCATTTGTTTGTGATTCTACTGTGTAGCAGTAGAAATTATTGGGCTTATTACAGGACAAAGATATATAGCATTTATTTGATTCTACGGTGTAGCAGTAGAAATGATTGGGCTTATTAAAGAACAATGATAAAGAGCATTTGTTTGTGTATTGATTTTCTTACCTCCTCCCTCTGAAGTTTCTAAACTCTCCAGGGAGCCTGTTAGTCCCAAATCTTTTTGTAATTCCTCTAAAAATGTCCAGTCAGCATCAAACACATTTTTTGCTTTACTAGACGCTGAGTCTGTTGTTAAGGGCTCATCATCCAAAGTGACAAGGTGAGGTAAACTTTTCTTTACTTCCTTTCTATAGTCATAATTTGCCTGTAATTCATAATCATAAACTTGTCACTTGATTGAAACTAAAAACGATACCAATTATAAAGCTCTTCATGGAATAGAAAACCTGTGTTATTTTCTTTTAATAAGTGTATTTTGAAACATAACAAAATATAATTTTTTTATCAAGAAATACTTTCTACAAGTGAAATAAAAACTTACATCCTCACTGTCAGGAGAGGGGTGAACACATAGAGGGTTTGCTTCTAATGTAAGATTCGTCAATTTCATACAGAAGGACAGATACTGTATTTGTGATATATCGTCTAAATTATTCCTGCAAAAAAAAAAAAAAATAAATAAAACAAGTTGACTGATTTTATCATTATATCATACTATAAATTTCAGACAAATACTATACAAGTTCTCTTACAAGCCATTTAAATCCATTAACTGAAACAAAGCTTGAATTCAAGATAAGGGTGGGCTTATCATTGGAAAAAAAATATGGAAGACTTAATTTGTTTGCTTTTGACCAGTTGTACATAATGCAAACATTTCAAGAGTTATCACCTGCAAATACCTCTGTAGACTTTCTTTCAGATTATATTTCATTTGTAATCACCTGTTTTTGTGATCAGCTGTCTATGTGATAACCTGTCTATTGTAATAAGCTGTCTATTGTGACCAGCTGTCTGCCATGGTCTCCTGTCTACTGTGATAACTTATCTACTGTAATCCTGTCTACTGTGATCACCTTTGCATTGGATCACCTGTCTACAGTGATCACCTGTCTACTTTGATCACCTGTCTACTTTGATCACCTGTCTACTTTGATCACCTGTCTACTGTGATCATCAGTCTACTGAGATAATCTGACTATTGGAATAGAAAGAGTAAGTTTTTAAGAAGAAAGGGCCAAATATCTCCTGATATCCTTATTATATAGAGTTACTTACCCTTCTAAGTCAAGTATTTGGAGTTTATCTAACATACTGAGAGGACTGATGTCTGAAATTTCATTATAAGATAGGTAGAGTTCCTGAAGACTGCTCATCGAGGATACACCATCCAGCTCTACCAGGGAGCATCGTGACATCCACAGCACCTGTACAAACCGTAGTGATGAGCCCAGATCCCTGAAGTATAGAGAAATGGACATTTAATACTGTACAAACCATAGTGAGAGTCCCAGATCCATGAAATATACATAGAAAGAACAGTTTATTCTGTAAGATTTGTAGTGACAAACCTAGATCCATAAAACAGACAGTTAATAAAGTACAGACTGCAGAGACAAACCGAGGTCCCTGACATGTAAGGACAGTTAGAACACATCAGTTATATGAACTGAAATCTCAGGCAGGTGTCAATGTCATGATCCTTTTTATTGGATAAACCAGTATTATACTAACCTAATACAAGGGGTAACACTATTAGACAGACGTAGTTGAGTCAGGTTTGGAAGTAATGATCCGAAATTCCCGAGACTGGTGTCGGAAGTGTTCACTTTTAGCTCCAGACTGGTCACTGAATCTAGATTCTGTACACCAGTGAGTAATTTCTACAAAACAAACAATATAGATATCACAAATACACACAAAATAAGTCTGAATCTGATCAGCGGGTATAAGCAATATCTGTCTGTTCATCCATTTATCTTCCCGTCTGTCTGCAAAATATGAGCACTTTGTCAATAAAAACAAAGTAAGCTGGGGCTCAGATATACCTCCATCCCCAATTTTTTTTTCTTCTGATCTAAATCCACGGTCAAATGTGACCTTTGACTTTAAACATTGATTGATGATCAACAAAAGAGACGAGTATAATTACAGTTTATCAGGGATTTCCTGTAAGTAACAAGGTTGAACAAGAATCTAAGAGACACACAGAATTACGATGTGCTATTGTAAGTTACCCTGTAGTTCATATATGAGAAAAAGTATACCAAGTTTCTTGTCTGTTACCATTTTCCTTGGGCAGATGTATAATATGTTTCTTAAAAGTTACCAGTTTTCCTCGGGCAGAGGTATACTTTGTTTCCTAGAAGTAACCAGTCTTCCTAGAAATATATTGTGTTTCCAGTAAGTTATACTTTTTGCTATAGAGAGATAATGTGTGTTCCATATAAGTTACCAGTTTTCCTGCAGAGAAATATAGTGTGTTTTCTATAAGTTACCAGTTTTCCTACAGTGAAATATAGTGTGTTTCCTATAAGTTACCAGTTTTCCTACAGTGAAATATAGTGTGTTTCCTATAAGTTAACAGTTTTCCTGGAGAGAGGTATAGTGTGTTTCCTCTAAGTTACCAGTTTTCCTACAGTGAAATATAGTGTGTTTCCTATAAGTTAACAGTTTTCCTGGAGAGAGGTATAGTGTGTTCCCTATAAGTTACCAGTTTTCCTGGAGAGAGGCATAGTGTGTTCCCTATAAGTTACCAGTTTTCCTGGAGATAGGTATAGTGTGTTCCCTATAAGTTACCAGTTTTCCTGGAGAGAGGTACTGTTCCAGAAGAACATCACTGTCCTCTAACACTATTGGTTCTGGGTTCACTCTTGTCTCCATAAATTCTGTAATCTGCACCCCTCGGGCCAGGGCGCTGACTGGCCTCGCACCAAAGTCTGAATTCATGTTTTGTAGCCTGTAAATATAAAATAATGCTTTATTCTTTGATTCACATCATATCAGCAATTGGAACCAGTTCTATTTGTGAATATGAAAGGAATTGCTCAAACCACATTGACTATACATAATAAAAAAAATTATAAAAATTTGCAAGCCATGAATATGTCCATTTATGAATACTGTCATGTTTTAAATGGGGATAATTATAAAAAGGATTTCTATTCTGCTGTAACTTACTCCAAAATAGCCCCTCTTCTATTATGAAGACTATATTATTCTTGTTCTATTTACAGAAGATTGTGCTTTCTCTTACCTAATTACCCTAAGCTCTACTAATCTATCATAAATTGGCACTCTGTTAAGCCTCATACTCAAATTAAAATGTCTTGACTTTAAAAATCATTTTTCCATAGGTTTTAATTGCCTACAACACACTTAGGTGACAGATTATTTTTCTCTTCCATATTCCATTTAATATATCAAGTTGTTGGGATAAATTGAATGGTCGTGGAATGTGTGTGAAAATTAATAATATTATTCCATTGCCATGATCACGAATAACATGACATATTCAAAGAGACAGTCCAAACAAACACGGCAGTGAATCTGAAGAGCTAATTGCAGCAATCTTGGGATTGGGCACTTGGGTGTGGTTTGCATCACAGAGTAATGCAGAATACATTTGTACATCAGAGTAGATTTATTATCACGTGCTCACAGCTAGCTTATCATGTGATGTCACAATCAGGTAAGTTACAATCAGTTGTCATACCTGACTAACTTACCTGTAATATTGACTTGTTTACATGGAACATTTGCTAATTTACCTATGACATTGAATAACTTACAGTAAATGTAATATTTACTTATTGACTTACCTATAACACTTACTAACTTATCTGTAACACTGAGTGACTTACCTGTAACACAGGGTATCCTGTGTAAGAGCCATGGGAATCAACTGTCACAGCAGATCAGCACCGTGTCCACTGGGATACACTGCATAAAAGTATCGTACAATAATGGCATTGTAATAGTGAACATTACCAAAACAAACTATTTAAAGACGGCTTTTGTTTATTCTAACATGTACACTATCCATGTTCACCTGTAAATCAATAGACAATTCAATGGAGAAATCTGAATCTGTTTTACAAAAAGGAAATTGTCATCAAACTTCTTCAAGTCTTATAATGACTCAGAAAATGTAATGCAAGGAGGTCAAATGGAACAAAAAAAAAGACAAAACACAAGTTCAGATTGGGAACTCCCCTAAAAAGCTGTGACAATCAATAAAATTTTTGTTAGACTTAAAATCTAATTGTATTTTATGGCATTTTACAATGTATGTAAAACAACAACATGTCAAAATATTTCAAAATTTATTGATTTTGGCTATAACAAGTTTTGTTTGAAAACTTTTTGCCTTTTGGAAAATTTTGATGATTTCATTCACTCTAAAATCACAGGTTTTTCGGAAGCTTAAAAAATTGTGACTCACAAAATTCTTAGTATTTATTTTTAGGATATTTCGTATACTATTACAGCCTATCAGCTGACAAGTAAAAATTCTGAGGGAGTCCCTCACTTGATAGTATGTGAGTTTGCAGTAACATAACATTTTCAATATCCAATAACACAAACTGTGAAATCAGATTATTTACAAAATTTAGAGTTATGATAAAATAAGCTTCATGCATGAAGATATGCTCCCCAATCTTTTATGTATTTCCCTTCAAATTCATGTACGTAAGAAAAGAAAAGACAATTACTTAAATAAATAAATCACTATTCATCCAATATATCAATGTCACAATTATGTGACTTTCAATAAATATGAGGCCAAAAACTGTAACTTTTGGCACTTTTTCATAATTCCTTATAAAATCAATGCTAGTTTAGTGCTTTGCTTGATTGAGGAAACGAATCGAAAACAACACAATATGCGTAATTGATGTAATTTTTTCATGTGTAGATGAGTGCTGTGATTCCAATGAGTCTGACTTATAAAAACATCAATATAACCGATGTCTTCATAGCTTCCATAACAACGTCGATTTTGTATAGATTTTCTGACTTGAAAATTACCTGAATACATCCCTTTCGCCAACCAATGAAGAAAGTACGTCCTGCTACATAGCTGTCAACTCGCAATTTATGTTTGAAAGCTAATGATAACTCTTCCCTGTAAAAATTAGTTTGTATGCGGTTGCAACGGACGCAAGTTCGCCATGTTGGAATTCCGTATAAATTGCGCATGTGCAAAATCGACTTCCGATCGGAAACTGTCATTTGCAGCAAAAAGCGCGGGAGAGAAACACGTGTGTACACAAAGTTGTAAACATTAGAAAACTCCATCTGTCAACAAGTGCTAGGAACCAACAATGCCTCGTACAGAACGAGGTTAGAATATTCATTTTCAACTTTGCATTGAGAGCTAACGTTTATGTTAAAGTACAGATTTCTAGTTACGCTAAGTCTGTGGTGAATGTGACAAATGGAGAATTTTCAGAAATCAGAATGACCGATGAACGGATATCGAAACGACACGAATAGAAATCCAGAGCGTTGTTATTTTCATTCATAACAACATAAAATATTGTCATAATTGTAACGTTTGTCTGAATAAGTTCTTTATTTTTTGAGAAGTTCCAACAGAGCCTAGTATAAATGTTAATTAAACATATTTTAAGGGAGGTAACTCGTACATATGTGAGGTTACAGCCCCTGAAAACCATGTTTCCTCTGCCATTAGATAGGATATTATATTAATAAGTCCCAAAATTAGACATTCTGACAGACGGCTATGCTGCTTAGACAGTTTCTCATTATCTGCCTGTCAACATTAATGTTTAAATCAACATTTGTATATTTGTCCTCCTTCTGCTACAACACTGCATCTATGATTGGTCCTATTGTGCACTAGTGATTTTGCCTTGGCAAGATGAATGGTCCTAATTGTCTTTGATTGTTGTTCAGTGAGGTAGCCACCAGCCACTTCAATAGACTCCACTTCAAAATTACTGTATTTGTTCAAATTGTTGTTGGGCTATAAATTAAACACAACGAACGAACCATTGTCATTCATCTGTCTTTCAGCTATACATGTGTCCAGTATTTTAGCACCCTCCCTGTTCATGCAACAGAATGAATGATTTGTTGTATGTTATACCTACTTAATTTGTAATAATATTTTTTGGACACATTTCTAAATAATTGTATTTGATGCTTCCTCTGCTGTAAAGTTTTAACACTTGAATGTTGTTTTTTATTAGGAGTTAAAAGGAAGAGAGACACCGATGAAAATCCTCCTAAAATAAACAGCAACAAAACTCAAAGCAAAACTGAACAGAAGGCAAACTCATGCTATACTCACTGGTTGATGAAATCGGAACCTGAAAGTCGAATAGAAAAAGGAGTGGATGTGAAGGTAATTCCTTCTGAAGTGTTTTTGTATGATCAACTGATCAGTAAGACATACCCAGCGATTTTGTATAGAAATAGCTGAAAAAAATATCACTTCTCAGACCAATGGACTATGAGAGGGTTCTTTCAGGTGACTAGTTAGTGGTAAGTGGAAAACGGTATACTTGTATGTGGGACAAGCTGTAGCAGGGCCTGTGTTGGCTGCTTATATATATTGACTGCATACCAAAGAAGGCTATGGGACAATCCGACAATTCATGATTGCTTATGAATTAGTGGAACAATCACCACTTTGGTGTCTGTTCAGTATAACAGGAATGCAGGTTAGTCAGGTGTCTTATTGATAGGTTTAGGACACACAAATATAGTAGTGGCAGGCATATATATAGGTAAGTCAGGTATAGATATGGTAAAGGAATCAGACAAGGTTGTGTTGAATGGTTAATTAGTCAGATGTCTGGTTAATGGGACAAGTTAATGTTGTGTGGTTTAAGGGACACACAAATCAATGATGGCAGGTTAGTCGGTTGTGTGGTTAAAGCGGCTATTACCTTAGAAGTTAACATCGGGAAATGGAGAATTTGGCTTATGAATAATAAATATATCCATAATAAAGCAATACATTCACCTATAATGTCAAATTTGTTGTTTTTGTGCATATTTTCGGTGTCAGAACATTGTTTATCTTGACTATTGTTTATAAACATGTTCAAGCTCGGTTTATTATGAAGAAAGCCAAGTGGGTCACTTGGCTTGTCACGTGATGAAGTCATTAACTTCCGCTGCAAAGAAAAAATGGACTACGAGGAAAATGTAAACAAGTCCACATGTCTTATGGTTGGCACTTGCTTTTGCACTTTTCTGCTAATTCTTGTTTGCAGTAAATTATTCTATAGTGTTATAATATATCATTTTTAACAATCAATCTTAGTAATTCGTTTTGTTTTGGCTTGTATGAGAATTGTATATGTCAATCGCGGGCACTATTCTAGTGGGGCCCCAAAAGGGATAATTACAATCAGAAAAGAAAAAACTCATTGTGCAGAAATGCACAGGAATTGATACTTTGTCTGTACACATTAATATATATTGTTTACCATTTAACATGTATCTATGTGTTTATTATGAAGGTTAAGTTTATCATCACGGTTGTTATTCTCACAGTAACACCAGTACCCCAATTGGGCCCCTTTAACTTTAAACTTGCCCATAACTATTGGGACCTTGACCATGACCTTTTGACCTATCAAAATCAACATTGGCCATAACTAATGTATCATAAGAGGTATAGCTTTCATTTTTGCCATGTGTGTTCCTTTTAGGTGGTACCAACATTTTCCTCATGCGACCTTGATTATGACCTTTGACCTACTTTTGAAAGTTAAAAAAAAATCAAACCACAATGATGACAAATGTGTTTCACAATGTGTGTTTGCATTTAGCACATGTGTTACACGTAGTTTTGATGTCCCACTTCAAAATTTTGTTGCAACTAGGGGCATGGTGTTTCAAAAACACTTGTTGTTTTCAAATGTTTGGTAGGGTTCTTTTTACACCTGAAGACACTCTTTCCCATTCTGGATGGTTGTTCAGTGAGATAGCCATGGCCACAAATTTATACAGTGAAAGTAAGGAACCCTGCCGCTAAATGACCCAGGATGGTCAACATTGCTTTATAATTTCGTAACAAAATATGCATAAAGAAAAAGATACAAAATTTTACCATGATCTTTCCAGACCTTAATCTTTGCTGCAGTGACCTTGACTTTTGTCAGTTGACTCCTTGTTTAATTCAGACCAATTTTGCTCCCTAATTTTACAGCAATGTATGCACCAGTAAAAAGATATAAAATTTGACCTTTACCTCTGACCCATTGACCTTGATTGTGGAAGGGAGCGAGAGAGTTGCATGCACATCTACTTATCGTCCTTTATATTGATATGAATTTCATTGGAATTAATTCAAAGGTTTAGGTATAGCAATGTTTTATGAACAGTATTATCATACACAATGAAATCTGCTGAAAATATTGTTTTTGTTTTTAGTTTGGCATAGAAGATCTGAAAGCTTGTGAGAATCAAACAGCCTGTTGGGATGGAGTAAGGAATTATCAGGTAAAAAGTGAGATAAACAGAAATTTAAACTATACTTAATCAGGCCAAGGACTAGAAGTAGAACTTTCTTTTTTTCTATAAAATATTTTTAAAAAGTGTTCCAAATTAAACTTCCCTCATTATAGATACATTGAGTAATACAGGCCTTTTGGGCCTCTTGTCTTTTAAAACAGCAATTGAAATGTGTACAAGTCTCTTGAGCCTCTTATTTTGTTGTACACTGAATGTTAGAGATTCTAAGTCTATAGTATGTTTTGTACATTCTTTTTTCATGTGAGTCTATGAAAGGACATCTATTTACTTATCTGTCAAAATTAATTTTTTAGGGAACATACAATGGTTTAAAAGTAAATGTCCATCACCTGATTTTTAGATGCATCTATCACCATGACCAGCTGCTAGCTAGGCTATTTATAGTCTGGACCAAATTTTACACCACAAAAAGACCCAACAATGCATAAATTCTGCGGAAAAGTTATAAAACATGTTTTGAAATTAGGTGATGAAGTAGTTGGTACATATTTACAAATACATGTATATAAGATCAAAAGATTAAAAAAGAAAACATGAAAATGTTATGAAATATTGTGTTTATATAACAACTTGGAACCATTTTATGCAGATATTACTATGCTTCTTCTCTGTTTGAAACAAAAATAGATTTTGTCTCCACTGTTCAATTTATCTCCTTCGTCCATGCTGTCGAAGTTTCATACACTACATATTTGTGATAAGGTCTTAAATTCCACATCATAACTAAAAAGATATTTGAATATTTTCAATTATTGTATGGAAGATATCAGGATTGTATAGATGAGCAAACATGTTTGAAAGAGTAACTAATTTCCGACGTAACTCTAAAACTGGAAGATTGTATTTTAGTTTCATGTTTAATACCGCCACAGACTTCCTATCAATATTGCAGTCAGTGGTACCATGCCCTCAAGATCACGTTTCTTACATGATGTCTCAAACAGATGTGTGAAATACTTCTCTATTTTTGAAAATTATTTGATAATAATGATTAACAGTGGCCTGAGGGTTGGGGCCAAAAGGGGTCAAATTGACTTGGATTTCAAAAATCTTCTCAACACCCAGGTATGGTAGAATCAAATACTCTTCATGGATGGAAGTATGTTAAGGTGTTTACAAAAAATGGGTCTTGCTTTTTCTTTCTGGGGAAGAGGTTAACTTTACTGTAATTTTTATAGAAAATTTGCATTTTTGAGCATAATTATTTCCCACAGGAAATAACTATGTAAGAATAATTAGTCTAGGATGACAGTTTGATGGTATGCAGGTATTGACACTGTCTTAATATCATCAGTGTCACAATTTCTTTTCATTACACTTGAAAGCTACTTACCCTTTGACCTTTATAATCAATATTGCTTATCTCAGGTGATAGTCAAGGCCACCAGGCCTTTTGTTTATGATAAATTTTGGTGGTAAACTTTGTAAGCATGGAAACAAATGTGATCATGAGTGGAAAGATATATTGCTTAAAGAAATGCGTAGATGCAAACAAAGCAGTCTTAAGAATACATTGTTGAATTAGTGCTACTAAAGCTTATGGTAGTAATTATTTTAATATCAGTAACAGTTCTGTAATTCTGATTTCTTATAATTAGGAATATCACAATTATGAGAACAGCTAATAGACATATGTATAAATGATTTTTTTTTCATTTCATGTTATAACACACGTAAATCAAGTATACACTATTACATTCTTGTGATAATTTTGTATGTTTATGATCGTGTGCAAGGATTTATCAACTCATTTTCCATTGAAATGAGACCTATTGTGCAGTCATTGTTGATTATGTGTTTACTTTTTGACTTAAAAAAGAAAATGTTCAGATTGTCTTGGATTTTGGTGCTTATAATTGATACATACAGATGTAATTGAAAGGAATAATGAAAACACTTCTCCTAGCTGCTGGGGTTTGAAATTAGCCTATAGCTTGAATTCTTAATGGTTTTTACCCCCACCTATACTGATGTACTGATAATTCTGGTGAGGCTGTAGTAACTTTTGGTCTTTAACCAGACACTCTACCACTATATAAACTAGAGAGAAATTCCCAAGGCTAGAAATTAAAGTGACCACGAGAACCCTCAACTTCTACAAGTTCTAGTATCTGTAGGACACTTTGTATATTTTGAGAACTGATACAGTGCAGTGCTCAAACAAGCAATGAACTGATGAAATATTGTTGTTTGTTATTGTGTGAGGTACACTAAAACATAGATTCTGATGTAGACATATCTAAGTTTGTTTTTAAAGGAAGAAAAAACATCAACAGTTAAATTGATAACCAATGTAATCGATCGTCATCAATGTTGAAATCTCAACCCATCCCTGTTAAAGAGTTATTGCCCTTTGTTTTCATTTCAGCATTTAGAAGTTGGTAGGATTTATCAGCATGGCACTTAAGTTTTCCATTTGCTTATACTAGCCACAAGGACACATTGATCTGTCAATCATATTAACCATCTTGAAAGTAATCACATACCTCTACACCTGTGAGTCTACCTAGATAAAAAGTTAATGTATATCAATGGACTGTTTTTCCTTTACAGGCTAGAAACTTTATGCGAGATGACATGAAGCTAGGACAAAAGATGTTTTTCTACCACAGTAACACAAAGGTCCCAGGCATCGCTGGAATCTGTGAAGTAAGAGACTTGTTCATAGCGATTGCATTTCATGCTGATTTGTCTTTAGCAAGGAAGATGAGAGACTGTCTTAACATTGGTATTCATGTATTCAGGCATAAAAAAAACTTTTTCAGAAATTCACAACAAAAACATTTTCTTTTATGATCGTGAATATAGGAAAGTTAAATCTCTTGTGAATATTACCAACTGCACAGTATAAATATGTGTATTTTGTATTTTATGCCATCTTGCTTATATTTTTTCCTTGCTGACTTAAAGGTATTGGGCGGCTCATATTAAATGCAAGAGTAAACTTTTTAAGAATGGAATTTTTAAATGTTCAAAATATTTGTCTGAGACATAGAAAAAACTGTAACAAACATCTACAGGTTTTTAAGAGGTTTGTTTTTCAATACATAATTGTATAAGAATTGTGTAATTTTTTCTGGGGCTGTATTACCTCCCTTGTGTCAGAACATAATCATTATCATACCAGATAGGTGGTAACAAGACTGATAAATCTAGCACTGGGTAGTATATCAGGTTTCCCATACTCATGAATGAGAAAATACTGTCACTTTCCATGGGACAGTCAAGCACATAACCATAAAGTGATTTTGATGTAGACTAGGATAGGAATGAGGGATGCAGAGGATGAAAGCTACCTGCAATGCACCAGATAGTAATTAATACATGTGTATATGTAATTACTGCATTAGTGTGTGAGATGAGACTCTTGTCTGCCCTCAGATTGTGAAGGAGAGTTATCCAGACCATACACAGTTTGACCCAAAGGACATACACTATGATTCGTAAGTAGTTATGATAATTGGATAAAGATCTGGATCTATCATCTGTTTGAATTGGATGCAAAATTAAACTGACAACAAAACACCAGTGTGAAAGTGTTCATCTATCAATGCAGCAAATTGTCAAGTATGATAATACATGTAACTATTGTTTGAATAATATTTGTCTCTCTGTGTCAAAGGAAACAAGTCTATTTGGAGTCATCATCAAGGTCTGCATCATTGTTTGAAAATTTGATGTTTTGCTCAGTATTTAGCAACCAGATTTTGGTTTAAAGTTACATTTTAGGTCATAGGGTGCACACCAATGGGGACGAAAGTGTAAATTTGAAATCAGTACAGTGTTAGAAGTTCTATATTTGCTCACTTTAGTAGACACAGTCAGTAGTAGTTCAGGATTACTATCAGTACAGGTGTACTCTTCATAGTGAGAGGAGAACTTTTCCTAATATAAACAGGAAATTAAACTTGAATTATCTTTCATGTTTTCAAAATGTTTTCAAAAGTACAGATAAAAGTATGTTGATATGCATAACATTTTCTCATTCTTATAGACAGAGACAAAATTAAGACAAAATGTTTCATGAAGATACAATATCCTTTTGGTAAAGATCTAGTTTATTTGAAGGATGCCCTTCATTTTTGCCTCTAAAGTATGAATTTTAAAAAATATGGATAATTTCCCCCATGTACAACATATCTGCAATA